>NC_092462.1:33513976-33836703 GCF_047495875.1 Pithys albifrons albifrons
CAATTACTAAATTTTTTCAAAAAGTCCAAATGAATTCATGGCTAGGTATAACGCACAAAAATCCAATGGATTTGATGTAACTGAAAATTATTCAATGAATTTAGAATTTATGTGTTTTAAACTCTGAGAAATGTAGTGTCTAAGTGTTGATCTTCTCAGTCCCACATCATTTTACCTATTCTTAAGGTCTTTACAAGAACTTTTTAGTTACAACAAAAAAACCTTCAATGCAGTCCTTTCTAAAATCTTTTCTGCAAGTCTAGTATTCTACAAGTTGAAACCCAAAGTTATCTTGCTTTTTTAGAGTGTGAAAGTTGTCATGTTATTTCAAATCTAGATATAATTACTTGCCCAAACACTATCCCCTCTTACAGCTTTGGTTTTATTGTTACGGTAGATTTAGGGATACTTAACCACAAAGCTGATGTAGCAGCTCATGCTTTGGGAAGAGAATGTTTTTGTGCTTTGAGAAATGAAAAAGATTAATGGAAATGTTCAAATGTGTCTCTGTGTGAGTGCTAAACCAATTCATGTTACATTATTGGCCATCTTCCCTGCTGTGCATTATTAAAAATATGGTAGAGAAAATAATTTTTCTTAGACTAAATTCCTAATATTTTAGTTTACTGTCCACAGAATATAGGTAGCTCAGAGACAGACATGGTATCAATATGCTGATGGTTCTATGTATGTTAAAGAAACATAAATCTTAGTTTTCAGGGAAATCATGTTTTTACCAGAAATTTGTCCCTCTGGACCAAGTACTGTCACAAATATGAAGGGTAGTCCCATTGCATTGAAGAATGAATTCTCAGCTATTTCATGGGGCTGTGAAAACATGCCAGAGCTCTTGAACTGGATCAAAACAATAGTGTCTAATATAATTTATTTGCAATCATTCCATCTCTACAGGTTTCAGAATTAAGACTATGCTCTCAATTTCAGTCAATTATTTAAGCATTGTTGAGAGAATACTCATTAAGAATGAAAAGTAGGTAAAACCTTTAATGACCTCTTTCTATTGTTTTACAAGCTATGCCAGTCAATCAGCTATACAGCACATGTGGGGCAGGATTTTTACAGGGCACATGGCATTAAATTGTTCAACTGTAGCACACTTCAGTCCCTCTAGAGAACACAGAACCTGGCAAGAGGCCAAAGCATCTAAGGGCATTTATGCAGGTGCCAGCCTCCTAAAATTGCTCTCTAATGCCTCCATTTCTGAGATACATGCTTTTCAGACCTGGAATTTGCAAGAACCCTGATATGCTCCATCTACATATTCAAAACTGCCCTGGAATAATTATCCAAATCCTGACCAGCGAAGGACTGCATTTCCTTGACAAACCCAATCTAGAAAGTGTTTTCCAAACAGAATGGAAAGACCAGCAAGTGCCGCACAATCTGATTGGTGCAGTGTTCTTGGTATGGTCCCACCAACTAGGTGTGACTGGTGAAGTTGCAGGGGACAGGAGGGCTGTGCTGCAGTATCTCCTCAGTCAGAAGGAATTCAGCAGCCTGGAGCAGTGATGTGATTACCCTTTCCGAAAAAAAACAAACAATGCTTGCAGACTCCAAAGCGTAGGCTCCAGCCTGCATTCAAAGTGGACATGGGCTTCATGTTTTAAGCAGGGTAGAAAGCTAGATATGTGCATGGGTTTATAGTTCTCTGTTGGTTTGCTCCAGACTGCTTTCTTGTCATAGCAAATGCACTAGAATTATTTTCAGCAGGTGGCTCAATTCTTTCCATACTGCCTATAGGAAGCCTAGTAGGTCTTTGACTTCTCTGGGTTAGGATCAACTAACATGTTTTTTAGTTTCATACGTGTGATCTATGTTTCAGAAGTATAGTTCTGCTTAAGGTAAGAGGTATTTTTTTTGGTTTTGGTTTGGTTTGGTTTGGTTTTTGTTTGGTTTAGTTTGGTTTTTTTAAGAGGGAATCTGAAGAGGCTGGTGAAATAAGTGCAAAGCAACCACTTCAATTCCGTGTGATGCTCTATATGTCTTTCAAAGGCTTGTAGAGAACACCAGTTCTGAGGTTATCAGTCTGCTGTTTCCACCCATTCTGAGCATCTTTAAATTCTGGTGACAGAAAGTGAAATAGATACTGCAATTTTTTCTAAGGCTAGAGCTTCTGGAAAAAAAACCAAACCAAACCAGAAACCCAGAAAATAAGAGAATTTTGTAAGATAGCTAATGTCTCATGCTTTGCATGCTGTACAACTGGACAGGTGTTTTGTGAAAAACTCTCAAGGAATGTCTGCGTTGATGTAAGTAGGAAGAAGTTTTCATTTAATGAATCACTAGATTGTCAGTGATGCATTATACCTTGTCACAGATGTTATGGAGCAAAAATGAGGTATTGCCCTGCATTTTATACTCCTGTCACTAGAAAATTGGAACCTGGGGAGTTGTAAGTTTTAGCTGTAATCATCAATGGCAATTTTGTTAACTACAATTATTACCGTAAGCATTTTTGAGACAGTTTTTGTTTATAGATTTTGTAACTGGATATAGCAATTAACCCTTTAACATCTTCTTAATGATAACTACTCTCTTCTTTCAAAGACAAAATATGATAGTACTGAATATCAAGCAATTACTTTATTTGCGGAATAAGTACAGTAACACATTACTATAACAAAGATTTGTGAGTTAGTGTCTGAACAGTGATATATAAAATAGCCCTTAAATATATAGTGTGTTATAGTAGATTTACTAGAGTTGGTCATTTCTTTATTAGTGACACTATGAGTGAGGTAGGAAACCATTTTGTAGAGGTCATCATACTCAACAAAACATGCTACTAGAAACTGGTGGAGAAAGTGGAGATAGTCAAGGTAATGGCATATCCTTACCCTTCCAAGTTCAGAGGAATAGAAGACTAGAGGAATGTCCATTTAAGGGCTAGAAAACAGCATTCTTTAGCAGTGCTGGATACTGATGTTGAAAGAGTGTTAGATTGTTGGTGTTTGGGTTTTTCCCCATCTTGAGTGTCATTCATTTCACTGAGATACACATCAGTGGCAGAATTAGTTGTGCAAGAATTGAGGACACTGTACTGGACTTAAAAAAATGTATGTAGCCCTTTCAAAGTTCATTTTGGTTTGAAATTCTTTTATTTCTCCCAAAAGTCCTTCACTGAAACCAGTGTGTCAGTCTGGTGTTCATGACTTGGTATACTACCTTGAACTTTGAGGATGTTGTAGTGGTTTTGCATAGTGTTTTTACCACTAGCTATATATAATACATCCACTTCTGTAAATGAGGTATTATTCCTCAATACATTATGTATAGTGAATATGCAACTGAACTTGGAGTTTTTTCTCTTTGGTGTAGTAGAATTTTTCCTTTGACTCTTTCCAGCTGTTACCACTTCGTGGAAGTCATTCAGTATGGGCAGAAAATATAACAATCATCTTTGCAGAAAATATTTTTGACCTTGTGAATTTCTAAAATTTCACTCCAATAATTTGAAATCTAAGATATAGCATAGTGAACATCAGGCAATCTGCAGCACTCAGTCTACTAGCTCAGCAAAACACAAAATTAATTCACATTTGAAAAGGACTCTCCATCTGTAGAAAGAGCATGTTCTCAATTACATACTGAATTAAATGAGAGATAGGAATATTTTTGAAAGCTTGAAATTTATGGTTTCATTAGACTGAAAAATTAAACCTAAAAATGTGTAAAAATCCACATTAATCATTTAGTTTTAGCACATAAATGCAAATGGCTTGGAACTGAGCTCCATTTCAGACTGTAAGTAGTAATTACCTAGTGACACCTCATGAGCTTCATTAGAACCTTGCTTTTAATAAAAGTGGGGAACACTAGGGATCTGCACAAATAAGAGGATTATGGTATTTAATCAGCACAAAGTGGTAATGATAAAGCATCATTAGATAGCATTTCCACATATGAAATCTTAAATATAAGTGGGTTAAATGGTCATTTAAAAGTATTTTATTTAGTGACTTCTCTTTTATTCTGTTCATGAATGGGTTGATTTGTATAAATTAGTTTGGTGCATGACCATGACAGAATTGTATTTAATTAGTAGATGGAAAACTTTTTCTTCCAAAGTGTTGTTCTTATACAATGCCAGCTTGCAACTGCTTTTAGTTATTCATTGGTATTTTACTATTTACTATCCATCATTTGTGATATTTAATGACTGCTTCTATCACAAAATTATTTCTGGTCCATGGTTGGCCTATCTATCATCCACAAGATGTAAGTTTATATGTAATTATATAAACTTGAGAATTTATATTATGGTGGAAGTGATAATACAGAAAACTCCTCTTGACAGGCATTTTACATTGGTTTGAATTGGTATCTAAAAGATATAAGACAATAGTCTTTCTTAAACACATGACAGAGGATTCTAGGGTGCATATTCACTGCATATCTGCATATGTGCAGATATGAAGACAATGGAATTATAAAATTATAAAATTTTAAAATCACAGAATCACTGAATCACAGAATCAGTTAGGTTAGAAAAGACCTCTAAGGTCATCAAGTCCAACCTTTGACCCAATACCACCTTGTCTACTAAACCATTACACTAAGTGCCACTTCCAATCTCTTAAATACTTCCGAGGATGGTGATGCTATGCCTGGGCAGCCCATCCCAATGCCCAGTCACTCTCTGTGTAAAGAACTTCTTCCTAATGTCTAACCTAAACCTCCCCTGGTGCAGTTTAAGACTGTACCCTCTTGTCCTACTGCTAGTTGCCTGTGAGAAGAGGTCGACACCCACCTGGTTACAATCTCCTTTCAGGTAGTTGTAGAGAGTGATAAAGTTTCCCCTGAGCCTTCTTCTCTCCAGGCTGAACAATCCCAACTCCTTCAGCCACTTCTCATAGGACTAGTGATCCAGGCCCTTCTTTGGACATGCTTCAGCACCTCAATATCCTTCCTTAATTGAAGGGCTCAGAACTGGACACAGTATTCAAGGTGGTGCCAAACCAGTGCAAGGTACATGGGAAGAATCACTTCCCTGGTCCTGCTGTCCACACTATTCCTAATAGAGGCCAGGATGCCATTGACCTTCTTGGCCACCTGGGCACACTTCTGGCTCATGTTCAGCTTCCCGTCAGAGTCCCCAGGTCCCTTTCTTGCCTGGCTGCTCTCCAGCCACTCTGTCCCCAGCATGTAGAACTGCAGTGAGTTGTTGTGGCCAAAGTGTAGGCCCCAGCACTTCATCTTGTTGAACCCCATACCACTGGATTTGGCCCCTCTATCCAGCCTGTCCAGGTCCCTGGGCAAACCCATCTGCCTTCCAGCAGATAGACACTCCCACCCAATTTGGTGTCATCTGCAAATTTGCTAATGGTACACTCAATCACCTTATAATAATAAAATGACAATGAAAAAAGAAAGGCTGACTTTTCTCTGCATAGCAAATTTTGGGTAAGAGGAGTACAATCTCTCTACTGCTATTCAAGCTTACGTGTTTAATTCCAGTAAATAAAATGATTAAATAATTTTCTATACTTTCTCTTCTGTCTTACACTAATGAACTCAGGTTCTGTATTTTTGCTGACATTTTATTTGCAATCACTCCTAAATATATTACAAATACTCTGGCTGTATATTTGTGAGACAGATTCTGCTGATGACAGTTTTGTGAGCTTGGCTGGTATCTGGTACAGTATTTGTGACATCATGATCTACTGTGAAGTTTTGCTCAGATAGAAAAAAATGTACATTTACTATTCTTAAAAAGCACCAACACTTTAATTTTTTTTCATTCTTTGTTGTATGCTGTCATCATGTTCTTGTACACTGTCTTTTTGTTTATAACACAAAATTCTACTGTGTCTTATTCCATTGCTTTGACAGTTGGCTGTATTGAGTCTTGCACTTTCCTCATCACTGCAGCTTTATCGACTGTGAGTTTATAACTAGGCAAGTGCTACTTTTCTAGAGTCCTCTTTCATCTGTTCATATGCTGATACAAATGTTCTGGGTTTTTTTTATCTAGTCATGCAAAATGTATGCTTGTACAAATTGGAGGGTTAACCAAGAAAATGCTTGAACAGTTTTTGTAACTATGCCTAACTTCACAAATGGTCTGCACAAGATGCACCTCAGAGATTGTATGTAATTATTACACAGAAACAACTTTATTTTTAATCAGCCCAAATGTCCAGTTGCATGTCTTTAACCTACTGATCTCTACATGAATTTGATAGTTGAGGGCTGTTTCAGAAGAAAATTATTTTAAAATTACATCTTTCAAGCACACAAGTTTTACAATTGAAAATGTCCATGCAATAATGAAAGACAGTGATTATTCCTGGAGAATGGTTTTTCTGGTTAGGCAGATGGAATTTTTTATGATTTCATATATTTTCTCATTAAAAGCCAAGATTTTAAGTCATTATACTATCACATCAATATGTAATCTAGATGTTCTCAGCAATAATATGCTTATGACTCTATTTTAAGTTCTGCATTGCTTTCTCTTCTACACCATAAGTTTCACTGGTTCTGATATTCTAAAATTCCCACTTGTTCTCTTACACACTATAACAATTTTTTTACTATGTGGATCTTAATCAATGCATTCAATTTAAAATGTAGTACATTATGCAGTGGTCATTACATCATATAGCTATTGCCTTAACAAAGCACTATTGCTGCTGTTTTTCTTATTAAATTTTCCTAAAGACATCTTAGAACATGTGGATTTTTCTCGTCACTGTTGCTGTTTCATTGTATTAATAAAGTCTTTCCTATAGTTTTTATAGAAAAATTTCTCTGTAGATTCTTGTTAACCTGTTTTTCCCAGAAAGGTATAATCCTTTTCAGTCCTATAGTGTGCAATTTACAAATTTTTCAGAGTGACATTTCTGTAGCATCCAAATTCTTCATACCTAGACTGAAGGAAAGTAACATTAAGGTCAAACATACTTAGGTCTGTGTAGTCTCATCAGCAAATGATCTCAGAGAACAAGATTTTTCAAAATAATCCAATAGGAAATAGAGCTCATAGAACAGTTTTGATTGAAAGGGACCTTTAAAGGTTACCTAGAACAACCCCCCTGCAATGAGCCAGGGACATCTTCAACTAGATTGGGTTGCTCAGCATCCATTCAGCCTGACTTTGAATGTTTCCAGGGATGAGATGAGGCATCTACCACCTCTCTGGGCAACTTGTTATAGTGTTTCAACACCCTCATTGTAAAATTTTTTTTCCGTTACATGTAGTCTGAATCTACTCTCCTTTAGCTTAAAACCATTAGATCTTGTCCTATTGCAACAAACTCTGCTAAAGTTTGTACTCATGTTTTGTATGAGCCCTCTTTAGGTGCTAAAGTTTCTCTTCTCAGTCTTTCTCATAGGCGAGCTGCTCCATCACTCTAATCATCTTGGTGTTCCTCCTCTAGACTTCTTCAACAGGTCAACATCCATCCTGTGCTGGGGATCCCAGAGCACTACAGGTAGGGTATCTTGAGAGCAGAGTAGAGGGGCAGAATCACCTCCCTCAAACTTCTGGCCACGTTCCTTTTGATTCAGCCCAGGGCACCACTGGTTTTCGGTGCTGTGAGATCCTTCTATAATAGGAATATGCATCATTTTTCAAGCATTTCAATAATTCATAAAATCTTCTAGTTCAGACTGTGTAAAAAAAATCATGTTGAATGTCAGATTAGTTTTGATTTCTTTGAAAGTGCTGATTTAAAAAAATGTTTACAAGTAGCCCTTACACTGGGAGAAAGTTGAAAAATTTCATTCTGGCATAAAATGATTCCCATGTCTTTATCTTTGACATTCCCAGGGTCTGTAGGTGATTCCAAGCTTGTTTATTGCTGCAAGAGTTTGTTAATGTCCCTTAAATCTGAACCAGTCCATCATAAGAATTTTTGCTATCTAAGAAGCAGTGCCTCCAGGCTTTCAGAGGAAATGCAGCTGTTTAATTTTCTGGCCATCTGTCTAGACTGAAATACAAAAATGATAAACAACTCACAGCATCTGTGTCATTCAGTACCAGAGCTGTTAATGACTGAGGGTCACTGTCAAACCCAAAACTTAAAGCCTTTCTCTCTGATTATAAATGATGGCTTAGTTGGAGCCAAATCATTTACTATTGACACTTATGCAATAAAGTAATTTATTAATACTAATGTTTTGGAAATGACTGGTCTCTTCACATTTGAAGTTTGAATATTCAGAAAATATATATGAAACTTTCAGGACTGACACTGGAACTGTTTGAAAACAAAAAAATCTAAGTTAATTTAATGATTAATCCCCAACAAATAAATAATTGAAAGATAAGAAACTGCATTATCTAGTGGCACAGTTATGTATTATCCATAATGAATGTATCTTACCTTTTCCAACTGCATCTGACATCTATTCTCAAACTCAAAATCTTTCTGAGTTTGCAGTCAGATGTGTTGTTTCAGATGCAGCTCAGCTGGTAAAAAAAGTTGGTTCATAGCTTCTCCTGTGATGTCATCACCTCCAAGAGTTACCATCACTTATGGGCAACCTAGGAGCCCATTGACTCACTACTAATTTGCTTCTGTAAAATTATCTGGGTTAGAAAACATCTCTACTGTTAGCTTATGCTAATATGGAGTGCTGATACCTAGGTTAGGCCAATATATCTGAGGGGCTGTTAATGGAAAGCGAAAGAAAGAGTGACAAGTCATGGAGAACAGCATTGTCTTAACCCAGCTCAGATGCAGCCCAAAAACAGAACATCATATATGATCCTAAGGATATTCTTGTACTCTGCCATTCCTTTATTTAGGCACTGTAATACCAGCTGGACCAAGACATGCCCAGTTAGTAAAATAACTTGTGAATAAACTATGTGCATAAGATTTTTTTTCTAACATACTGGGGCTTCACTAGAATTTGGCAGCCAAGAAAACGAACCTGCCCCAAGAGAAAAAAAAAAAAGCAAAATTTGAGCCAGAAGTATGTCATCGCTTTGGATGGCCAGCATATCTGATCAGAGTGATATAGTTATTTTGGATTACTGTTGAGAACACCAAGGAGCTGAAGGAGGCACATGTAAATTCCATGGTTGTAATTATTGGCAGTTTATAAATAATTTTAGACATAAATTAAAATTGAAATATGTTCTCTTATGCCCCAGAAGTAATATAAATCTGTTGAAGCTCTGGGCTAGGAAATATTATTCTATAGATGATGTAGCAGAGGGTAGTGTTTTATGTCTTTTTAATAAATCTCCAAAGTTAAGAAATGCTGGACCAAATTTATATGGATTCTAAGATGTGAATCTGAATTTTTTAGCTCATTTAACCCTATTTGTAACTGATGTTACAAGGGTATTTCTCAGATTGCAGTGTTATAAACACTCAGAGTGCAAATCACAGAAAATTTAAACCTATTATCCTTTCAGGCTATCAAGCTTTGACTTAAAAGAATTTAAATAACTTTGGAAAGATTTAATTCTATATTTCCAGTTAAAATATCATCCATCCTAACATAGTTTTATTGGAATTTTCACAGAAATTAATTCTTGTAATTTTTTTAAAATTCCATTACCAGTGACAATTTTATTCTAATGAACTTTAAGCAATACCTTTAGGTGAAAATTCTTGTGATTAATTGTTTCTGGAACAATCCTTGGCATAATAAATATGTAAATATTGGAAATTTCTTTAATATGACTGCTTTTATTTAATATTACAAAAATAATAAGATAAATTAAAGACCACTATAAACATACGTGAATCTAAAACAAACAAGTTGTAATGCTTTAATTTGGAAAAGGCAGTGCAATTATAACCAGGCAGCTGTTGTGGAAACCTTAAGGTTTAATGGGAAAAGCTATAAATCATGATTTATAGTGAGAGAATGTAATTTCTTTGAATGGATCAAGCCTGAATTAAGTGTACTTTATAAGTTCTTTATCTAGCTTTATATGATCTGCAAAATGTCACTTAAATGGTAGCCAGGGATATAATTTGTACTTCCCATGAGAAAACAGAAAAAAGTTAAAGCTCAAGAGAATGTAAAGCACCTTGCATGTTCCAGTCATCAAGTTGTACTCACAATATCTCTAAAAAGCCCCTTTTTACTGCAGTTTTTTTTTTTTCACTTGCATTGGACATGTAATGGTATTTCTGTGGTCTTTGAACTTCATGGGATTATATATCTAGGAGCCACTTCATACCACAGACTAGTATAAAACAGAACAGCATTATTTCAGACTTCATCTTCAGAGTGAGAATGTACCTGAATGTATAGAGTAATGTTTATGTGGGGGAAAGCCATGCATTTATTTGTAGAGGTTTACATTGTCAGCCACTCTTCTTGATGAGAAGATTGAGCAGCAAATAACTCTTAGGCAACATGACTGCAACCATGAATATGTTAATGATCCACATGAACAAATTGCATATAGAGACAAATCCTAGGGTGAAATCATCAATATCTGACCTTGCTCCATAGCAAATAAATGTTAAATTATCAATGTATGGGACAAACTTGGGCAATGACCTTTTAGCCTTTTGTCCTAGTTACAGAGGCCAGGACTAGTTTATCGCTATATGTGTATAAGCAAAACTGTATTCTACACCCTGTATGTAATTTCTGATGAACTGTTAATAGGGGATGGTTTACACCAGCTGCCCAGGACATTCGTGACACCTCAGACTACAAATTAGGTGTTAAAGAACCCTGCAAGACAGGGGAGTGTTTCTGTCTTCACACCAATGACTCAGCTGTGATAACTCCCCTCCAGGGAAGCATTAGCACCTTCACACCCAGCCTGGGGAGTCATGTCTGTTAATGAGCCATTAGGGACTGGCACAATAGGCAGCTGCAATAGCCTAGACCACCAAATATTGAAAAAAATATCCTATGAGTCAGAGTTAAATCACCCATTGTGACACTCCTCGTCCTGGGGGAGGTATTGGGCATTCCCACCTGAATCTAAGCATATATAATCTCTGGGATTTGGGCCCTCTGATACCACTCATGAGATCCAGATTTGGACCAGAACCTCAACAGGACTGTGACTGACACTCTCAACAAGACTGAGACCATCGTCCTTACCAACAGGTTTTCCTTTCCTTTTATTTTACACTCACAGGGGGACCATATGGCACTCAGCCCAGGGGCTGACAAGCACCATTTTGTTCATGCCCCAGGGTGCTGGGTTATACATCTGGTTTTTGTGGGTTAAAAGCAATTTTTCTCTGTATGTAAATTGCAAATCTGAATTGTAAGCTCTCTTGAGTTGGGTTAATTTCTCCCACTGGTTTACCTTTAAACCAGGACACCTCGTGATGAAACTGTAGAAGCAGAACTGTTGAGAGATTTTTCACCTCCTGATACTTTCAGTGTCCTGTTGGATGGTAGTGTCTTTGTTTCTAGAAGGCCCAAGACATGAAGTCTTCAACACCTCTTTTTCTTCCATTTTGCTGGAGTAGTAAAGATAGTCCACAATATCACAGAGATTGTTTTCTTTTATGTATGCCAGAAATGGTGGCAACCAGCAAAGGACGCTGGATTGGTACCTGTGTCTTCTTCAGTTGCTAGTGGCTTCAAAAAAGGTAAGCTGTTATTCAAAAGGTGAACTTACACACACACAAAAAAATCTATTCTATGAGAAATTATTGTTTAAGCCAAAACCACACTGCGTGTTATTTACAGTGTCAGCTGTCTGTGTCAAAATCTGACTGAACGAGGTTATTTTGGGATTTATATTTATGCTGACAGACATGCAGTATTATCACTGGTGCTACAGACAGGAGCACAAGGCAGATGGGTGCTGTCATTTGGAGAGCTATTAGCATTCCAGGAACTGAGAAAGCACAGAAAATATCCCAAAATATGTAAACATATAAAAATGATTAAAATTCAGGAAATGATTTAAACAAACAAGCAAACAAGCAACAGAAATAAAAGCCAGAGTCCAAATATTGAGCAGCATGCTCAATTTCCTAATCTATTTTCATAGCCTATTAGGCCTGCAAATCCACAGTAGGATGCACACAGATACACACATTTCAAAATTTAGTTACACTTGGTTAGAACTTTAGTATTCCACAAAATGGATAAACCAAGAAAAGTTTCAGTTTTTATCCTCATTATCTGCATTGTAAAATGATTACCATGGAAAGACACTGTGTAACTGCTAAACATTTTAGGAATTTGAAGCATTCCGATTATGTTTAGGAAAAGGAGATTGTTGATTGCTCAAATGAAGATTTGAGTCTTCACTGAGAAATTGTTATCAGATTCATGGATGAAAGGAACATATGAGTGAAAATACGTGCACAAATACTTCCACAGAAAGACAAATGGTTCATCTTGTTTCACTTTTGTATAAAACCAACATTCCAATAATGTTTTGTGTGAGTCTGGGCTATGCAGTCTGAGTTTCTTGCGGCACACGGTGGTGGGTTGGCCTGGCTAACAGTCACACACCTATCTCACTGTTTGCTGACTCCTCCTACTCAGCAGGAGAGGGGAGAAAAGAGGAAGGACCGGACAGAGAAAGCCTGTGGATCAGGATAAAGGCAAGAAGATTGCTTACTATTTACTGTCATAAGCAAAACAGACTCAACTTGAAAAAATCAACATAATCTATTGCTAATTAAAATATGTATTAATTTATGTAATGAGAAACAAAAAGACAAATGTCAAAGCAACAACCTCCCCACTCCACTCTGCCCCTCCTATCCCATGCTGGCATCGTTGTTTGATTTCTGCCTCTTCTAACCCTACTCCAAGTGGTGTATGAGTTTATAGTCAGTATATAGCAGGTTTTTTTCTCTGTATTGCTTCTTCCTCCTCACACTTCTCTCCACATGCCGAAGGAGATATCTGTTCTTCCATGAAGCCCCTTCTCCTCTGACTTTAATCTTCTTTCTGTTGTTTCTCACTCCTTTTTCCCCCTCCTCCTTTCTCTGTCTTGCATTTAATGAAATTTTTAAAATATATTTTCATGGAGGTGTCATCAAGTTGGCTGTTGTGTTCCGTTGTGTCCTGATCCATTGGAACTGATTGTGTCTGCCACAGTGTGGCCCCCGGCCTTCTTCCAGAGAGGTCCCCATACAGCCCCTCCCGACTATTGTCTTGCCAAGAGCTGGAAAAATTTGTAAAATTTTAGTCGTGGGGAATCCAGTTCCTTTCCAAATTTGTTGTTTCTCTCTGTTACACATCACAGGATACCACTTGCTCTGAATTGAATGAAAGTTGAAACTGCAAAACCATGATGCCATTGGTTACAAATTATATTACATGGTCTCGAATACAGCTGTGTGGCTAAGCCTTTGCTTTCAGAAAGTATAATTTCTTTTATTCCTTAGCACTGCTAATTGAAATTGCTGTCTTCCCTGTCACTACCAAAGTAATTCTGAAATCTATCACTGATTATGAAGAAAGAATATATCACTGCTGGAAACCTTAACCTTAAAACTTCTAATTTTGAATAGTCAATCTGCAATTAACCAATTACTTTTATTGTTGAGTGCTCAGACTTTAACTGCTTTTAAAAATGCTGTTGTAAACATAAGTTGTTTATGATCCCACAGTTGTAAAACAATGCTATTTGCAGCATGGCAGGTATTTAATCTCTTGTGACTGAGAGATAGGTGATTTATCTCTTCTGGAAAGCTATTTGGTAGTATTTTGTATTTCCTACCATTAGCAGAGAAGCTGTAGTTCTGATCACATCCATTTTGGCACAGAAGTAATTTTTTCTAGTTCACCTGTGCAGCAGCTATTAGAAAAAACCCTTGGATTTCAGTCAGTGCACAAAGTATTTTTTCTAAGGATTAGTAATCACTCAGCTCTGGCATCCTAGCAAGAGAAACAAAAAGACTAAAAGACTTGATGTTTGACCTTTTACAACAGGAACTTCCAAATCTTAATGTTACAAGATTTGCTTACCTACAATTTCAAACTAAATAGCTACAAAATGTTCTAATACTGAGCTGCTTTAAAAAATCAGCAAAGAGATATTCAGCTGCTGACCAATGAAAAAATACTTCACACAGGGCATAGAGGAAAGCAAAGTGCAGAGAAGAAGCAATCAGAGAGGAAAGCTAATGCAAGAATGAAGCAAGAAGAGTACTTTATATGCTGGATATGATAAAGGCTGGACAAAGCAAATTAAGCACCTTCACTCGAGTAGCCTACTCTCTAGTGACATACAAAGCTGTCAAAAAACCAGAAAATGTCACCAAATGTCAGCAGCAGAATAACTACAAAGTACATCAGAACATTTTCCCTGAGATAAAAGCTGCATAAACTTCATGAAATTTTCCAAATCAAGATCTAAAAGAAGAAGAAAAAGCTCTAAGGGAGGAAATGTCAATGCTAATAGAAAGTCAAACAGAAAACAAACCTATTCGGACAGAATGAAAAATTCCTCATAAGTAACATCCAAACAACTGACCTGAATGAATGGCCTTGTACAGGAGCCTCCAAATTTAAAGAAAACTAAAATTTTTAATTAGAATTTTAGAATGTTATGAAAAATTAGATGTTCTGTGGAGTGTATCAGTGGAAGTTATGTGGTTAGTACTTTCCTAAGTGTTTTCCTACTGTAAAGAAAAGATGCACTTTGCATTTTTCCTGCAGTTAGGTGTTTTAGTTCTTCTTTGACAATGAAGAATAAGTTTAGTGCCTTAAAACAGAAAGCACCCTGAGCTCAGGTACCTGAAGAGCATGAAATTTGTTTTCCATTTTCCTCTGCCTAAACAAGATTTTCACTTTCATCTGTTTTTTTTTCAGACACCTCTCTTTTGTGTTCAGAGGCGAAGTGTCCTCACTACCACTTCCCGATATTTTTGTTCTTTGTATGAAATCAAGACCTATTAGTACAAACTATCAAATATTCATAATGTATCAATCTATGCATGGTTATGGGTTTTAAATGTACTATATATATATACTGTATACCATAGAGGGAAGGAAGAAAGACACAGATAAAGGGGAATTTTAGTAGAAGAGATGTATGACTGTGAAACAAATACAAGACTTTGCTACTATCAAAAAGAAACCAGCTCAGAGAGATGAGATTAGGTCTAATGCTACTTCGAGAGAAACAATGGCAAGATCACAAGCCTCTAGGCCTTATGTCTACTATGAGTTTAGTAACCTGTTTGCAGCATCATCATCAACATCTGAACAATATATTATGTGCCTCTGCTGGCTCTGCAGATGCCAAGCTAGGATCTGAGGATTTAAGGAAAAAAAATAGGGCAAAAGGGGTAAGAAAAATAAAGAATAAATAAGAACCAAGACACTTGCATCAGTGCAGTGCTTGAGGCAGGAAATACCTGTACTTCCTGCCAGTCACTACAGCAGGAGTAATAAACCTAAAATGTCATGACTACTTGTACTGGTTTTGGCTGAGATGGAGTCAATTTTCTTCATAGTAGCCCACATAGAGCTGAGTTTTATATTTGTGACCAAAATAGACACCAATATTTTAGTGACTGTTAAGCAGTGTTTCTTGTGATTTTCCATGCTTTTGAAAGAGTGTATGTCTGCTCCTCTTTACCTTCCTGAACTACCGTATGCTGCAAAAGAAGGGCTTCACTATGCCCTCTGATGACCAGTGTGGCAAAAAGGTGCTAATGGAATGGCAGATACTTAAACAAAAATCCTACAAACTTCATATATATATATATATATATTTTATTGATTGATTGATTAATTGATATATATATATATATATATATATATATATATATATATATATATATATATATATATAAATCCTGTAAAAGACGGGACACTTCAGGAAAAAATATCATAGAAGGAAAGAAGTCTAAGCAATGAGTGAAGTTTTTGGTTTAAGTGGTACTCTAATGCCTGTAAAGAAGCTTACATTTCTTTATGTTTGCTAAGATAACTAAATCTAGGAGGTTTACATTTGCATAGAATGTAGTTGCTACAGATTAGTGTTCTGATTTAGATACCTCACTCCAGTTGTAAGACCCTTTCTTCCTCATCACTTCCTCCTGATCAGTCTGACACTGGGTTTTCTGATTCCTGTTCCCAGACTTTCTCACTATAAACCTAAGAGTTCAGACAGATCAGGTGAGATTGTGAACGACACAAAATGACAAAGTACTTAAAGCCAAGTCACTACTACCTCTCTTCCAAAGCTTTATATGTGATCATACTGGTGATGACCAGTGACATCAGAACAAAGTGAACAAGTAGCCTTCCCATCATTTGGTCTACTTTGACTGCTGAAGGATCAAATTCTCAAACACTTATGCTCCACGAGTATAGTCCCACTGAACTCAAAAGCAGAATTAATATTTGTGTTTATTCAGTATATGACCCCTTAAGGCTTTTCATCAATGGACAAATGAAACCAATTAAAAGCATCCAGAACCACAGAGGTCCTGCTCTCTTTGTCAATTTTCCATTGTGTTTTTTAATTCAGCTCTTCCATTTTTTTTTCCTGTTGAAGTTGCTATCCAGTTTAAGGTCCTGTTATAAGTTGTGAGATTAGTGCGGACATTCAGACTCAGATCAACAAAGTACACACCTAGGGATACAGGAAAGTTTATGAGCACTAAGGATCTTGTTCACTAGAAGGGAGGAATGTTAGCTGGTGCTATAGTAATTAATGGTTAAATTACCCTTGGGTAGTAGGTAGTAAGTAGCATAACTTTACAATCTGGTAGCTTTAAATTTCACGACTGATTGTAGCAGTGGGAGTTAGAATGCAGGTTGAAGATATAACAAAATTACCATAGGGAGGAACAGACTAATGAACTCAAGTCCAGCAAAAGTTATGGCTACATTACTGTCAACTTGAAAATCTGTAAATAACAATTTTGAAAACCATTGAGGGCACTAGACAATGGATTTTATGTGTATAAAAGTATGAAGTGGGGATTGGGACGAATAATTGAGTTTGTTATATTGTCAAGTATGTACTTGCTAAAAAAAAATCACTTGGTCATCACTTAATCTCCTTTGCACACCTTTTTCATCTTATTTGCATTTTTAATGCAAAACCCCACAGAATATCTCTTTAATCATACTGAATTGGTTTGTGGCAAGTAATTACTGCATATACAACTTTGTAAATCTTTTCATCTTCAGCAAAAAACTTAGAGGAAAGCATAATAATCTCTTTATGATTTTGGTACTTGGAATTTCAAAGTCAAACTTTCAGAGTTCTATTAAGAATTCTTAAATCCTGGTTTACTGAATAGAATTTTAAAATGACTGTTTAATGAAGTGAATTGTTTTAAATCAAGTTATCTTCAGTTAATAAAATACAGATGAGTGAATCTAGTGCTTTAGAAAATGTGGCTGAAAACTGATCTCTATAGGGGTCTTTTCTTCAAGGTACTTTAATATGAATTTATAAACTGATTAGTTTTGGGTTTTTTTTAAAAGTTCCTTTTCTGTAAAAGTGTCATATGGAGATCAGGTATGGTGTTTTGCCTGCTGTAGAAGTTTGAAAGAATGGCATTTGACCTTTCAAAGGAGGCCACTGGCTCTACTTGCTACATAAGCTTAAATGCATTTGATGGGATTCTACTTTTATAACACCATATTCCTAGGTACTGGGGGTATTTTTCATGAACTATGATACATATAAGCTACATCAGCTATAACAGTTTCACCTACATCAACTTTGTTAGTGCCTTCATTATGCAGACCTGGATATTGCCTAGACCATGAATTGTTCCAGTAGTGGAAATTTCCCTTCATTCACTAGTCAACCTATGCCATCAGATCAGTACTTCTAATCTCAGTTCTTTCCTAATATTCTGTTCCTTTTGCTGTTAGTGAAACCTGTTAATTATTGTCCTGTATGTCACTGTAATGCAGATATAAATTATCTTTCCTTTGTTTCACAGACTTTAACATAATTTAAACCTATTCTGCTGTGAGAGGCTGAAATGGTTAATGACTTAAACATTGTTAAAATCACTGAAAAACTTTTGTCCACTGTAGCAAACTACACTGAGAAGCAACTGCTCACTGAAGCTCACCTGTCTCTGAATATGCCTACTCTTTTGGACTGTGACTGGCATTTGAGATAAGATAAAGATGGTTTTATTGTCTAGTTATCCCAGGAAAAGAACGTACCCACAAGTGTGAGAGACGAATCCTGATGGCTCAAAGTGCAAGCTGACTATGTGCAAAGGAATTGCCCAGGTGCTGAGGGTGTGCACACTCAACACCTCAGGCTCAGGCCATAAGCTGGGTGTTGAACAAGGTAAGGAGAGAGGCAAATCCTGCAAGACGAGAAAGTGTTTCTTTGTCCCTACACAAATGACTCAGCTGTAATAACTCCCCTCTGGGGAAGTACTGGAACATTCATGCATGGCCTGAAGATATTAATTTCTGCTGATGGGCCATAATTGATCATAATGGACTCAACTGCACTGACATAACAGGCAGCTGTCATGTCTCAGAAGGTGACAGAGACTCATGAAATGTCTCAATATTCAGTATTAGATCATCTGTTGTAAAACTCACTGCCCCAGGGGAGGTACCAGGGTGATTCTACTTTGAGCACAAGAAAACCTCTATGGTCTCTGTGTTTCACTGGGGCTCTCCCTCACGTATGGGCTTCTCTTGACAGATCCAGATTGCAGTCATCACTTTCACAAGAGTGGAACCTTCAGCTCCCAGAAGATCAGAAGAAGAGGACCAACAAGACCCCACTGTAATCCACAAACCAGTGGTATTTCTCTACTTATTCTGTCTCTCTGTCACTCTCTCTCCCTCCTCGTTTCTCTTTTTCCTGCTTCCTTCTATCTCTCTCTACCTCACATTTAGTGATAAATAAAAATCTGTACTATTGACTTTGGTATATGGTGTTGTTTGCAACTTAATTTGGGCAGAGGCATCTCTCTAATAATTTTTATAACTGGATCTTGAAGCTATGTCCGCATTCAGTTTTGTCTTATCTTCCTTGTGTTTTCTGCACCTCTGATCACCTGTTGATCAACTCAAACTATATCCAATGTATCCAGACAATTCCCATCTTCCTTGGACTGCAGTAAGCACGTCTGCTCAATTCATGTGGTCTGTGCCCATGATAACTAGAGAAGGGAACAGATACTTAGACTCAGATCTGCTAACTAGGTAGTTCTTTTGTATCCTGTACCTATATGTGTATGTATTTATATCTATATGTATTTAGCTGCTATTGGACAAGTGTAATGTCTTGCACATATTTCCAGTTCACCTGCACATTGCCCTGCAATTTAGAAGCCATCTCCCTTAACTTAGTTAAGGTTTATTAAGCATCATCTGCCCCACCATCAGTGTCATTAAAGAAGTCACTGAATAGATCCTAACTAAGGCTTCTGTATATTCCCCCAAACACTCTGCATTTCATAATTTTAACTGCTCTTGGGCTATGGTTATCCAAGTAGTTTTGCACCTACCACCTAGCAATTCAATCCATTGAAGCTTTCTGGCTTCTTATGAGCCTACATTATGATATTGAAATATACGATCTGCATTACTTCTGCAAAATAAAAATAATGTAATAAAATGTTTGTAAATAGTTTGCTCAGTTTTTTCTTAGAAATACACACAAGCTGGTTAAATTTCTTTAGTTCAATTTTACTTGCTTTTCAGATTTTTTTCCCATAAACACTACACTTGACATTTACTAATATTACTTTTATTCTTTTCCAGTCTTTAGGTGCTTAACTCCTCCTTAATGATCTTGCAAAGAGAATGATGCTATGAGTTTTCAGATCATCCTTTAGGTATCTCAGGAAGAAAGTCCATCACATCTCAAGGTTTTGAAAACACGTAATGTAGAAGTTACCTTGTAAACTTTTCCTTCCCTATTCTGGGCTGACACTGTACTACTTTCTTTGTTACCTTTAATTAGTATCAGGTAGTTACATGCTTCCATTTAATTGTTTTTATGAAGGCTGATACAAAAATATGAAACAAATATTTCCACTTTATCAACATCATCTGTCACTTTTTTCCTTCTCCATTTATTACCAAATTAACACTTTTCCTGATATTATCCTACCTATTAATATGTTTAGTTGACTTCTATATATCACACTATTTCATGTATCAACAAATCATCCCTGGATTTCACCAATAACAAGTAGTTACTGGGTATAATGGGAAGATATTTGGAACTGGGTAATAATAAAAAAATCCTTGATAGAACATTACAGTGGAAAATTTGAATCAAAAAACATGGTTAATAATTTGTGCTTCATTTTCAGCTTGAATTTTTCTGATTTCAGTCTCCAGTCATCAATCTTCACTTTGGTAAACCTCCTTTGCTGGATTAACTGCTAGTCTTTTCTTTCTGTAAATACATTTGTAAGCTGCGATCAATTCAATTTGCATTTCAGCTCTGAGAACAAAGTCTGAATTCTCCTTGCAAATGTCTATCTTCAACAATATGTCTATAAACCCACCTGATTTTATTAACTGTTTTCTATTGATGTATGTCATAGAATAAGACTAAACAATTCTATTATGTCTATTAAAGGGGTGGTCAAGGTGCTAAAATGTGAGTGTACGGGATTAGAAAGAGCAGATTGAATGTCTGAGGTTTGGAGATAAGTGGTGCTAAAAGTATCAGAGGAAAAGCTAGGAGAGGAGTAAGGCCATTGGAATTCCAATGCTGAGTGTAAATTAAATAAAATTAAAAATTAACTATTTTCTTATTTGCATTTAATTTTCAGAGGGTGAATGAGTCTTTCTGAAGACTTTGTTTTGACATGTCCCTGAATGATAATTCTCAGTTTCTGTATTTGTGGTTTAAATAATCAAATATATAGATGTAAGCATAAAAAAGAATAAATGAAGCCCAAAAGTTAAATTCCTACATTTGAAAAATATGATGGTATTATCCTTTTAAAGGAATTATTTTAATCCCTTTCTAAAACATTCCTTGTAGTGTATACATTTAGGTGTTGTATAGTCATATATGATTTTGATGTCATGTAAACATAGAAAAAATATGGGGCCCTATTTCAGGATTCAGTACATATTAAGAAATTAAGGAAAATTACTGCTTCGCTCCCCAATTTCTTATTTATTATCAGTGTCATCACTATCTCCAGTTCAGTAATAACCAAAGTTATCTATATTTGAGTTAGCATTGTAGTGCAAGTGGTTGCAGTGCAAAAATACACATTGAACTACACATGAGGGCTCGCTTAATAACAGAAAGCAGTTGCATCAGCCACTTGGAGTACTTGGCACTCCAGCACACTGCTAGGAACAGACAGCTGTCATTACTTGCCCACTGGCAGATCCTTTTTGGATTTCAAGTCCTACTTAACCTCAGGTGGAAGCTTATGTATGTATGTGACAATGGAGTTCTCAACGAAGTATAAAGCTACCTGTTTCATAAGCTGGCATTGCACTGAGAACAGGAGCATGAAAGAGTCAAGCACTTCAGTAATACTTACACCTCCATTGGCCCTCAATTTCTGTTTTACTTTCTTCTGCCATCAACCTTCTTTGTACAATAAAATATATAATCAAAGCAGGGAGCTAAGATAAAAGTGGAAAAAGGCACTAGAATCTCCACTTTGTATAGACATTTTTTTCCTAACAAGCTTAGTCTTTGATCATTTCCCATTTGATCAGAGAGCTTTGATGTTCTTTGAAGAAGTACAGAATTATTGGAATAAAGATAAAGAATTTGATTCACATTTTCATCCAAAGGAAATAAATGAAAGTGCTGGACTAGTAGTTTGCAGTAGATGTTCCAGTAATTGTAGTCTCTCCCCCCCAAACATAAAGAAAAAAGGAGCATAATCTAGTTACAAGAAAAAGTTAAAAGTGGGAGATAAAGCCAAATGTATGGCATATTTGTTCTAGAAAATGGGTCTCTAACTGCCAGTCAAACTGTGATAAATGTCTTCAGCTTGGAAGGAAATGTATGCTTATGAATATCAAAGTGCAAAATATATTGCAGATCTGTGCCCGAACAATATTTACCACAGCTGGAATGACTTACTGTGAAGAAAGCTACAATAAAAGGACTAAAAGGCTAGAAAAAAAGCAAGTATCGTTTTAGTCCTCTATCTTGTATGTAGTGTTGTGTAGCAAGGGAGGTGGGGGTTTTGTTGCTTGATGTCAGAAAAGTAAAAACTTTTTTTCAAAGTCATCAAAATGAATGTATTTAAAATCTGTAATCTGGGGGTAAACTCATGTTTTTGAGCCTTTAATGACTTTAATACTTCAGTTTCATTTTGGAGTGTGGATGGTCAAGGATAGTCAAGAAGTCAAGCCAAATTTCAAATTACAAAGTTTTATTCCGTTGTTATTTTCTTGTTTTGTTTTTGGTTTTTTTTTGGTCATTGTTGTTATTGTTTGTTGTCCTTCAATTAATCTGTTTTGCCCTCATAAACATCTCAGATTTAGGAAGTGCCAGAAAGGTCAGATAAAAGGACTGAAAAGACAAAGTTACATTTAGTCTAGAAAGAAAAAGACTGCTATTCATACCAATTATAACATATATATTTTGATCAACTCTGCTGTAGAACAGTTATTTAATGAATACTTTGTCTAGCTTGTAAACATTGATTTAAAAGTGCAATAATTTAAGAAGTTAATAAGTGATCATTCCTATTTTCAGGAGAACATCTAGTGTTGAAGCTGTGTATAGCCTAAAGAGGCTTTCTTGATAGTCACATTTTCAATCTCTGAATTGATTGAAGTAATGTTCGTAGAAGTTCAGGTACTCAATCTTTTCAGTAAATTCCCTTCCTTCAACAGGGATGTTAATTATATCCATTTAAAGCAGATGTCCTGGTTGAGCTGGCAAAATGCCAACTGTCCAGGACAGAATGAAAAGGGTTCCTCCTCCCCCCAACCAGCTAAGGGGAAAAGAAGAGGGAGAGAGGAAAAAAACTTCCAAAGCCAGGTCTATGCTGAAACTAACTACATGTATTTATACAGAAAAGAGAAAATTAAGAGGATACTACAATATAACACACACTTACACAAGTTACATATATATAACAAGAAATAACTTCCCAGTAAACACAAAGCAAAGTCTATTACACTAGATCTGTAAGTACTCTAAGAGACACATAGCAAGAAACAGAAAAAGTAACAACAAAAATGTTTCTACTTCCCTGAATGCAAACAAAATGCAAGCAGAGGCAGCAGGGGCAGAGCAAGGCCTGCTCCAAGACAAAAGCTGGGTCACGTCCGGCTTGTACCTCGGCCATAGCAGAACTGAACCAAGCCACTCCCACACACTGGATTTTACACCCTTTGAGATGATGTAGTATGGTATGGAATACAATATTATTGGCTAGAAGAGGTCAGCTGTTAGCTAGCTCAGCCCAGCTTAAATCAGCTGACAATCCCAGGCCTAGCTGAACTTTGAAACCTAAGTTTAGGCCCACTTGACTAAACCCATAACAGCAGCATTAAAAAGTGAAAGTCTTCATAAATTCAAGCTGCTAGTTATTGTAGATGGTAGAATCAATTCATGTTAGAAAGCTTGTAAAGTTAATTTGGCTGTGATACTAAATATACCTGACCAGGCATGGAGAGAGGCATATTAGATCCATGCTGAACAAACAAAAGCAAATTTCGGAAACTCCAAACAGACCAAAAACAGACTACCAGTTCTTGAACATGCAGAATACTCTAACAACAGAGAGCAGAAAATATATACCCTGAGAAAGAAGGAGAAAGATGCTTCATATTTGAGGGAGGGGGCTTTTGAAAATATATTTTCTTGTTCCCAACAGTGCATGGAACAGAGGGGCTCAAAACAGAAAGAATGCAGCTGTCCCGGTAATCTGTTGTAATGCTTTGGGAAAGTTGCTTGATTATCTCTGTAAAACCTTTTTTTGCCAAAATACCTATTTTATCATCAAATTAAAAGAAAACTTTTAGAGAAAAATGTGTCATTCTCTAGCTGTCAACTCATTGTACCAAAGAACCAAAGGCTTTGCAAGAGTTTGTGTAGGCAAAATCTCTGCAAGCTTGAAATGTACACCTGGTAAAGCCTGGGGTTTTGGGACTGGGGTGTAACAACAGCTGACTCCTACATCATCTGTCTAGCAGAAATCAAAGTATTAAAAGCAGCCTGAGATTAAGACTTTGAATATTTTTCAGGCCTTATAGGCCATCTCAGAAATTTACTTGGCTTCCTAGCTCACTTAAGTCATTTTACTGTCCTAGTAGTCTTTTTAAAGGACTCTTAGAATACCAGAGACATTCCAGAAAGTTAGAAAAGTGCTGAATTCTGAATTAGCTGGATGATGTGCAGTTGTGTCACTCTAGATCCACAAGGACACATTACAAAAAAATAGAAATGTTATGCATAAATGCAAAATGAAGCACTTAAGGATAAAGACCACAGAAGATTTTAGAGTGATGAAAGCTGCAACTCTGAGAAAACTCTAGGAATTTTTAAGGTAAGTGAATGAAAGAAAACCACAATACAGGGCTGTGTCTAAAAGTGTTAATATCATTCTTACATATTAAAAGTAAGTAGGATTGAGAAGACACTATGCATCTATCTACACACTGGTAAAATCAAGAGCAGAATATTCCATGCAACCTAGTAGTCAGATTTTAGATTGATATTTTGTAATTAGTACAGGTGAATAAAAACCTCCGACTATAACTAAAGGACAGAGTAATTTTCTGTAATTGAGAGAGGTCAGTCTGAGTGATGATACTTACAGACCTTGTCCACCAGAAATTCAATCCATATTAATTTTGAAATTAATTATTAAATCATGGTATATTTCTGTGCATATACTATTTTCCAGAATAAAACACATATCCTTTATTTTAGTTGAGTAATTTCCATTTTTCAGATTATCTTAGGAATCTTTGTTCATATTCACTGATAAAGAGCTTATACAATTATAACTTCTTTCTGTTTTGGGTGATTATTTGTCTTCCTGTAGCTTTGGCTCTGTAGGCAATGTTCCAGTTTCTTTACAGAAGTGCTTTTCCATTGTCATAGATTTGATGTAAAAATGCTCCAGCTAATTTTTGTTTAGCTATGTTTGCTGTGAAATTTCTTTTTGTTTTGTATTTTAGAAAAGAAAGGAACAAAAACCTAGGCAACCAGACTCAGGGAGTATAAAATGAAGAGAACAATCAATAGCAAATGTAAAAGATTAAGTTGAGGTAGTGGGAAAAAATAGCATACAGAATAAAGAAAAAGATATTTTCATAGAAAATATTTGTAACCCTTTTGAGTGTACCATACTGACATGGTAACTACATAGGCTACTTTTTTTTTTTTTAAACTCATAGAAATAAAGTTTTGTATGTAAAAATAAATTTAAAAACCCCTCAAACAACAAACCACAGATGCACCTCACATTTTAAATGGTAAAAAAACTCTAATAAAACTGAAAGATACTTTCTGGAAAGATATTTTATACGAGAAATTATGGAATAATATAGTTGAAATGAAAATTATAGTAAAACATAAATCATTCAGATTTTAACTTACAGTACAAATACAGTGCCATATAAATGTTTTCTGTGTCACTGGGGCTTTTAGATTATTGTATGGAGAATATGCTTAGTCTTTGATGCAAATCCCACCAGAGTTTATTTCCAGTTACTTCAAAGGATTCAGGCTAAGCTGCAAACCTCTTGCCTACATCAGACTGACACTGATCAAGGAAAAAATTCCTGTAGGTAGATCACTTCTTAAGGGTGAAGACACAGATGAGAGAAGCATCCTGGACCAATCAAATCTGCTGAAAGGCTAAAAAGCATGGATATCAAGTGCTCTCAAAACAAGTAACAATACGTACAGACATAGAAAATAATTTACTTTCCATGCTTTGAGAATGATAGATGTTATTAATGGAGTCATTCATCTTTAAGTGATTTACTGTGGTGTTCTAGTCATTCTTATAATAGAATAGAAATAACATTCTATTATTACTATATTCACATATACATGTCCTAAATTGCTATTATGCCTCTTTTCTGCTACAGCAAAACTATATAAAAGAATGGTGTCCATATTCTTATCTCAGTACAAATTTATTTTCAGTTAAGAAACTCATTATTTCTTTTATGAAAGAGAAAATAAGTGTCTTTTCTTTTTTTTGTGACACCAAACTTATAATGCCTCACACTTGCTGTCATATCACTACTCTTGCAGTTGTGTTTATGTGAAGCAACACTGACGCAATTGCTGTTGTGTTGAGCCTAGATGTACTTTTTCTTCTGATTTATGTCTGCAAAAGTGTCAACCATTTGACTCTCCTACTGTATTCGAAGTTATCGTAGTGCCAAGTTCCCAAGAGTCCAGCTCCTTGTTACTGTCCAGTCCAATTTATCAAGTACATCGAAATGACAAGTGCAACACAAAAAGTCCTTGTTGTCTTTGGGCTGGCAAAAAATGGCCTTGTCATCTGAAATTCAGAATAAGGTTTGTAGCTGGATATTACAGTTTCATTTGGTGTTTTTGGTTTTAAGCACTGAATTGATTTGCATGCATTTTGAGCCATAAACAGAGAAAGCTGTTTTATGCTGGAAAATAAAGGAAGGTCCTGGTACATGCTGAATGAAGAAAAATGTGTTCAATCCAGCAGTCTGTATGCAACAGAGACAAAGTATTTATGGTTGCAAAACTCAAAAAAAACCCATTTTATTCTTGTTGGCATGTCTTCAAGTCTCTGAGCAATCACTGATTAATTCCTTGAAGGTGAACCAGGCAGATACAGAATCAGGTTTACCTGGTTAACAATAGGAGTAAATAAGTGTGATCATTGCCAGGTTGTTTCAGTGTCTGTGTTCTCTTTGATGGTGGATAGGGCACATGAAAATGGATAAAGATGAAAGAACTGAATGTTTTAAAATAGCCAGTATGCATTCTGGACTGAAACACAAAAAATTATATTTTTCAGCTCCTATATAAATGAACTGTCTTGGGGCAACATACATATTTATATTATAAGGAAAATCCAGCTACAGAAGTAAGAAAGGCACTAAATAAGAGTCAGAACATGATCAGGTAAGTACTTGAGTGCCTGATATGATGATTTTAAAAGTTCAGCTAAGACATGTCATTGTGTGATTCTGCTGCAGAGCAAAATGAAATAGGTTCACAAAAAGTGTTCTCTCAGTACAAAAAGCATATTCCAGGCTTTGGAGCTACAGGATTCTCTTTCTTTATTTGAGGAAAAGGTTATCATAAAATGATTTAGCTTGGAAGGGACCTTAAAGGTCTTCAGTTTCAATCCCCTGCCATGGGCAGGGACACCTTCCACTATACCAGGTTGCTCCAAGCCCCATCCAACTGGGCCTTAAACACTTCCAGGGATAGGACAGCCACAACTTTCCTGGACAACCTGTTCTAATGCACCACAGTCCTCATAGTGAAGAATTTCTTCTTAATACACAGCCTAAATCTACCCTCTTTCAGTTTAAAACTGTTGCCCCTTATCCTGCCCTCTCACTACACTGTTTGATAAAGAGTCCCTGATAACCAATGGTTGTTTTCCTGTGTAAAGTTTCATTATTCCTCCAGGCAGGACATGGAAAGGGAACACTGCAGAGCCTTTGATGACTGAGTCATCTTTTCTTCCTCTCCCCTTCCCCTTACTACATGGCTGAATGGAGAATTCTACATACCAAGCTGGAATACTGAAACTAGAAAAGGAAAAGAGTAAGAAAAGTAACAAGTTGAGAAAAAAGTGCAGATTGATTCCCCCTTGCAGTTTAAAATTAATTAGGGACATAGCTGTGTTTTTACATTGTTTTCTTTCCATTCTGTTCCCATGGTAGTAGAGCTTTTTGCTGTCTCTTGCTACTCACTGCCAGGGAACTTTCAGTTCAACATTGTTGAATCTCCCTAACAGAGATTTGTTCCTTATAACTGAAACACACTTACTTTCAAGTGATGTGTACACATAGAAAGGAACAACAGTAAAAATAAGAATAAATCAAACATTTTTAAGATGTTTGTAATTGGAAGCTCAGAATGGCTATAAAAAAATTGTGGGTCTCGTTTGTAAAGAAAACATCCAGATGGGCTTACCATCTACACTCCATATGGCATTCAGTCTTTCTGCTCTGCATCCCACTGTGCTCAGTGTAATCCATATGGACTTTACTTAATTGGTTTCCAATTCCTGCAACATTGACTGTCTCTTTTCATAGCTTTCCACCACATATCTGCTTACTGCTGAGAGAACATATTATTATGTGATGATTATGTGATTGCTGGAAATGTAAGAGTATTAATTTCTTTGCATGTTGATCAATGTTGTGGCTTTGACCATCAATGGTGAGGTAGAGTACACACACACACACACACCCACCAAGAGGCATAATTTCAGGCAACTGATAAGTGCTGATACACACTCTCTAAGGACAATTAGTAAACACTTCCCTGCTCAAGCAGAGTGCTCCTAGGGTGTGCAAGCAACAAAAAGGAGGCCTGGGAACTTGGAGAAAGGCAAAAAACAGGCATCAACTAGCTTTAGGAGAGTTCCTCCAGCTCTGAACTGGGTAGAGATTTTGAGAGGAACTCTGTGACTAGAAGGACATCAACTGCACGTTCAGAGATGAGAAACAAAAAGGACAAAGGGAGTGCAGGTGTCACTCTGTCGAGATTTTCAGTTTCCAAGGTGAATTAGCAGTGCATGTACAGTGTGACCTGAATGCATGTGATCCAACTCTAAGACCAGTAATAGGTTTACAGCTGTGGATCCCAGATCATAGAAATTTCTAGCTTTAAAAATCACTAGGTCTATGCATAAAAAGCCCCCTGAACAGCTCATTAAGTATTGAGATAATGTGTAGCAGTTGATCTCAAAATCCTATCCTCCCAGTGTTCCTAAGGAAAGAGGTACAACTCTATGATGTTACCGAGTTGTTTTGAATGCTACAAACAGTTCTGATTGTCCTGTCTAAAGAGATTAAGCAAGAGGATGCAGTGCTGTATGATGAAAGACCTTAAGAACATGACAGACAGATTAAAAAGATAAAAATGTGGGAAAAGAGATAGCAAGAAGTTTCAGTAATGACTATACGTTAGAGATGCAAAATGATAAAGAGAAGGAAAAGGCTTTTTTGATATAGCTTTTGTTATAGTGTATCATGCTGTAGTTCAGTAAGAAGTGAAAACAAGGGAAAAAAACCTATTTTGTACACATTGCAATTATCCTATGAAACTATGTCATTAAGGATTTCTGCAATGAAGAGAGTTATGGTATTCAGAAAAGAATCAGCTACTTATACTGATTGTGAAAACATCAAGAAATCTGTTATATTTTATGTAAATAATCTATGCATTTTTTAACTTTTGCATGTAAAAGTATACCTCTGTATCTTGTAGAAATTTAGCTAGCTGCTGGGGAATAGGATTTAGGATTATCATCATCATCAGCATACATACACACACACACATATATATATCCATATATTTATATACAAGCATTTATTCCCTCACAAAAAACCCTAAGAGTTTTTTGGCATCCTCCTTGAACTGTGCATAGTAATAGGGTGAATAAGGGAAGCCTGGGGATCAGTGACACAACTGAAAATTCATAAAATAGAGGCATACTTAAGGACAAAGGGAGAAATCAGCATCTTTTTTGTCAGTCATCATGTCTTCTACATAGTAAAGCTTATATAAGCTAAATAACCTGTGATAAAATATACCCTTTTAGATACTTTATTTTTATTGCTGTTATGACACCTGATAAACTCAAACTGCTGATTGAGTCTGGTTCAGTGTTAACCCGTAACACTTTCCCTTTTTTCCCCTTGCACTTTCCCTTTACCCTTTTCCCTGCTTATGAGAATAATTTAAACAAATTATCACTATGATCTTCATCAAGTTTATCAGCATTTCTCTCATTTTCAGATATATTCATACCTATAGATATAGAGATGTAGATATGTTGGGCGTTTTTTGCACCAAATTTGCTTGTACTCTGCACACAACTCTATGCACCTTGGGAGCCAATGTATATCACCATTGCTACTGCATCACAGAAACACAGAACAGTTGAGGTTGGCAAGCACCTCTGAGATCATCTAGTCTAAACTTCCTCTCAAGGCAGGGACATTTAGAGCGATTTGCTCAGGTTTATGTCTGATCAGGTTTTGAATATCGCCAGTGGGGATATTCTCCGGGTAACCTGTGGAAAAAAACCCCAAACTTATTCTTGGGTTTAAATTTATTTTTCTCTATTTTTTATGCCTTCTTGTCTAGTCATTGGGTCCTATGAAGAAAAGTCTGGCTCCATTTTCTTTACTTCCCTCATCAGATATTTATAAACATTGAAAATATTTCCTCTGGGCCATTCCTTCTTCAGGTTAAGCAGTCCCGGTACTTTCAGCCTCCCTTTGTATGACAGATGGCCCAGTCCCTTAATCATCTTTGTTACCCTTTCCTGGACACAGTCCAGTACATCCCTGTATTCTGCTGAAGCGATCAGACCTAGGCACAGTACTCCAGATGCATTCCACTAGGGCTGAGCAGCCCTTCACCCTCTGGCACTGTTCTTCCTGATGCAGTCCAGGAGGTTCTTGGCCTTCTGCGCCGCAAGGGCACATGAGCCTCAATGGATGTTCAGCTTTTCCAACCAGTCTGCAGCCTGTACTGGTGCCCAGGGTTATTCTTATACAGGTGCAGGAAGTTATTTGCCTCTTTGCTGTACTTCATGAGATTCCTGTCAGCCCATTTTTTCAGCATGTTGAGGTCCCTTTTTGAATATCAGCACCACTGTATGGTAGTTTATACCAAGTGATTTATCAATCACTTCTCCCAGTTTTTGTATCATGTCCATACTTGATGAGGATCTAATTCTGTCCCATTAAACAAGTCATTTATGAAGATGTTAAACAGCATTTGCCCCAGTATTAGCCCTTGGGATGCACTACTTGTATGTCTTGGACTATTGCTGCCACCCTGTGTTGTTTCTCCAGGAGATACTGAGGTAATTCAAGTTTCCCGTGAATATCGTGACCTGCATAAGTGAAATTATCTGAAGTCTTCATCTGCTTGCTCCTGATCGGCTGTTCTGCAGCAGATACGTACAACTATAACACCCACTTTGGTCTGACCTCTAATCCTGACTCATAAGGTTTCATCTAGCTCATCATTCATCTGAAGGCAGATTTTCATATATTCCTGCTTCACTCTCATAAAGAGTGACTGCCTCTTCGTGCCATCCTAGCCTGTCCCTAAAGTGGGACGTGTCTTCATTGATTGCAGCAATTGAGAGGTATGATTTCTTACCACATCTCTATGATGATTTCATAGGCCTGAAACTGCACAGTGACCTCTTATTCCTTGTTTATTCCCTGTATTGCATGTGTTAGTGTACAGGAACTTCAGAGAGGCACCACACTGTGCTCATTTCCCAGAGAAGGTACAAGTTTTTTCCCTATAATACTATCTTGTCTTGCAGGTACTCCTTTATTTCTGTGCATATGCTTGCAATGAGTCCCTTTCAACATTGTTTTCTTGATAATGAGTATTCTAGAGTCCATATCACCCTGAATCCTTTTCTTGCCAACCTAGTCCACGATTTGCTCACTTAATTGCTGGTTGTTGACTCTGTGGCCTGTTGTTCCTACCCTAAAGCTCTTCCTACTTCCAAACTCTTCCTACTTGCTTGCACAGTCTGGTGGCAAAGATCCTTTGTCCCACTTTGGAAGGTGGGTCCCGTCACTTTCCAGAAGTTCTTAATCCTTTGATAGCCCCACAGTCACAAAAGCCATATGAATATTTCCAACACTAGCTGTGGAACTGGCTGCTGACCCATGGAATCAGTGGGTCACCATCAGGATCAAGGAGAAAAACATGTTATGCAGTATACATATCCCTTGTCACAACTCATTTCCTTGGCAAGACAGACCCTCTGTCAGTGCACTCCTCCTGCAAGCAAGGAACTCACCTCCTGCTACTCCAGCCTCAGAAAGAGAGCCCAGGCATCCCTGTGGCCCTAGACCTGAGGAGATGCATCTGCAATTGAATTGAGACCTCAGATGTGCTGGGGGAAATGCTTCAGTGGCTGATGGGGACTGAGCTCTGCAGCATGTCCCCAGTGCTGCTAAACAGCACATATGTTGTCCCTCCCCAGAGGGTCTACCCCTACTGTGTGCCCATCTGCATGTACTGCTTCCTCTGTTACATGCAACAACTGACCACCAGAGCCAATGAATTAATAATTTGAAGTAGCAGGTTTCTAGATGTTCTTTGAAACTCTGCTGTGGTTTTCTTCTCTCTATTTTATTATAGTGTCAGAATAATTCTTTGTGGTTTAACAGCAGAGAACTGTTGTTTATTCAATAGGAGATTAGGTCTGGAGAAGGAAAGGTGTGAGGGCAGGAATGGGTACACATAATCTCAGATATGAGCAGAATGTCTGACTTTTAATAACTTGATCAAAGCCAGAGATTTTTATTAACCCATTGCACACCAAGGAAGAAGTGAACTGGGCAGAGAATAGTTGAGAAGGGGATAGCGGGGGGTGGGGTGGATGTATTTATTTATTTATTTATTTTAACTCAGTGTTACTCCATACAGGCACACATTTTAGTGTCTAGGGTGTTTTCCTTTTTTATAATTTGAGATGGAATAGCAAAGGCTTCATTTACAAGTTGAGAAAGGGCCCTTAAAATGTTTTGCCAAAGGCACCAACAAGTATTTATACACACTGATTAACAGCCGCTTTCTTTTTAATGAGAAACGGGCTGTCATTTGTCATTGTAGCAGACCCTGCTGTCATTGTTCTCTACTATATTTTTAGCAACTCCATAATAAAAATCCACATGCAACAAAGTGGATATGTGGATTGCTCCCAAATGAGGAAATGTTCAAAAACCTCTGCCAACCTGCCAAAATAGTTATCTGTTAAATAGAGAGCTATTCTAATTTTTTTGTAATGTCTACATTCTCTTGCAGTAACATATATTAAAAAAACTTCATTTGATTCTAATTAATGATTTTAAATGTTAACATTGCATTAAAAATGAAAAAGAAAAAGTAGATCTATTCATTCCATGCAGGTCGTGGGGAGACAGAGTTTCATGAATGTGGAATCATTTTAAATGTTATGTAGTCCTGACTGCTAACAGAAACAATTAGTGAACCCCAAAGTCCTAGAGTAATATTTTTTCCTTGGATACATTTGGGCTCCCTTATTCTAACTAATGCATTGTGGCTTCAGGTGTCTTTGAAGTAGATGTGAATTCAGACTTTAATGTTTATAAAAGCACTATAAGACCATGAGTAGTTGAAATATTCTGGAAAACTACAGTCTCCACAGTGAAATATTGTCCCAAAGTAGATGACTTGGACAACATTTCTAACAGTGGACACTGTATTGACTTTGCAGTAAAATGATATGATGGCATCAAGTCTGTTCTGGTTGTATCTAGTACAACAAAGCTCTTGCTATTAGACTTTCTGTCAGGTCCAGTGTTTGTGTTCCTGATGAAGGAATGAAAAGCTCAGTTATTTACTTGAGCTCTGGGTAGAACTGTGACCTAACGGTGACCCTTATAATGTAAGAAATCCCTGATTTTATAGGTTTTATAATCTTGTAATTTGTTTGTGATTTCTTTTTTATCTCCACTTGAGATTTCCATAGCAATAAGATTTTAAACAAATTACTTCATCATTAAAACAAAGACTTCAGAGAATAGGAACTGTAAACTGTACTGAAGTCTGTAACTCTGGTGTTCGTGATAAATGCTGAAAACTTATGAGGAACTACCTTAGTATATTGTAAGATTACTTTATCATCCCTTCTGTACCCATAAAGGGAATATGTTGATGTTTAAAATATACAACATAGTGGTATTTTATTTTCTTCAGTGCAAAATTGTAAATACAGTATGAATTTTAGCAGGTCACAATTGTGATACCATGGTTAAACACATAATTATGCATATTGAGACTCACTGTGCTGAAAGATTAGGTCAAATACCAATCTGAGGTGGGATTTTTGTTTAATCATCAGTTCTAATCACTGATTTTCAGATTTTCAAAAAAAAAGGTCTAAGTGGATGTGGATTCATGTTCTTGCTGCATACACATTTTGACAAATGAAAATTTATTTACTTTTGCCTTGTTATACAGCAGCAAAGATTGTGGATATACGTTTCTTTTACATATATTTGTTGCTAGGGGTAGGCTTCGGAATTTTTATGTTTTCTGCACATATTATTTGCATGCCATGTATGTAACCATAGAAGGTTCAAGGAGGCAAAAAATGGAAAATGAAGAAAATACTTTATGTGCTTTTAGTGAGTGTTGCAAAAATACATAAGTTAACTGTGATGGCTAACTAACAGGATATCACCAGTTACAATCCATTGAAAGATGTGAGCCAGAGCAGCGGGAAATACAGGAATTTGCTCATGGAGAAAAGAAACCTCTCAGCAAAACAAGAGCTTTCCTTAACTTTAGTGCCATCATGGCAGAACTTAAATTGTCATACAAAGGAATGTTTAAGGTTTCTTCAGGAAGACAAGTATATCAACCTAGAAAAGGTAAAGTGGACTGAAAGAGTAATGTTTAGATACAGATAGTAATGCTTTTCAATCTAGTGACAGGTCCAGAAATCACCTTTTGCAGAAGGAAGGTTCTGCAGTGGGGGAGGTTTTTTTCTCACTATGAGTTATTCATCATTCAAACTTAGTAGGTGTTATTGCTGTTGAGAGCATCAGTCAAAAATGCAGAAATTGCTATCACTTCAGGTCCTTTGAGAATCTGGGCAGAGTGTATGAACTTCTGTACACATAAAAGGGCTAACACAACTAACGTGTGGTATCCACAGTACTAATAGGTTGCCCCACCTTTGACAAAATGTGATAGAAGTCTAGCCTCCCCTCAAGTACCATACAGTAGGCATTCTCTGTAATGTTAAAACAGTTTTCATAATGCAATAAAATGCAATTACACAACACTGAGTTTGAAATTATTTTCACAACAATTTAGATGTTTCTCAATAGATGGTGTTGTTCATTAGTATGAAAAATCACGGCCTTTACCACATTTACATTCATCTTAGGAGTATGTAATGTGGGAAAGTTCCAAGAAAACATATAAAAGCTGTCTGTATAACAGTGCAATACCAGTTAACAAATATAATAAAATGAACACAACCACCTAGAGTTATATGCTAATTAGAATGATGTATTGTGCCTATAACAACCGAATTTTACCTAAGCTCTTGATTACTTACCAGTGAGCACAGACTGTTGGGCAACAGGCAGATAAACTTTCTAGATCAATTCATCTGCCAAATGGGCGTATTCAAAGTACTTTCATATGTGATAGTCAAATGGTCACCTGCACCAAACATTTTACTTAATGTTTAAGCAGCAAATATTTGCTTTTTTATTGAGCATAGAGATCCTTCATCCCTCTCACTGGTAATAATTACTTCATGAAAAAATGTTATTTTACTTTTCTATATAGGAACAAAATCTACCTGTTGTGTTTTTGAACTATTGAGAGTCTACCTTAACCTTGCTGGCTTCAGAGGTATTAGCTGGAATTACAGTAGTATTTCAGGGTGCAATCGTTCAGACCAGTCTGATAAACCATTAGAATATTTTTTTTGCAGTATAAGAAGTATGCAATGTGATACTGTGCTTCATAGGGACTTTGCAATACATTAAAATACTTACAGTTCCACTTACAGTTCTCTGAGGAAAAAAAACATGGGCTAAAAAGCTTAAGAGTCTGTTTTGTTATTTGTACTATTTAGTCTTTTTATTTTTCTGAATCATCTTCTACCCTTTAGCACTGAAAACTTCATTGAACTTCATTGGGATTTTTTCTACCTATAGAAGGAACTTTCAGTCTACTTCATTTGATAGTTAACTAAAGTGTACAGTTTTCTTTTCTTTACTTTCATGGCATATTAATTTTTCTTATAAGGCCAATCAATTTTGTTAGTGCTAACCAGTGTTACCAGATTAGACCAAGAGCTAGGAGCTGTTCCCAATGTGTCTCTGTGAACTCTGCTACCAAAATGGTCTTTCTCAACACTGATTAGAGCCAGAACACTGTGAATTCAGAGACTCCTATTCACCTAAAGCAAAGTAAAGTTAACTAATTTTGCCCACAAACTATGTAGTGTGAATATTCAAAGGTAACTTCCAGCATTTTGAGAATGGCTATGGGGTTCATGAACCTTACATGAAGCATGGTGATCCCTGCTGCCAAAATGGTTCTAAGGAAATTTATTGCACCAAGGCTGCTGTAAATTTGTCAGTAGTGCCCAGTATTCTGTTTCAAGACTGAGGGATTGGCATAATGCAAGAACTTGTGCTTTGCGTCAGTCTTTATCAGATGCCTAGAATGTGGAATGACTGTGGGTGATGCCCAGAACAAACAGTGTAAATTTCATTGCAGTGGGAAGAAGGGAAGCTCCTCAAAAGTAGATCAAAACCTGCATTTCTTATTGGCAGGATTTTCAATGAAAGAAAATAGATTGTTTTTAGTATCACAGGATATGTAGACTTAAGGACCAGTCATAACTGGAAGGTATCTAAAGAGGTGTAAGTAACATCATGATTTAAAAAATTAAAAAGCACTGTTTTCTGGAGATGAGTGGCAGAGAACTCCTCCCCCTCCAAGGTCATAATGTCTATTAAGAAAGAGGAGGACACAGAGACAAGGTTCCTATGCAGGAGGTTAAATAGAGAATTTTCTTGGACAACTTTTTGCTATTTTAGTGAAATAACTAAATAATTTAAATAATGTCAGTAATTTCCATGTTATGTATGTAGCAGGCTTGGTTGGGTCTGAAATGAGGAGTAAGGAGTCAAACATGTGACTGATGTTCATGGTATTTATTTAGTAGGCCAGAGAGTCTCACTTGTAATTGTCATGCTTTGCTCACAATAGGAGCTGAAATCTCTTACATCTGTTTCAAGTAAATATTTTTCCTATTAGTTTACAGATCATAACAGAGTAAAACCTGCTTATTCATTTTTGCTGGACATTTTCCACATTTGGTGAATAATTCAATATGTGATAAAGCCCTGAAATTGCTTGACTTGAATTTCCAGGTTTCTCAAATCAGGTGGAGCAGCTGCATTGTTATTGACTCTTTCTTCTGTTTCTTCTTTCTGTCTTCTGTCACTTTGCTTTTGAAGTTTCATTTCACTCAGTGAAAGTAATTTTAATCATAAAAATAATTTCCTAACTTGCTCTGGCAGGCACAGTATTTTAATTGTTTGATTGTTTGTTTGTTTGTGGTTTATTTTGTGTGTGTGTATGTGTGTGTGGGAGGTATCGCCCCTTTCCCCCGCTTAAATTAATGTATTTCTTGAGCTGTGCAAAATAAGATAGAACTTTGAATGTCAGTTCAAAACATATACCAAGAAATTCTACGGTCCAGGAGTTGCATGGCAAAATGGAAGGACATGTAGATGGAATTTGCTGAAATTAGTAAAAGTTTGCAAATTTACTGATCAGAGCTAAGATCAGAATAAAATTATTTAATACCTAACGGGTAATTGTTGACTGACAAATCTCTCTGATTTTAGAAATGCCAAGGATTAGAATTAGAAACGTCAAAATCTTTCAGGTAAGAGAACAATTTCTACTGACAGATAACTAGAAATCCATTCCAGAACTTATAGAAAATGGTTAAATTTAGAGGATTGCTGCATTGACTGAGATATAATAATAATTTGATCATGGGTACTTTATACAAATGCTAATTTCTTTATGACTCAGCAAGGAACGCACCTTTATTTACCTAATTTTCCAATAAAAATTCATGCAACTTTTCTTGTTCACACAAATATTTGGAAAAGAGCTTCTATGTGTGTGAATAAGGTTATTGGAGCATGAATGATTTTTTTTGAGCAAACAAGCATCCTGAAATTTATTAACTAGTTCCCCACCACAAAAAGGCTTTGTGCATCTATGAGTTTTGGGTTAGCAATCAGAGGGAGACTAAAAGTCTTTTACAACATAAGAAATAAATAAACTGTTGGTGTGAACTAACGCAAGCAGAAAAAATTTGAATTAAGGGATCATGTTCAGTGATAGCAAAGAATAATCACTGAAAAAACAGTTCTGTACTCCTGTGTGGAAAACTGCTATTCTGAAACATTTGGCTGATCAGCTTCACCTCAGTCCCTAGGAAGGTGATAGAAAACCCAATCCTGGAAATAATTTATAGGCACATGAAAGAGAAAAAAATGAATAGGACTAGTCAGCATGGATCCAACTAGGGGGAGTTATGTTTGATCAACCTGATAATGTTCTGTGGTAAAATGAGTGGCTTGGCAGATGAGGATGGAACAGTAGATGTTGTTTCCTAGATGTCAGGTATGATTTCAATGCTATTTCCTGTAAGATCCTCATAGAGAATCTGTTAAAGCACAGTCTGGATGAACAGATGGTGAGGTGTATTGAATACTGGCTAAATGGCCTGTACGAGAGGGTGGTGATCAGTGGTACAAAGCTTTGTTGGAGGCCACTAAGGAGCACTGTAGCCCAGGGACCGATAGTTGGTCCTATCCCATTCAAAATCATCAAAGGTCTGGATGATGGGGGCAGAGTGTACTCTCAAACAGGTTTGCTGATGGTACTGAACTGGGAATGATAAGCCAGAGGATTGCACTGCCATCCAGAGGGACCTTAACAGACTGGGCAAATGGACTGGCAAGAACCTCAAGAAGTTCCACAAATGGAAGTGCAAAATTCTGGTTCTGGGGAGGAACATTCCCAAGAGCAATATATCCAGGGGGCTGACTAGCTGGGAAGCAGCTTTGCAGAAAAGGCTCTGGTGCACGCCAACGTGAAGCGAGATAGAAAAGTATACTTCCCTACATGTGCACTCCTGGCAGAGAGGTTAATAGCCTGGGCTAGCAGGCAAGAGAGATGATCCTTCTCCTCTACTCAGACATAGTGAGGTCACACTTGGGGTGTTGTGTCCAGTTCTGGGCTCCTCAGTATGAGAGAGATGCAGAACTACTGGAATGCACCCAGCAAACTGCCTTAAAGATGATTACAGAACTGGAACATCTGTTGTACAAGAAGAGGTTGAGTGAGTTGGGACTGTTTGGCCTAAAAAAAAGACAAATTTCAAGAGGGAATTTATCAGTATTTACAGATAGCTGAATGGAAGGTGCAAAGTTGTTGGTACAGAAAAATCAAGAGTGAGCAATTCTGTTCTATTTAAGACCCTGTGAGACTGAAAGCAGCTGAGAATATACAAGGCCACAGCTGCTTGGAGGAGCTCACTCCCCAGGAGTTCTTAGCAACTCCCTAGAGGCTTCTCATGAGAACTCCTTAGGCTTCTCACAGCACACCGGAGATGTTCTTGAAAACATCCAGGATAAGTTCTCCAAAACATTGGACTTGTGAGATATGGGTTATAACCAATTGGTATTTGCAATTATATGGTGTGAGCTTCAATTTAGCCAATAGTACGTAGTTTTAACCCTATATAAACCCTGTGTAGCATGTAATAAGGTGGGAATTCACTTGATCACAATGGTCTGTGTGTGGTATCTGCTTCCTCGGCTGTTTATTTATTGTTTACAAAGTGGTTGGACCCAGACTCTTTTCAGTGGTGCCTGGTGCAAGAGACAAAATGGACACAAAATAAAACACAGAGGATTCTGTTTGAGCACCAGGAAACACCCCCTTTTTTTTTTTTTCTTTAAGGGGGACTGAGCACTGGTACAGGGTGTCCAGGGAGGGTTTTTGAAAACCACTCAGACATAGTCCTGGGCAGCTGACCCCAAGTGGACCTTCATGAGCAGAGACTGCTTGAACTTGATGATCTCCTGAGATCCCTTCCAAACTTGTGAGTCCCTTGCAACTTGGGATATTCTGTGAAACCTCAAACGTTCTGTGATTCCATGATCCCCTCAACAGCCCATAATTTAAAACACAACAGACACATGCCAGTAGAAGAATGTTTAAAAAGTATCATTGATGTGTGACATTTCCTTATAGTCACTGCAGGATATGATTCCTTACCCGCAATGGACATCCATACCATCATCCACTGCTCAGTAAATATATACTACTGAGTTTCAATCTGCTTATAATAGCTCTTGCTCAGTTTTTGGAGTTGCAAAATTATTGAGATATCTTCCTGATTAAGAATAAGCTAGCAAGCTCAGTTGGTTAAAGTTTGGTTGTAATAATGCCAAGGTCATGGGTTCAATCCCCTGTATGGGCCACTGACTTAAGAGTTGGACTCAATGATCCTTGAGGGTCCCTTCCAACTCAGAATAGTCTGTGATTCTGTGAAAAAACTAAAATAAAGGAAATAAAAAACTTTATGTAATGAAAAATATAAACTTTATTTTTCTCTGCAAAAAACCAGCCATATGTATTTTATATTCAAGCATAAACCCCTAAGATTAAAGGCCTTGGCTTAGTGTTGAAATAAGTAATGTCAAGCCAAAGAAAGGGAGGAAAAAACCAGGCTAACTTGGATTTACATCAGCCTTCTATTTGGATTCCTGTGTGATCTTTACTCAAATTGTGCTTTCAAACTTCTCTGCTACAACTAATGCAGCAATAGAGTGATCACAATTAAAATATAAATTTTTATAGTTATCAGCATCATAATATTCTGAAGTATCATCCTTTATGCCTATGTTTTAGTCAGGAGAGATCTACAGTAATTTCAAACCATATCATGGCTTCCAACACAGATATAATGGACAGAGATGAAGGTATACATGAATATCTTGCTGTTGTTCTCAATTCAGTTGTAGTCCTTTCCACATCTAGTTGATTGTCACATTAAGAAATATTACAGCTTGTATAAAAGTAGACCTGTTCTGCAGGGTTGGTAAACTCCTTTATTTTCTGACTATGCATTTCCAGCTGAATATTAACCTATACTAAGTGATCTGTAAATTTGTGCTTAGACTTTTAAGCTTATAAATTTCTGAACCTGTAAAATGTGCAACAAATTATAAAAGACGAAGGTTTTGGAAGATGAATGTTGGAATATCTTGCATACTTATTGTCACATTCAAGATAATCTCATGCTGTTTCAATTTGTCCATGTTGCACAGTGAATTATGGATAAATTTGTATTTCACAGAGAATCTTCACACATATTGAGGCCTAGGTCAAGCAAATATTGTGATGGTGTAGAATACTAAAGGATATTTCCAGAGACTTTAAAGCTCCTCATAATTTACATAATTTGCATAACTCATGGTAAAAACTAATGCACATTAATAAAACATTTTTTTGAAAACTTGCACTATTTTACAGCTGAAGTGGAAGTTTGAGGGCACTTTGGCAGGGATCAGTAAGAGTCAGCATAGAGAACAAGGTAAGCTGACGCAGCCACACAAAGTGGCCTGGTTGTACAACAGGCAGGGCAAGAAAATCCAATCCAGCAGCACAACTGCCTGCCTGGATTCAGCAGCAAAGTCATGTAGTGTTCTCATAGCTTGCAGCTGTCAAAGGGCAGCTGAAGCAGAAGTTCATGTCTAGAGAAGTAGAAAGAGTAATATAATCAGAATAAAAACCTCAAGACCTTATTGACCTAAAGAAAAGGGTTCTCCAAGGTAGTTAAGACTGTATAATAGACTCAGTGATGGAGAGGAACACTGTGACAGATGTGCCATGAAGATGCCACAAAACTGTAAGGGAACACAGACTGTGTTTTTGTTTGTGAATTGTGCAACCTGCATTGCTGAAAACTCAGCACAGATGGACTAGATATTTATGCTACTTGTGTCTGACTTCTTGATGTGGTTCAGTTACTAAAAATGAGAGTGCATATTCCTTTTGTCAGACACTTAAATGTTTTAGAAACACTCAATGAATCTTTCCTGAATTGCACCTGAATTCCTGTGAAACTTTCCTGTTTCAGCTCCTTAGCTGTCTGCCACTGATTCTTTTTGGGTCACTGTAAAATTGAGGTGTGGGCTGTCTGCAAATTCTACCTGCATGTTGTTAAGAATTTATTGTCACCTACCTCTTGCTTTCCTCGAAACCCTCTCTTCAGGATTCTGTACCTCACAGAAATGAGGCGCAACCTTTCTGATAGCTGCAGTATTTTTAAGTTCATGATTTACCAATGTAGAAATGAACTGGAGCTCCACTTTATAATGGATTTCTTACTTTTGAATCCCTATTATACAAGCATTTTTTTTGTGTGTCTTTATCAGTTTTCCTTGTTGCATGTTACAATTTGTTCTACTGTCTACTGCAGTTCTGCTAAATGAGGAATTTCGTCCTCCCTGCTAAACACAATTTCAATAGTGATGTACTGTGCTGTAAAAGTGATGCCCTTAAGTTTAGCAGAACTAAACTTTTCCAACCTCTGTAACCTTTTGAATTACCTTTTAACTGCCTTGATTCTTTGTTCATCAAACTGTTCAGTTACTGATACCTGTGATGCTAAACGCTGAAACAGACTCTCCTGAAAAAGAATCTTAGACAAGTTTGGAGTAGACTGTGTCTTTTGTTCATTAAACTGTGAACCACCACCAGTGAAAAATCTTCTGGATTTTCATGTTCTTCAAATACAGATTTAATGTACATTTATGACATATTACACTATTTCTCTTTTTACCAACATACACTAGAATTTTCATGTTGATTCTCCAAGAATCCATGGAATCATCAAGGTTGGAAGAGACCTTTAGGATCATCTAGTCCAGCTGTCAACCCAGCACTACCACTGTGACTACTAAACCACTGAACCACATCACATAGCACCAGATCCAGATGCATCTTAAACACCTTCAGGGATGGTGACTCCACCACTTCCCTGGGCAACCTATTCCAATAACTGAACTCCTTAACAGTCAAACATTTATTTCTAATATCTAATCCAAATCTCCCCTGGCTCAGTTTAAGCCCGTTTCCTCTTGTTCTTTCACTATAGGCCCGGCAGAAATGACTGGCCCCACCACACCACAATCTCCTTCCAGGTAGTTTTAAGACTAAACCAACACAGCTCCCTCAGCTGTTTCTCACAAGGCATGTCTACACCCTTCACAAGCCTTGTTGCCCTTCTCAGGATATGCTACCGCACCTCAATGTCCCTTTTGAAGTGAGGGGCCCAAAACTGAAAGGAATATATGAGGTAAACTCAAAGAAATATGAATAGTAATACATCAAACTCTTTTATCCAGTATCTGTAAATATGGGCTAATTTTCTAATTCTGTAACATGGCTTCAGGATCTCTCTTTGTCTTTTGAATTTAACCTGCTCGTAACTGCTTAGCACATTTATGGGTTTAGCAATTAAAACAAATGTAATCAGTTTCATTTTCCCTTTCACTTTTTGCTTCAAGATCATGTTATTATTCAGGAAGAACTATTTTTCATCTTGAAGTTATTTTAGTGGGATTCTAATGACCTTATTTTCTCACACAAAAGTTCATGGCTACATTTTCCTGTCCAATATTCAAAACGGTATCAATATCCAACCTATAATTCAGAAGTGTTCCCTTAGTGTATGGGGCAAGATATCAGCCCTCTGTCATCCTTGCTTTCAGTTTTGAAGATTAAGGCTCTTTCTAGAAGTCCTTTTCAGTTTTGTTTTTGTTTTGGTTTATTTTTTTCTCTTAATATGGAGCGCTGATATGCTGATATTTAATATCATTAAATTGAAAAATATTGTAAAATTATTGCGTTCATAGCATCTAAATACATATGTTGGATGCTTGAATCTGTGCATATTTCTACAGCTAATGCATTTTCTGTCCATCACAACTTCTTGCAGCTTTTTAAGATATTTCTAAGTTTATATTGTCTTTCTGTTTTCCAATTTCCCCTTGTGATAATCTGTTTATCCGGTGTAACTGCATCTCAATTTTCTTCTAACATCTTTTTGACATGTTCTTATTGCTTCTCCTGATTTAGGTTTCTATCTTGTAGCTGTCATTCCAGTAGCTTTCTATCTTTGATTCCAATCACTATTTGAACTCTTCTAATGGAATCAGTCAGTATGCCATAATTACACAGCTGACTTGTTAAGTGACTGTCAGTCAAATATTTCTCAAATTTAGAGAAATGAAAAAAATTCTGTTCTTTGAGAGGTGCATGTGATGACAATGACGTCCTTCAAAAGTTTCACTTTTCTTAGGAGTACAGTATTTCTCCTGCACGCTTTCAGAGACATGTGTTTCATTATCTGCTAGTACTGAACTAACAAGGAAATGGAGAACTTCAGGTACTGCTATATTCAAAAAAACCAATACATTTTTGTGATTGCTTTTGAGTCCAGCTGGTCATGTATATGTTCAAAAGCTCTCATAAATCTTCTCCATGATTCTGCTGCATTGCCAAAGATCTTTAGTTATTTCTCACTCTCAGTAGTATTCCCTGTCTCAATTTCTTTGAAAACTTATTTCTTCCAAGAGCAAATCTCAGAACAATGTAACTGTTATAGAATGCCTGGTTGTACAGTAGCCACCAAGAGATTAAAAATGTTGCTTTTGTGTGATGCAAATTTCACTGATTATGTAAAAAATAACCTTTTTTTAACTTTTGCCAAAATTCTTATTTTCTCCCATATATTAAAAATGTCTCTTGGGAAAATGTATCTGCATTCTATCTTTAGGCTATCTCAAGATATTAAGAACTGAAGACTCTCAAAGCTTCTGGTGGATTAATTCTTTAGTGTGGTGTATTTATAAAAGTAATACTCCCAGTTAAGCTTGTGGCTTCAGGACTGGGGTCTTACCAAGAGTTGAACTGTCTCCCTAATCAGACTTCCCTTGAGATGGTTTTTTATTTTTTCTTTTTCTTTTTTTTTTTTTTTGCCAGTCTGCCTTACTCCTTTGTATTTTGTTCTCATGCTTCAAGATTGTAGTCTATCTCTAAAGCTGGTTTATGTCTGTATACACCAAAATGACAATGTTGTTCATTGCAGACTCTGATAGTGATGCTCAGCAAAACCCAAAATTACAAACAGAGCCCACCTTGAAGCCAGACCCATGATTGTCTGCAAGAGGATCACACTTCAAGGTCGCACTAGGTTAAGGTACATACCAGGTCAGAGTGCAAGGATAAGTATTTATGCAAGGAAACCTCAAGGCTTTCATTTGAGATGGTATGATGTGCTGTGCTGTCTCTGTCCCTGTTTTTCAGTGTAGACATTTAGTGAAGTCTGTATAGCCAAAATGAAGTATTTGAGTAAAAGTTATTAAAATTCAGAGATAATGGTGGTATTACTGTTATAGAACAGTGGGTGTTTCACTTCAGTTTGCTATTTTGGTTCCACTATGAGGAATTGGATCAGATCATGTTAGGGATTCTCACAGAACAGAGTGAATAGGACCTCTTTGCTGGCCTGAGGTGAAAAGAATCATCATCATGTCAGAGTTTGAAAATTGTTAAGTAGCAAAGAAGGCCATTAATTAGGCTGTCATTGCCTTCTTTCACCTTTCCCCTGAAACCCTCACAGGTCCTTGCATTTAACCCTTCATCTATGAGGCCAGGAATTTTAGTCTGCTGAAATACTGAACTTAATACATGGAGAGACAAAAGTCTGCTTTTGTTTTCTGAGTTAATGAATCTTGATAACACTGAGTGAAGTTCAATGACCCTATGCTGCCCATAGGAACTATGATAGGGAACTTGAACAGTCTGTACTGGACTTGTCCTTTTCATATAACTTTGTGTAGATACTATTGGGCAGCATATAGGACTTGATGAACCTTTTGATACAGCTTAGTACAGTTCTTATTTTATTTTGTATAAGTGTTAGGGAGCAGAGGAGTTTCACGTATCAAGCTCTCCTCTTTTTAAAGTTACGCTCATATTAGTTTCCTGTCTTTGTAAGAGGTGAGCTCAGTGCATGAGACTTCTTTAATACTGTATGATGTGGGTATGCCTTCCCTCTGATGCACCAAATTTCACAGCTTTTTCATTTTTTCTGGATGATCGTCTGATAATGTAATAATCTGATTTTAATGAATTTCTAACCCCAGGCTTAAATGATTTAAGAAGAAGAGAGATATTTGAATGACATCAACTCATCCATATAGGCATTAAAAGCATGCCCAGGCATCTAGCTCTGTTGCAGACGTAATACAGTGTTACATACCACGATTCTGTGATGCATCTTCTCGTCTCAGTTACTTTTTACACTTCTAGATGCTGAGGGAGAAGGTAGCTCAAGAGAGGTCTGTATTTTCATTTGTGAGATTTGTCCTAGTTCAGCAGGAGGGACCAGCTAACCCTGTGTGGTGGTGATCAAACCTGTGTATTCCACCCCCTCTATTCATTCCCCAAGGACAATGGGCCATTAGCAGCAGCTGCCCAGGGAGCCATTATCACCTTCACACCCAGCCTGAGGGGGGCGGAGCTGCTAATGGGCCATCAACAGCTCAACACCCCCTGGCTCCCAGAGTTAATCACCCATTGTGTGAGTCCCCGCCCAGGGGGAGGGACTGAGAGCTCCCTGAGGGTACATAAGGGGTGGGTAAGAAGACCTCGGGAACTTCTCGTCGGATCCAGAGCAGCAGCAGGACCTTGACAGGAGGAGATCCCCGCTCTCGCCCAGACCACAGCCCTCGCCTGCACCAACAGGTTTTTCTTTTCCTTTTGCTCTGGACTTGGGGGAACCACAGGGGTCTCAGCACAAGGGCAAACAAACCCCCTTGGGTTTGTGCCCCAGGACACTGGGTTATACTGCTGGGGTTTTGTGAGTTGAAAGCAATCTCCCTTGTGTGTCAGTGTTGTTATTGTAATATTATTATTAAATTTTAGGTCTGACTTATAATCTCTCTCGTGGTGAGTTCATTTCCCCTGCTGGTTCACCTTTAAACCAGCACAGTATAATATTTGGCTTACAACAGTACAGTATTTGAGTAGATATGAAGTTCTGAAACTGTAAAGCAAAAATTAGGCAAAACCAGGAATGTTATGCAGGTAATTCAGGAAAAAAATGGTCCTTGGTTACCTTTGCAACTTAGCTATTCTGTGAAAACAGTAAGGAAACTGTGCAGGAAATTTAGTAAACAACAGAGTTTATCTGAAAATGCCAACAGTGAAATACCCTATCCTTCATCTGTTGATTCTCCCATCTACTAATGTGGAGATTACTGTAGCATTTCCTTTGTCACAAAACATGCATCACAGACTAGACTTCCTACTGAGGAAGTCACATTAAAATGGCAGCCTGCACTGAAAGACATCAAAAGAACTCATAGCTGGGCAGGTGTTGAAATGGTGCAAGGTATAATACAGCATTTTTAAAAGACTTCATAGCCAGCCTTTATGACTATGATATTTATCCCGGAGTATTCAAATTATTTCCTCTTAATTAGGTCTCCAAACAAACCAACCATCCTTCTTTGTGAGAACACCTGACTGGAGTGCTCTGACTGTTAATGATCTTAGACATATCAGTAATACCTCTTTCATCTTTAGAGATAGATCTATTGCACTGGAATCTAGATGAAAATCAGTCCAGTTTGGAACTGCAAAGTAATCAAATTTTGGCAATGAACATCTATGAAAGGCTATATTAGGCCTCTTTTGCTTCCTATGTCTAGGGAAAAATGTAAACTTTTCTGAATCACCCTCCAAGATGAGATTAGTTGTCATATGGGAAGATAATGTCATCCAGCAATTAGGATACGCATTTAGGAAACAATGTGTGAAACCCAAACAAGTTAACAAAGCGTTGGGGCTTTTGCTCATGGCTTCCATCTGCAATATCAATTTTGGTTGCTGTGGATGCCCTCTTGTATTTCTTCTGGCCAGTTCCAGGAATGTTATGTAGGACCTCTTCAGTACATCTGTTCAATGGAGGAAGTGGTACTGACAACAGATGTAAATTCTTGTCTAATGCCAATTCTAACAACACAGGCAAGTTTCCTTATATTTACTGTAAGCTTGGAGTAAATGGGTATGACTATTTAGTGGATTAAAAGATATTTGGTGGTTTGTTCAGGCATAGGAATGTGATTATATGCTTGATGTATCATATGGCAAGAGGTCAAGGTCTTAAGCTCTGCCAGGGGAGGTTTAGGTTAGATATTAGGAAGAAATTCTTTACAGAGAGGATGATCAGGCATTTGAATGGGCTGCCCAGGGAGGTGGTGGGTTCTCTCCGTCCCTGGAGGTTTTTAAGATCAGACTGGATGTGGTACTTAGTGCCATGGTCTAGTAACCATGGTGGTAGTGGATCAGCAGCTGGACTTGATGGTCTCAGAGGTCTTTTCCAACCTGGCTAATTCTATGATTCTATCATTCTATGTATGTCTCAGCTCAGCCAAGAATATAATGCACCATGGCAAGTACATCAGCAAAATCTGAGAGGCCTAATGATGCCTTGGAGCAAACTTGTAGGAAGGATGCTCAGGCTCTCAAGCAGTAATTATTTTGTGAATCATCTTATGTAGGAACAGTTGATCATATCTAAATCAAACTTAAGTTTTAAAGTATTATACTTTGCTTACCTACTACCCAAAGTAGATGAGTATCTACCTCAGTAGGTAGATACTTGGTAGGATCATTCTTAGTCCTTAGACAGTAGAAGAAAAATAAGATATCTAAGCTCAGGAGTGTAGATTTTGGATCTCTAATGCGTTATAACAGAAGTGGCAGCTTGTAGGCTGAGAGTTTGTTACTGGCGATATACAGCACTGACTGGCTGCACTATATGACTGGCTGCACTATATGACTGGCTGCACTATATGACTGGCTGCAATGCCATGTAGTTTTGGAGATGGTGACTACTTAAATCACCTGCCAGGATATACAAGTAAGGGTCTGGTGAGACCAATCTGGTATTTAGGGCTTGAAAGGGGACAAAACACACATAAAATATAACTATCTGGTGCCTGTAGAAAATTCTAGGTGGGGCAGTAAATGTTGGAATTAAGTTTAGGAAGGTGAAGGATGTCAGTCAAGGGTTATAATATAGGAAATATTATGAATTGCTACTTGGAAACTGTGCCATGCACAATTAACTACTTACTTTCCCCTAGTGGAAAAAAATAAATAAGCAGGTTTGAGAGAGCACTATCTGTAATGAATCATAGAAGCACAGGATGGTTTGGGTTGAAAGGGTCCTTAAAGATCATCTAGCTCCAAACCCCCAACATGGACAGGGATACCTTCTACTAAAACAGGTTCCTCAAAGCTCCATCTAGCCTGGTCTTGAACACTTCCAGGGCTGGGGCATCCACAGCTTCTCTGGACAACCTGTTTCAATGCTTCACTATGCTCCCGGTAAAGAATATAAGCCTACCCTCTGTAATGCAGAAGCATTAAGTTTCTTAATAAGGTCTGTTTCTATATGGCTTAACAGGAATACCAAAATCTTTAAAGATAACAGTGTAAGTTGGGCTGTTTGTTCAGAAGGACACAGTGTGTTGCTGTCTTAGAGAAGGCAGTGTAAATGCTGTTTGTTTTCAGAAATACACTGCTTATTCCATTAGCACATAGAGAAACATAATTTAATATCTGTGAAAGCATTTATTAAATTGTTAGTATATAAAAGTAAAGAAATAACACCTACAGAAAAGATGTTATGAAGAAAGGATTTAAAATAGTGTTTGGATGACATAATGTAAATATAGAAAATAATAAGTATATGGTAAATTATGGGAAGCCTGTCATCAAGGCTGAAAGTATATTTACATGTGTACAAATGTCTCTGGAAAGTTTGAAGGAATTTTCTTCTACTTCTGACAAGGCAAACATTTTATATTTCTTACTTATATAGCATTTAAATTAAAATGAGAAATATGTAGGTGGCCTAGCTTTAATTTTTGTCACAAATTTAGGCTGAACATTAGACCACAAAAGCCATTTAGGCTGCCTTCTTTCTTTTATCACTTATCTGGGAAACTGCTATTACTGTTTCTATTTTAGATTGCATATTTCTCTATGTTTCTGTGATTAAGCATATCTGCATAGCTTGGAATATGACCAGCTATAGAGTCAGGTCATGGCTTGGAGCCTGACCAGCTATACAGTTGGGTGACAGCTAAACTCCATTACAGTTCAGATACGTGGTGCCTGAACTGTTAAATTCTTCAGAGGTATTTGGCCTTCAGGGATTCTCAGAGTGGGCACTTCACCAAGAGACCAGACCCAAGGTGAAAACGTCAGAGTTTAGTGCAGAGTATATACAAAACCAGCATTGGAATTTTTTACCTTTTTTAAAACCAAAGTTAAGAATACGTCCCTGGAAAGTGAAATATTAGTTTTTAGGCCTTCTCTGCTTGGGTAAGCTGCTTCTGCTCCTGAGAATGTTGTAATCACTAAGCTGATATGAAATGCTTTAATTTCACTGTTGAACTTGCGGCACTAGGCAGCAACAATGAGATTCTTAGAGTGAAGAGAGTCTGGGGAAGAGAAGATATCACCTGAGAGCAGGAAAGAAAATGTTCAGTTTGTATTTTATATTAATGCATTCTGCTGGTTTATTTGATTTGCTAGTGAGTGGAAAAGTATGTATGTGAGGAAGAGAGACAGGGGAGGACATTTACCTATAGTTCCCAGGATTTTCAGAACATTTTAAAGTTAATAAGTTTTGAAAATTTTCCCTAAACTGATTTTTTTCCCCTGATTCAGATTAAGCTACTTTCATATAGTTGTGTAAACTGCCGAATATGAGAAGGGCTGCATTGGTTTTCCGAAAGGGAGCCTGATTGTTTTCAGACAGGCTACATCTGAGAGACAAGAGTCCTTCTGACTGCTTGATTTTAGGGTTGTGTGAGACGATGTGCCAGCTGCATCTCTGTGCAGGACCTACCTTGGTGCCCACACAAGCGTGGTGCAGAATGCCTGTGACCTTTTCTGTGCAGCTGATGCTTTCCTCCATCCCCACTACACAGCACAAGGTGTTATCTGAGAGGTAATAGAAATTTGTACAACAAATAATCATTGAGCATGAAATAGTCAAATTTTAACAGAAATTGTATTGCAATGCAACTAATTCAGTACATGGTATCCTTCTACTTTAGAAGGATGATATCCACACTAAAAAGATCAAAACTACCCAACTATTAACACAGCACTTAATGCTAGCTGTACCTTAAATGATCATTTGCAGTCAGGGGAACCAGAATAGCTCTACTTGTAGCAATAGTAGTAGTAAAGATTTTAAGTGTAGGATTAAATATCTGTGATTCTGTGATTCTGTGATAGTATCAACACCAACAGTTCAAATTCAAACCCTGATCTTATCATGGAATCCCAGAATATGCTAAGTTGGAAGTGACCTATCGGTAGATGATTAATTAGCCACCAATACGGTAGATAGCATGGCGCTCCCAGGAGCAGGGCTCGAAGAGCAACGGCTTATGCTCTCAAGGGGCAAGCTCCTTGGAAGCTTGGGGGAGGCTCCTCCCGCTCCCAACACGGCGACGATCCCGAGGGAAGAAGTCCACACGAGTCAGGAGTTCACGCAGAGAAGCAAGATTTATTGGGGTGCCCAGACTTTTATAGGGGAGCATGGGAGGTTCCAGAACTTGGGCGGAGTAAGGGGAGGAGACAGGGAGGAGCGATGCAAATGAAGGGGTGGAACAAGGGAAGAACCAATGGGAGAACAGAACCATATAAGGAAAATGGTGCACTGCACCAAACAGGGAGCAATCAGGGTAGGGTTGGCGGAAAAAAAACCTGAGGGGGTCATCTGGGATAGACCTGATGACCGGCGCCATTAACAGGGGAGAAATCAATACATGAAATGCTTGAGCCCACAGCCTCAGGCTCTCCGATCTCTGCATCCTCGTTGACCCATCGCTTGTAGTATCTGCCATTTAATAAAATCTTGGTCTATCCCAACAGTGACCCATGAGTCCAGCTCCTGGACCTGCATGGGACAGCCCAAAGAATCAGACAAGGCACCTCAGAGTCTTGTCCAAATGCTTCTTGGACTCTGGCAGGCTTGGTGCTGTGACCACTTCCCTGGGAGCCTGTTCCAGTGCCCAACCACCCTCTGGGTGGAAGACTTTTACCTAACATCTAACCTAAACATCTCCTGAAGCTGTGTCACCCTTGGGTCCTGTTGCTGGTCACCAGAGAGAAGAGAACAAGGCCTGTCTCCCTACTTCCCCTCGTAAGGAAGCCATAGACTGCGATTAGGTTTCATCTCAGTCTCCTGCAGGCTGAACAAGCCAAATGCCCTCAGCCACTCCTCATACAGCTTCCCCTCAAGGCCCTTCACCTTTTTTGTTACCCTTCTTTGGATACTGTGAAATAGCTTAATATCTTTCTAATATTTTGGCATCCAAAACTGCACACAAGATTCAATACTCAGTGCAGAGCAGAGCGGGACAATCCTCTCCCTCGACCGGCTGGCGATGCTGTGTATGATGCCCCCCAGGACATGCTTGACTCTCCTAGCTGCCAGGGCACTGCTGACTCATATTCAACTTGCCATCAACCAGGATCATGTCCCTTTCTGTGGCACTGCTCTCAAGTGTCTCATTCTCCAGGGTTGCTCCATCCCAGGTGCAGAATCTGTCACTTGTCTTTGTTAAACTTCGTATGATTGGTGATTGCCCAGCCCTCTAATTTGCCTGCATTTTCACTACAATTACAATTACTTCTAAAATCTATAAAAATTAGAAAATCGGAAAAAAATCAAAAACCTTCTGAGGCATCATATTTAAATGCATTTTAAAATGTGCATTAGTTTTGGGTTGGTTTTGGAGGTTTTTTCCTGTTAAGGAAGCCATTCCGGCCAGATATGTGATTTTATTAATCTACTATAGCATGACAGTAGCTGTCAGCAAGTATGTCTCTATTACATGTGCAATTTTAAACTTTGAAAAGTGCTAATAAATATGATAGCTACCCTTCATCCTGGTAAAATGGTAGAAGCAATGAAGGCAGACAATAACACAAGTGCCTGCTGAGATTACAGGTCTGTATAGATCTGTGTTCTGAATTTCTACTGAATGTGAATAATTTATGGGGTTTGATCCCTTAATAATTAGAATCTGGCTTTATAGAGTAATTTTTAGCTGGAAACTCAATCTCCCTAAGTAGTCAAGCAGGCAAGTCTGACACCTCCAAAGAGTCACTCGTAAGGCTTACAAAGAGAACTCATCCTTCCAGTTATTGCATATGGTATTTGAATGGCATGTATTTCTTGGTTGTGCTCCCACATGTGCTTTTCAAGAAGCAGATGAGTCCTTGGCATCAGGGAAGAGCACAGACATCCCAGAACTCTCTGAAGCACTGACAGACCCCTTTGACCTCATAGATTTTAGAACGTCAGCAGACACTGAACACACAGTTTTGGCACATCCCTTCCCTACTGAGCCCCCCAGACTGATCAAATAGAGCTACTTGCAGATCTGTTGGCAACCTTATTTTCCAGTACAGAGGTAAATATTTAGATGGCTGACAGGTCTGATAGGATTGTGCATTAAGTGGTTTAAATTATTGCACTGAATTTGACAACAAATACTTGTAAGCCAACTGCAAAACTTTTTTGCTGAGGAGTTTCTGATTGGGTTCGAGAGTAAAACAGCAAACTTTTCCAGTGAGGTGATACCATTCAGAAAGACAAAGAAACAGATCTGAAGTCCTGGTAGGACCTTATAAAAGCTAATGCCCATGGAAATTATTTTTTAAAGTGTGAGCAATAGAATCAGAGTTTTCACATAACACCCATAAACAACTTCTAATAAATGACGCATGATCAAAGACACATTTTACATAGGAAACCTGAAACAAAACTGGGTTTATCAGCCAGAGGAGTAACTCGGACTTGTGTCTATACTAAGATTTTTCTTCAGTCCAGGGCAGAGTCTGGGAAAAAGGAGCTCTCATGCAGGATAAAAAGATGAATTAATGATCCAAACATAAGTCTTGAGTTGAGGCCATATGAAAAGATATTTTCAGTAGGTGTCCTCTTACCTTTAGACCTACCAGCCTTTGCATCATCAGCTTCATTACCTTCAGACTGCTCGTCTCCCTCTCATACATAGGATGCTGTTGCATTGATCTATGGCTCATATAGCAACCATTTTAAGAACAGAATCTTGTAAAATTTGTTATCTGCATCAGACGTGACCTTTGTCCATTACTATTGTTAGTTCCTATGCAGTGATGGCAATTCAATTTGTTCAGATGGACTGGTATTTATAAAGCTGAAGGTTTATAACTGTGGCAGTTGTTTTTAGAATTACCAAGATGCATGTTTCAAATCTGCTTTAAGTATTCCATTTTTATTTTTTTGTACAAATAAAAACTAAAAATGAACAATCTCCCATAAAATTTCTCTTCAAATAGTTTTCCTGAGCAAATTTTTTTCATTTTGTTGTAATATCAAGAAGATACAAAGTATGTCAGCATTAGAATGGACTAGATTTATTACTTGGAAAAGTTATTTCAGCAACCTACAATAAAGCAACACCAAAAATGTCCATAGCTTGCACTTAGATGATGAATTTAAAGATTATTTCATATTGGCAGTTAATTTTCCATTAATAGATTGGTGTCTGACTTGAGTATGTATGTATGGCTGGGCCTCACAAACGAAAATTTGGGCAGGGCTCTACCCACATGTCCTTTGAGCCTGTGCAGTGGATTTTTTAGGTCAGGCACAGCATGCGCAGAACTGTCCCCATCCTTTAAATCCTAAGGTTCACCTGCCAGGCCCAAGTGAGCTTGGAGGGTGACAGCGAAGTCCACAGGACTCCCATCCAAGTAATGACCATGGCTGACCCTTCTTAGCTTCTGTGATCTGACAGGATCAGACGTCAGGAAAGCATTTAACTGCCTCTGTCTTCAGTGATTAGTTGACAAATGTGCTCTTTCCCACTATTTAAGTCTGAAATATGAGGAAGGAGAGAGGATGAAAGGGAGAAAAGAATGATGGCTCTGTGTGAGACTGAAAGTTAAAGCTAATTGAAGTATCTAATAGTTAAGTGGCACTAGATGGTAGCAAAATGTCTCTCCACAGCAATGCTGATTTGATACTTTTGACAGTGTGATAGACAGCTTTGCCACAGACTATATCCGGGTTTGCCAGGAGGTGAGGTTTACCTCTTTCAGCAGCTTGTGCCCTCTTTCATGTCAGACCTTGGCTGGGTTGGTTCACTAGCTAGGGAACCCTGCTGGTGTACTTCATTGTCTTACAGAGATTGCCAGTCTATTTTCTCATGCAGTAGATATGAGGAAATAGCTCTTCTGTTGTTTTGTTTCAGATTTGTACACTAGTGTAGCAGCAGGCAGAAGCTCAAACTATAAAGCTGGGAAAAGATCCATAACTGGCAATTAGCAGTAATTGTGATAGCTATAACACATTCATATCACACTGGTTTTGAAATGCAGCTCTTTGGCACTTGAGGGCATCTAAGGAAGGCACAAATTATTTTTCTGCTGTTACCCCTTTTTAGTACAGTAACAGTATTTGAAAGATGTGAACAAACTACATGTGTAGGGAGAACATTTCCCTGGTGACCTGTTCCCCAGCTTTCTCTGTAGGTCTCATGCTAGTGGAAAAGGAAAGAACTGCCCAGAAGCTTCCCCCCCCCCCCCCCCAGATTCTGGATTGTTGTGGACTCTTGTATGAGAAGCTGAAAGCCAGTGTAGCTTCTTTTTCCTTTGGCCTTAAGCTTCATGTTTCTTATTGTGTCTAGTTCCCCTTTAACATGTACTCAAATCTTATGTTAAGCTCTGGGACCCTTACTATAGGAAAGACATTGAGGTGCTGGAAATTTTCTAGAGAAGGGCAGCAGAGCTGGTGATGGGTCTGGATCACGAGTCTTACAAGGAGTGGCTGAGGGAGCTGGGGGTGTTTAGCACAGAGAAAAGGAAAAACAGGGGTGACATCATCACTCTCTGCAACTACCTGAAAGGAGATTGTAGCAAGGTGGGGGTCGGCCTCTTCTCCCAGGTAACAAGTGACAGGATAAGAGGCAATGGGCTCAAGTTCTGCAAGGGGAGTTCTAGACTGGATATTAGGAAAAATTTCTTCTCTGAAAGTGTTCCTAAGTATCGGAAGTGGTGGAGTCACTGTCCCCGGATGTGGTACTTAGAGACATGATTTTGTGGTAGATCTGGCAGTGCTGGCTTAATGGTTGGACTTGATCTTAGAGGTCTTTTCCAACCTTAATGATTCTGTTATTCCAAGAAACAAGACCCTTAAAATCAACTTTAGCACTTTGCATATGTTATTGAGCAACATTGTGTAAAACTTACCAGATATGCTATAAAAGTATTCATAGGAACCAGGCACTCAGATATGAGCTTGGTACAAAAAAATAACAGAACTTCTTAAATTGATAATCTCTTACAAGCATTTGTAACTATCCAGAATCTCATGTTACCAATGCATTAAGAAACATATTACTGAGCCCTGTTGCCCTTTAATTTATTTTTTCTATTAATGGTATCTAGTTTTCTGCATAAATCACAAATATCTCATAAAATTTAAAATCTTCATTGTTTCTAATTAGTAATTTACACATTAATGTTTAGCATGCAAGAAAATTTTTGAATAATTTTTAACATACTTGGTTCCTTTTACAGAGGAACAAATTCTATTAAATAATTTTGCTAATAACATTGCCAATGCCATTGCAGTGAGCATGATTACTTATGTAGTTACAACCAAATTAAAAATTTACTGTATATATTTAGATAAATCTCATATTTGCATAACCCTGTATTTCCAGATTTTTGTTTTTGAATTGTTAAATCAATATATGATTCTCTGAAGAACTGTACTATTTAATCTCTCAAGTCCCTTTCATACTAGTCTTTGAGGATTTGTTTCACTTACTGATATTTTTTGTTAGGTTATTTGAAATTAAGCTTTAAACATAGATATATATTTAGTATTTGTTGAAAAGCACCGGGAAAAAAAATCAGTGTTTATCTGGAGGCATTTTTCATACGTTGGTTTGTTCTTGGTTCCTTGTTCTCCATGATTATTCATCTTCTTCGTAAATGAAAAAAATACTTTTACTTATATCTTGTTCTACCCCTATTATGAAGTTAGTCTCTAAAAAAAAACATTTTTCAGCAAGATATTATGAACCAGGTCTCCTTGGACCATAAGGAAGTCCAAGGATCAGAGTTACAGTATATATAGTGATGCAGTCTCATTATGCCTTTGGGGTGATGGCCTGATTAAACTTGATGAGTTGAGGGAAATGCCTCAGCCCCCCTGGAGAGATGCTCCCAGCAGATGACAAAGAGTTTTCAAACTGCTAAGATTAACAAAGGATGGAGTGTTGTAAAGAATGACATGGCACTCGTTTGGGATATCTTCTATGACTACTCAAAGAGCCACCCCCCTCAGGCATCTGTATCACCCCATCAACATTGACTTTAGCCACATGAAACGACCCGAATAAAAAAAAAGGTATAAAAAGAAGTGCAGTTTAAACTGCAGCTGGGGGAGAAATGCCACCATCTTTGCTGGGGTAACTTACTAGTAGCTTGGCCTGCCTCCTCCCACCTTCTGGAAAAATGTAAGGGTGAGGAAACCACATGATTTCTATACTCTGTACTTTATATCTTGTACTTTACTTTCTTACAAAAGCTTATTCCTTTATACATTCTATCTCACATCTTATGCTAACAGCTACTTTGATTCTTACTTTGTAAGCACCTTCTTTACTGTGTTTTGCTACATTAATACTGATAACCGTAACTTGCTTTACACTTTGCTACTTTCAGTGTGCAGTTTCTTTTCAACATATGTGTTGATAAGAAGCAGCTCTGTTCTTTCCTTTTGCTTTGTGTTACAGAGAGAGTGGTGTGCAAGCTGTTTTATTGCCCTATGTTATTGAAAGAGTGTCTAGATAAGTGTTTTAGGTGGCTGTTTTTCTAGTTAGTAGTTTTTGGTTGCTAGGTTCTGTCTGTCATGAGAATGGGATACCCTGCTGTATAGAAACTTAAGTTTGGCGTGCTTGTCTCTGTAAAATGTGTTTTGTGCTGGTTTCTTTTGGGGTCTTTTATTATCAATTAAATACAGTCTTGCAGCTAAATGTTACCACCATCAACACCAACCCCACAATAACTGTCACATACTTGTATTAATAAATGTTATTTTGGAAGCTGTTGTGGGGAAAGTTCTTGCTATTAAGTGTGGTCTCATAGCAGAGGTTGGAAATCCTTCCAAGCTGTGTGCTGTCCATAGTCAATAAGCAGTGTTGGGAAACATAAAACTCTAATTTTCTGTAGTTGCTTATATAGCTATAAGTTCTTCCTTAGCTTAAGTGTAGTCTCATATCAGGGATCAGAAACCCTTCCAACCTGTGTGCTATCCCTGTCGATAGGCAGTGTTAGGAAACATAAGGATCTGATTTTCTGGAGGTGCTTGTTGCTAATAATTTCTCTCTGGCTTAAGTGTGGTCCTCATAGGGGAGTCAAAAATCTTTCTAGCCTGTGTTCTGTCCAGAGTTTGGCAGGCAGTGCTGGGTTCATAAAGCTTTGATTATTCCTAAGACGCTTATAGCTAATAACTTTTGTTTAATACAGGTGAGAATAGAAATCTTTGCATTTCTGTCTCTCCTCCCTGTCACATGACAATGCCTTACATACAAAAGTTTAATCTTCAGTTTAGAATTGGTAAAATGACAATAAAGTAATTATTTTCTAATTATATAGTTAACCAGCTTAATGTCAAAACAAATGAAATAAAATTCAGGCCTTCTTTACCCATATGAAATTAATTTCAAGAGCATTTTCTTACTGACAAGATAGAAAGTATTAAAACTAATTCTGTGAGCATATAAGGTCCCTAAGAGAAACTGAATTCTAAAAACCATCCTTAATTACAGTGTAAATAAAACTTCAGCACAAGGCAGAGAGGAAATTTTGTCCCATCTGTAATGAATATAGTAAGATATCTACAGCTTCCCTGTGAGGGAAAGAGGAAGGGCAGGAACTGATCTCTTCTGTGTGGTGACCAGTGACAGGACCTGAGGGAATGGCCTGGAGTTGTGTCAGGGGAGGTTTATTTTGGGTATTAGAAAAAGGTTCTTTGTTGGAGGGTTTCTTACAGAAAATGGCCATCTGAGCGACCCAGACTATATCAACCCTGTGAGACTGAAGCAGCTACCAGCTAAGAATAAACAAGACCACAGCTGCTGTTGACTTGTAAAGAAGAAATCACAGCAACTCCCCAAAACTTTCTTATGAGAACTCTTCAGGCTTTTCACAGAACTCTTGAGATTCACCTGGGAACAGTCAGGATGTTTTCATCAAAACACTGGACTTGTGAGATATGGACTATAACCAATTAGAATTGTAGCCTAATGGTGTGAGATTCAGTTTAACCCTAACCCTATATAAACTCTTTGCAGTGTATTAATAAATGGCACTCTACCATAAACCATAATGGCTCATTGCGTGATGCCCTTCAATTCTCTGAGGAATTGTTTACTTTAGTTTTTCACCCAGAGGTTGGCTAGGTGCTGGAACAGGCTCCACTGGGAAGTGGTCACAGCACCAAGCCTGCCAGTTCAAGAAATGTTTGGACGATACACTGAGGCACATGGTGTGACTCTTGGGGAGAGTCCTGTGCAGGGCTAAGGATTGGACTCGGTAATACTTGTGGGTTGCTTCCAACTCAGCATATTCTGTGATATCAACCAACCAAGTATCCTTCTCTTGGTAATTTTCTCTTGTCCTGTATCACCATAGTGTCTTAGAGCTGTACAGTTTGCTTTCCTGCTAAAACTAATTTAAAAGTCAGTTTTAGGGCAAACATCACTTTCTTTTTTGATTTATAATGGAAAAGCTTTGACTTAAACACTTCAGGTGATAATTTTGGGGAATTAGTGCCCCAAGAAATATTTGACAGGTAAAAACTATAGTAAATGAGCAGCTACTGATTTAAACTGCAGTTAACTCTGGTAGCTTGTTAACTGAGGTGGTGCTATATACTCAGGCTGAAACAGGAATGCTTTGACTGTGGCAAGCCAGCAAAATACTGACTTAGCAGTTGAGGAAAGCATGCATGCTGCTACTGAAAGGACCTGAAGAAAAAAAACCAACAATGAAAAAATGTCAGAATATCAGTCTATTTAAAACCTGCTTTGGTTGTGTCGCAGGTTTGGCCTAGCTGTTACCAACCCTTGACTGGCCCCCCTTCCCCCTCCCAGAACCTTCCCAGCAAAGGAAAGGAAAAAAAACTGAAAAGAAACGCACTCTAAAGAAACTGAACCGAATAAAAAGAATAAATTATATTTACTAACATTTACAAACCACACTGTATACACAATACATAGGATCCCACCTCCCAGGGGAGAGGGGAAGGGAGAAAAGGGGATTGATTAGCCGGAAAATAGGGAAGACACCAACCCAACCCAAAGAAACCGAATGAATCAAAACAAACACAATTAAAAAACCTCAAGGAAGGGGAACAAGAATGAAACAATCTCACTCAGGACAGGAGAAACACCAGGGACCGGAGGGACCAGACTTCAACCACCTCCCTCCAGCTCCTCAGCCAAGGACCAGAAAGCAACAACAAAAACCACTCCCCCACTGCTACGTGGAAGACACGTGTGGAATACTTGTAACTTCTTTAGATACAATGGTTACTGAGGAAGCCATGGGTCAAACCATTACAGGTTGCAATTGAGATTTTGTTCTTGTCTTTGCAGAATATTATATTGTACCATATAAATTGTCAGATGATGATGATGTGTCTGAATAAAACCTTATCCTTTCACATCTTAAAGTTGGTGGTGGAAGTGGTGGAGTGGAGATAACTTTAAGGCTGATATCTTACTGTGTGCTGGAGTGTCCATCAGATTACCTCTCAACAGAGAAAGATTTTCCTGTGTCTCTATTTACAGCTCACTGCCAGCTTGGAGGCCTCAGTGTTTTGGTTTATAAAGCCATCACAATATAGCTTTGCTGTTATCAATTTATGTTAAAATCACAGTCCCTTCAATCCAGATTAAGATAAAACTTTTGTTTTGCCTAGAAGATCCCAAACAGAAAAAACAGTTAAGAGTATTTATAAAAGACATAGGAATATGAAAAATAAGTCTAAGTTGTTTTAAATAAGTGCAAAGAAAGATTTCTCTACTGTTCTTCTTCCTTCAGATGATTTTTTTCTTCTAACAAAACATTTATTAAGGTTTCTTCTTGGAGTATATTTTATATTTCAAGTTGTATCTTTCAGAGTGTTCACCTTTGTAGCCTTCCCCACAGAGCACTCCCAGAGGATATCACCTCCTGGTGCCTCTGTTAGTCTTTACAGACCATCACTGTTTTAAAAATTTTCCACTGACTTCAGAGAGATTAATTCTTTAAACTTGAAATTCATCCAGGGGATAGTTTATCTGTTCTCCCTCAAAATAAACTGCATTTCTCTGTTTAGAACAGTGCCTTGATGGAGGAGCCATCAAGCGTTTTAGATGTTTTTGCGTGTCTGACCCAGCCTCTAGCTGATGACCCAGAAGGGCACAGACTCCGTATAACTCCTGAGAGATAACAAGACCTGTGTTGGTGTCTTGGATACTTTCAGGTTTAGTTTCAGCTCAAGTTAAGTCTTCTAGGGTTTTTTGTTTGTTTGTTCTATTTTATCTGAAACTAGATGTGACTGATCTGCCAATTATTTGTCTTAAGCATATTATAAGCAAGATCCACATAAATGTGACACAATTAGAGAAAGTCAAAGGATTTAGCTAAACAGACTTTCATACTTTATAAACAAGGAGCCCTTTGCTAAGCAGAAGCAATAGTAGTAGCATCTGGGTAAAATATGGGGAAAAAAAAGTCTACAAGGATTTATTTGATTTTGTTTTAACTAATATCTACCTATTTACACATGTACATTTATTTATTAACAGAGGTTTTTAAGTTATTTTCAAAGCATACTGTGAACTCTCTGAATAATTATCTGAGTAACTCATTTCTATGGAAAAAAGACATTAGAAGTATTAATTGTGACTGAATGCATAATGTCCCTTTTTGTAGCTTTCTTTTTTTCACGGATATGACTGTCTGATCTAAAATACAGAACATCATCTGTCTTTATTGACTAGTTACTGCTGCAGTGTATGTTTCTCTCTTGATTGAAAAGCTCATTCTTCCAATTGTTCTGTTTCCTACCAAAATCCCATTGCAATTTGTCTACTAATCCAAAAGAGTGGAAAAGTTAAGAAAACTTGGATTTATGTGCAGATATGTCTCAGTCTCACTGGTTGAATGTGAGTTGCAAAGCCACCAGTTTTTGTTCACAGTCTGCATTTATCCAGAGAGTGTACTTTAGAGAAGTGGCATCCTTCTCTCTGTGGTTTTCCCACTGTGGAAAAGGTGATGCTGCAAAACAAATATCGTTTATATGTTTTTCAGACCTCATGAGATGTTCCAGCTAGTTTTAAACAGCTAGCTGAGGTAATAATGTATTAACTGTGATACAAGTCTCACCTGATTTTAGATTAGTATTGTGTAGATGATAATCAGCATAAACTCTTTATTCAGTCAGTAAGGAGAACCAGGCATTTGCAGGATGTAATTCATCTGACATTTTGGATGTCCTTGTTAGGGTGAATTGTGTTCAGAATGAGTTTTCACTAGTTATGAAGGGAAACCAGATGGCTAGCAAGACATAAACATCTGGACTGTAGAGGTCTATACTTGATCAGATATTTAAGTATTTACCCTGGGCCACCCACAAGTTTTGTATGCTATATTTTGAATTTTAGTTGGATTAACCTGTATTTATATTAGTTATCTCACCTAATATTGGAAAGCAATAATCAGTAAGCAGTGTCCATAACTGATTTCCTTTCCCATCTCTCTCATATCCGTAAATCATAACCAGTAAAGTTAAAGCCACATGCTTCAAGCAATGTTACATTGTGTCAGAAAAACTGATTAAGGTTATTCATACTTAGCCTATCGTCTTTTTTTCAGATGTTAAATCATCCCTTTTTTAGTTTCTTCTGTTGAATTGAAATTTCATGTGTGCCACTTGTATTTAAGTAATATTGTAAAGCAAGATTGCAGAAAAAAACAAATGCAATAGAAAAATTTGAAAGGGGAAAAAAAAGTACTTTCTATCTGATTTAAATTAGAAAATTTATTTTTAGCACAAGTATTTACAACAAAAGTGTAAAAACAAAAGGACTATATTTCAGCCTGAGGCAGATCAAGGTATGTACATAAGTCAGTGAAGAACATCAGTCTGATCTAACTAAAGGTATAACCATTGTGAGGATGTATTCTGAATCTTTTTGTGTGTGTGTGAACAGTTGCAATATGGGAATAGGAAATCAAAGTAAGATTTCTTAAATCTTAAAGTTAGGTTTTCTAAAGCTTAGGTTTCTGTCTCTTTCTGTAGCAGTCTTATAAACTCCCCAGGTAAAGGCTGTGAAAGATTTTTCATTGTCTCATATTTTTATTTGATCTTAAAGAAAGCCTTAGGTAAAAATCTACTAAGTTATGGTTAGAAAAGCCACGATGCAGAACTTGGTGTTCTTCTTACTCTGTCTTTGCTCTCTTGTAGCTCTCTTGATTGCTATTTTTGTTCTGATTGTCATATTGACTTCTAATAAGCCAGCTGTTGCCTGTTTTTTCTTTGATAGGCAGGGGCAGCAGGGATTGAAAATGCTTCTTCACATAAAAGAGAGTTAAAATGGAAAATCTCAGTGTCTGAGGGAAGAAAAGAGCTCTACTCCTTCTCTTTTTGACACTGTATTCCAGTAGAAGAGGGAAGATAGACAGATGGATTGAGAGATTTCTGACAAGCATAATACTGTTCTCCAAGGCTTAGGCTCCTTTGGGAGTTTATCCTTGTGCTTTTTAGAAAGTGTTTCCCTATAGTTCCTTTATGATTCCACAATCTTTCTGACACCCAAAGTTTCTCTTCAAGGTCTGGCTGGTAAAGAAGTGAACTTGCTTTACAGTGGTTTTTTTTTTTATAAGTTTGAAAATTATGTTCATTTGTGCTAATAGATGTGGAGATTTGGTTTATTTGATCGTTTGTGTTTTGGATTTTTTTTTCACCCAGGTTTAATAGAAACTTTTTTTCCCCCCTGATCGTTTCTAGTAGTTTATATATTTTTTGTTACTAATTGTTCATGTTTCTCTCATCTGGCCGCTGCCTACCTGAATCACACTTTTTCCTCAATTAGAGTGCCCAGCACTTGATGGTGTCTTTGCCTCCAGTTCAAATGGGTAACTCAAAGACAGCAAGATTACCTAAACAATGTTTTATACCCTGGTATAATTATACCAACTTGGGCAACAGTTAGACACTCACTTAATGTCTTACTGAATCTGATGTTCTTGAAGCACCCTTATTGCTGCTGCACAGGAATGGAACCTAATAGTTTTAGAATCTTTTGGGCAAAAATATGTAGTGCGTATTTGTGGCAGGCTAAGTATTATATAACTGCCCATTTTTTTTTCCTTTATATAAGGTTAGGTTTTGAAAGGATTTAAAATGGGGGAGGCCATATGACTTTTTTATGGGATGCAAAAGAGAAGGAAATGTTTTTCCATCCCCACTAGGGCAACTCTCCTTCACCTTTCTCAAGGCCAAGTGACATGCCAAAATGGGAAAGGAAGCACAGCTCCACTGATGATTTCTGTACTAGGCACATAGGTGAGAACTTTACATTCACACAGAGAAGAGGATTGCTCCACTGTACTTTGCCTCTACTGATTCATTTCCTATCCTTGTCCCCATTCTGTGTTGAAGGAAAATGCAACTAGCTTCAAAGAAGCATCAGGGAATTTACTTCACAAACTAAGGAAAAGATCTGCATGACATTTTGTGGAATCAAATCTCAAAATGGAAAAAAAAGATTATACACAAGGTACTAGGAAGAGTATAAATTTTTACTTTACAAACAAAAAAAGTAGAACAGTAACCTTAACAAATCCTTAAGAACAAAATATATTTGTCTCACATAAAAATGCAAGATTCCTTTGTTTCTCAAATACACCTCAGTAAGTAGAATTCATCTGGTTAATTATAGAGAGACAAGATCTCAGTTCCAATGAGATTAAACCCTCATGTTGACATATCGACATCACATCTGTGTATCCAAATGTGAAGAGATTTCTTTAACAAGAGCATGTAATATGATTTGGCTGTTCTGATTGGTACTGACCTGATAAAATTAAATAGTTGTACTTATGCTGCTGAGGTATGTAACTCTTTCCTCTTATTTATCCATTGTTTAACAGTTTGGGGATTAAATTTGTGATTTTGGGAAACAACTGTTGTGAGAATTTGATATCGAGTATAAACAAAGGGAATGAATTAGTTAACTAATTAAGAGAAATTACTAAATATCAAAAAAATGCAACAAGTATATTGGGTTTTCGACTCTCATGTTCAACAGTCCCTAATGTGTGAAAATACCCCTTATTTCTCTGTATAGATATACCGCAACTCCACACCCAGTAGAGATATAGTTTCTTCATGTTCACTACTTCCTTACACAAAAGGTTAAGTGATCTTTTATAGTGTATCTCTCCTTAAATAAAATGGTTGATATTAGTGTGTCTATGCCTAGGATTTCCAGGATAAAATTATGTGCATGCATGTGGGTGTGACACAGGTACTGTGAATCTAGTATGTCTGACTTCTTCACATGGCACACATCTGAATTGTGCACTCACTATAATTAAAAACACTGTTGACTGCATCCAATTATTTTACTGTAGATGTAACATCCATCCTTATGACACTTCTTATCTATTATCTCCAGAGATCTAGGAACCAAATCAAAGATGTCCATAGAGTATAGAAAATGCAAAGTGTTCAAATTGTGTTCTGAAAAAAAATCTGTATGACAGGAAAAAAACCCACAACAGAATCTTTGCTGGCTATGTAATAGCCTTACTCACCAGCGAAACATTCAGAGACTGTACAAAGAAGAATATAATGTATTACTGGTATGAGGTATAGTATTTGATTTTGTTTCTGGAAACTGTTAGAAATTTTGCCTGAATGACCTCTGAAGTTCTGTTTCTTGCATACTTATGTCTTGATTTTTTTTCACACAAATTTGTCATAGTAAAAAAAAATCCAATCACATATATTTTTGTCATGAGTCAGGAAAGTTAGTATTGGCCTTTGAGGATAAGGAGGTAGTTACAACACATGTAACATACTATTTAGTTTTATATGCATTATCCATTTATCTTTCTTATGTGTTTCACAGCAGCTTGTAATCCTCTGAATTTTTATAAGCTTGCTTTGCAGAAGGAAATGCATTTTAAATTTTTGGTCTTGGATTAGTCAAGAAAATAGAGGCAAAGAATCAAGTGAAAATGAAAAAAAACCCTTAATCTCTCTTGAATTTTGATACTTGTGAGTTATAGATTGGAGCTTTAAAATAATTTACTTTCAATAGTTTACTTTCTTTTATTATTAATGAGAACAAATGGATTTGATAAACAGGAAAAAAGATTAATATTTATTTTTCCTGCTTTACAAAACTAAAATCTCTTATGCTTTTTCTAAAACTAACATATTCATTAAAATGCTACACCAATTTCAGTTAATTTTCCTTTAGCCTTCTTGTATGCCTGAGGCAACTGTTTAAAACCTCTTAATTCTGAGACTTTTCAGACCTACAAATGAGGAGAACAGTGTAAAGAGTTTTGTGCTACTGGGTGGTTCATAGGCAGACACAATTTTTCTTTTCTTTGATCCAGCTGTTTTTAGCAATCATTTTGTTTTTTTCTATGGTGTTAATGTTTACTTCTTTCCTTTCATTTTTATTCATCAGGAGTGTTCTGGGCCTCACATATACAGCCAGAGGTGCTGCCCAAGTACCTGACATCACTGGGTGACCTCCTTGAAGCTGACCTTGAAGATTATTGTTGGATTTCAAAGGGAAAGATCTGTCTTCTGCTTGTGGTATGAGCCTTGCTAAATGAAGATTCACCAAATGAGAAAGGGGTGGTTTATGTTCAAATTACCCTATGTCTTCATTTTTCTAAAGACCCTTTTTAATTATAGCAAGTAATAAGAATAGCAGCTTTCGTGAGGTAAGAAGAGTTCTGGTCTGTCAGCAGCTTCCTACAACTAAATAACTCAATTTTTTAATGCTTAGGAGCAGAATGACAAGATTTTTTTTTATCCCTTTTAACTCTGCCTAATTTGACAAAGGAGAAAGATGAAACCAGTTTCCATTGCTTGTGTCCCACTACCCACTCAAACATTCTCACTGAACACCAAGGACAAAACATTGATACTTGACATGTCCTACTTGTCCAAGCAGATTGCTGAGGGAGCCGGAACTTACAGTGTTTATGAAATTAAAAAACCCCATAAAATTACTATTAAACCTAAATGTTTCAAATCTAACAGCCTGAGACAGAAAGTCAAGCTGTTTTCCAGCTTCAAAGAGGGAAGGGAAACAAGCAGTACTCCATATTGCAATAACTACCAATATTAGGCTGGCAATGTCAGGTTAGAGAGTCATGTGCAGGTTATCGTTATTATCCTGTTGGAGTAGACCCGGGGTTTATACAGTGGCAAAAATACTACAAGAGATGGATAGACGAGGATGCCAAAGTCCAGGAACCCGACTCCCCAGATATGGAAGCTCTGTGAGAGATTTATAAGGACTTTAATAAGTTCACACCCTATATTGATGTTTCCCCAGTTTAAATGTTATACCCTTAATGTGGCTACCCTGGTTATTTTTCCCTTAGTCGTTCCTTATCCAAGTGTCCTCTTCCCACAAAACCCTCCGGGTCGCAGCCTCCTGTCCTGGCGCGACCCGGCCATGGGGGCGGTTGCCGGTGGGGCCGCCCACGAGGCGCCGCTGGAGCCCGGGCGGGGGCTGTCCCTGCCTCGTAGTGCCAGAAGCCCTACAGTAGAATTTCCCCGCCCACCTCATTCTCCTATTGGTCCTTTTGCCGCTCCTCCCCTCCCTCCTTCCCTTTGTTTGCATTCACCCAATGAAGTACGTTACTCTGCCTCGTCTCCGCCCCGTCTCCGCCCCTCTTCCCCGCCTATGTCCGGAGAATTCCCATGTTCTCCTTATAAGCTAGCGCGCAGCAATAAACTTGGCTTTTCCTCGTGGAGTCCTGGCAAGTGCAGACTTGTTCCATTTGGGGCGGTCGCCAGGCCAGGGGCGGGAGGAGCCGACCTCGCTTCTAAGGGGCTTGATCCTAGGGAGCCCCGCTGGCCGCTTTCCTAGCCTTACTCCTGGAAGCAGAAACCTCTCCACTTTATTGGTGGTTATTTACAATCCGCTGATATTATCCTGATTGTGATCTAGAAGGCTGTACCAGAAAGGACAGAAATATTCTGAAAGACAGGTATCGTAATGCCTTCAATCTGTTTCAACCAGTGTGAATTTTAAATCATAAACTAAGTGTTCATTAACACATTATTATCTTGAGAAAAGCAAGTTATCTGAAGCTAGCCAAGCTAACTGCAGTGGGTTCTGGTTCAAAGCCCATTGCAATAAAGGTGAGTGACAGATATTTATCTCTGATTTCTCTAAGTGCTATTCTGCCATACTTTCCAATGTACTTACCAATGTCATGACAGTGTGCCTCAGAAAACCAATCATAAGCACTCTAAATTCAAGGGAATTACAAGACGTGTCTGACTTGAAAAATTTTGGCCTTATTTCCCTGGATAGATTTTGGAAAACATCTTTTGGGAGGAAGTTATTATATGACATTTAAAAATTCCAGCATAGAAAAGATATAATGCCTATGAGGGCAACTATAAATGGTAAACTGAAAGAAGATTAAAAATGAGTAACTCATAAAGTCTATAAGCTATGGAAAAACAGAGAGGATAAAGAAACATCTAACTCAATTTGATGTTACAGCTCCAGGTCTGCATTTACAAAAAAGCACCTTCTGTTGCTTTTACACAAACTCTTTATTCCTATCAGGTGATGAACAACTTATGGAGGTTAGGTTATGGGCATAATAAATGTTCAAAACTCTTCCAAAATACATGCAAATTACAAAGTTAAGAGTACATGCCTAGAAATAATTTATAATCCCTGTATCAGTCAGAACAATATAACAGCAGCCCAAGTTCATTATGCACAGGAACAGACCAGCATTTGACATCTTTCCACTACAGTTTACTGGAAAAGAAATGTTATCTTGCTATTTCATAGTAAATGCTCTCAATGATACTTGTGCTGGTAAGCTGCAACTTAGCACATATCATTTCCTTGCATTTCCTCTTTGCAAAGAAAGAAAACTGCCAAAAATATACTGACATAGAAGTGTTAGATTTCAAACAATTGTCTGCACCTCTTAATAATCACACTTCTAATATCCCAAGAAGCGTAGATTTTCTTGCTAAATATCCTGTTGGTGTTAAAGGAAGAGCCTGTCAACACCGAAATGTTGTCAATAGTTTAACAACAGGAACTATTTAATGATTTTCATTTCCTATATGGTGAACAATATCAATTTTAAAAAAAAATCTTGCATCTATGGAAGATCTATGAAAAATCATATTTTATGGTTGAAAAAATACAGTTCATGTGAAATTTCTGTATAGGCAGAAGTTCTTATGGTTCTTTGAAATTACCTTCAAATTTCAATAAAACTATGAAGTTTAGATGGAAGAAATATTTTAGGGAAAACAAGCAGTGTACTGACCGATTGTGGTTTAGGTCTGTTTATTCTGTATTGAATTAAGTATGCAAACTCAGGCATGGTTATAGAGGCATTAAGAGAGACATGAAAGTAATTTGTAGGCTCATGTTAGCTTACTACAAAGTGAAAGCAAATAAAACAAAGATTGTTAATTTATCCTGAGTGTAAATTCTTTAAATAAGGTAAATACTCCTCCACAGAAGTATATAGCTAAAGAAAACTGAAAAAAAAAGTCATAAGAGGTTCAGAAATGTTTCATTTGCAAAGACAGACACTTGAAGGGTTATATTTTCATTTTCTCATGCAGCTTTAGTCCTGAGTGAGATGAGACCCTGTGGTGAATATATGTGATTTTGAAGTTGAAGATCATGTTACATAAACATAATGACAAAGGAATTACGATTTTCCAAGGAACACTAAATCAGTTCTGTCTTTGTCGGAGGAGACCAGACTGATGAGGAATTCACCAAGTGGCAGATATATTACAAACGCTGGGTGAACGAAGATGTGGAGGTCCAAGACCCCGGGGAGCGCATGCAGCGGCTGGATCGGGACCATGGGGGCTTTCAGATGGACACTTCCCCAGCTTGAATATTACATACCCCAATATGTCTACCCTGGTTATTTTTCCCTTAGTCGTTCTTATCCATGTTCCCTCTTCCCACAAAACCCTCCGGGTCGCATCCCCCTGTCCTGGCCTGACCCGGCCATGGGGGCGGTTGCCGGCGGGGTCGCCCACGAGGCGCCGCTGGAGCCCAGGCAGGGCTGTCCCGGCCTCGGAGTGATGGAAGCCCTATGGTAGAATTTCCCCGCCCACTTCATTCTCTCATTGGTCCTTTTGCCGCTCCTCCCCTCCCTCCTTCCCTTCGCTTGCATGCACCCATTGAAGTATGTTACTCTGCCTCATCTCCGCCCCTCTTCCCCGCCTACATCCGGGGAATTCCCATGCTCTCCTTATAAGCTAGCGCGCGGCAATAAACTTGGCTTTTCCTCGTGGACTCCTGGCAAGTGCAGGCTTGTTCCGTTCGGGGTGGTCGCCAGGCCAGGGGCGGGAGGAGCCGACCTCACTTCTAAGGGGCCTGATCCTAGGGAGCCCCGCTGGCCGCTTTCCTAGCCTTACTCCTGGAAGCAGAAACCTCTCCACCGTGTCGGTGGGCTATTTACAATCCGCTGATATGTCTTAGCATTTGAGATTTTCTTAAGCTAAAGATTATGCAATTGATTACAATTTACATTTAGTGAAAAACAGTTGAAAAGCTATGAATGTGTTTCCCCCAATGTAATGTAGAACGAAATTAAATTTACAAGATCTGAGCATCTAGGGGAAAACATGGAATTCCTGTGCTATGCTTATTCATGTGCGACTATTTTTGTGTTGTGATATCTTGTCACATTAAAGCATCTAGTATTATTCTCTGCTTTTTCAGAAATATATGCACAGAAGGACATTGGAGTTTATAACGCCAAGGAAGCTAAACACCACTTCTGCTGGGGAAGTCAGGGGAGGGAGATGCTTTCTTAGCCTGGAGGTTTTCTCCTGTCAAAGTTCACAGGCTTTATGCAACTAAGAAGGAAAGGGATGTATTATGTCTTCTTGAAAATCTCCTGTCAGCTTTTAATTTACTATACAAATGGCTTTTTACAATTTCAGAGCAGAAAATACAGAAGATCTTGTAAAATACAAAGAGTAGGCAATAGAGCCCTGATCTGTCCAGTCTGTGCTTTGGGTATGTGTGTGTTTGTTTAATTTTGTAATTTATTTTTTTCCAAATTCTTTGGCGCTCTCTCTGCAATCCCTGTTATTTTTATTTCAAAAGTGGTTATTTGATTCAGAAAGTATGATCATTGCTGGCAGTACAAACTTCTGGGTAACGACAACTCTACCATTTCTTCTGCATAGTCATGATCCCCTGTGAAAGTCTTGATAGCTACAGGAGAGAAGAAGGCAGGATCTGTAACCTCAACCATCTTTGCCTGATGGGATAATGTACTCTTTTCTGTTTAAACACTGGAAGTAGTGCTAAACCTATGTATAACATGAATGAAGGTGTCTGAGAGTCAGTCTTCAGGTCTAAACTGTGCTTTCCACAATGATTCCCATGAAAAAAAAATTACAGTGGTTTAATCACAGAGCTTGTATTTTGCTGCTCTCACAAATCTGTCTCTTCTCTCATATGTTGGGACTGTATTGCTGCTAGGACAAGCCTCAAAGTTCTTGTCAATTGTTAACAGTCTATCTATAAAAAATATATATGTATTAATTGGAAAGCACTCTGCATTATTAATGGCATAAATCTACTAGAAAATTTTTGGTATGCGCAAGTTTTTAAAAGTCATCTGTGTGTTGGCATTTTATATTACAATGTGACAAGAAGGAACATTTCATTTGATGATGTTCATCCATAAATGTCCATACATTCTATTTATGTTACCAAGGGCCTGAATTTGACAAATTTAACCTTATATTTTGGTTTTGAATTACAAAGATTATAACAGGGTGGGGGTTTTTCTGATTTAGATCTAGCTGTTTGATCATTAGACCTTGTTTCTTTAAAATAGTGAGAATGTCTTTTATAAATTAAAATAACAACTGCACAGTGCTCTAAATAGTTCTAACTTTAGGTTTCTGTTAACTGTGGAATCCATTTTTATTCTAATTTTTCATCATAACTCTTTAATAAAGGTTTCCATTTGATTTCTAGCCTCTTTTTTTTTTCTAGGAACCAGGCCTTGCTGAAAACTTTTGACCCAGAATTTCACTTATATGGATAAAAATATGCTTAATGGAAAATCTGAATTCCACTCCTTCTCATATAAAAAATATTTTGAAAATGAGAACAGTAAGCAAGCTATCTATCTTACTGATCCTGCAGTCCTGAACTAGCGAGTTAAAAATATTGTATTTAAGGATGTACTTTGCTCCTTTCAGCTATTACCTTTGTAACCTTAAATTATACTGTAAATATCAGTTCCCTTAATTCTCCCTTCTAGCTCTTTTAATTATGCCATGAACAATGATTTTTATGTAGTTAAATCTTCCTACCTTGTCCGACATTGTAATTTTATATAAAAATGAGTACTTTAGAAGATACAGCGTTTATTGTTCTACTCAGAATGTCGTGTTCTTCTTCAACTCCCCAGGTTCACATCCAACCAGTCCGACTCAGGGACAGAATTTTTGCTTGTCCATCTAACTAGATCTCTGCAATCAGCAAAAGTTAGTAACACACAGTGCCATGTTATCACAGCACTAATAGGGCCACTGGATTTTCAGGACAAAAACTGTCACTAAAGAAATAATTATGACAGAAACATGCTTCTTGTGCATTCTTATATGGTGAGAAAATCATCTTACTTAATATGCAAAATAAAATGCATTCTTGTGTTCTTTGACTGAGAAGTCTAAATTTATGAATTGTTTCCGTCAATACAGAACAATCTTTTCCCTATTTTCCAGACCATAACAAGTTTATGCCCTGCTCATTTGGTGCTCACATAAAGAAACTCAGAATTGTCTGCTTGTCTATGTATTTGCTTATTGTATCTTGAACTATTTTCTACTGTGAGGGTCGTTCTAGGTAGGAAACAATCAGAATCAGAGCAATTGTTTTCATGCATGTTAAATATAGTCTGCTGCAAGCCTTCTACTGCACTTTTGCTCTGGGAAAAGTCTCATAAGGTGCAGGTTTTTGGGGGAAGTTCACAGAATATTTGCTTTAACCATATCAGAATCTCCTGTATTCTTTGAATAGTGGTGGTTGAGTATGCACTGTTTTCTCTTCCTTTGCTTCCTCTAAAGTAGGCTACACACATCTTTCTGCAGACAGACAATATATGAGTTATGACAACATCTTACACTTCATCTCAGGATCTTAATTTTGTATCTCATCTGTGAAAAACTGATAGCAAATATGTATTTTCTTGGCTTGTGGATTGAAAAAAAACCAACAAAGTGTGATGACCACAAGTATCTCCTAGCATTTCTCTTTATCTGGCTTTATGGTAAGAATATAAGTTCCAATAAAATGGGTATTATTCCAAGAACTCATTCATGTGCTTGTATTGTTTAAAGCCGTTTTTCTCATCACTATTTCTCACAGAATAAGGAGATACAATTCATACTCATTTGCTTCTGTATTTATGAGATATGGGATGAACTCTGAGCCTAGAGATGCTGAGTGCTGAAGATGGCAGCTGAGGAGCAACAGATAGTTAATCTCCAATATAGCTAGTGAGATGCCCATTTAGCAGGAATTATTCCTTTTGGATCCCATATGCTTTCTGCTTTCCACATCTGTTCTTTTTATTCTTATTAAAGGTAAAGTAATCCTTTATGGTATCCACTGGAGAATTTGAGCATTTTAATGACTGAGCTTTTAAGGAGAAATTAGACTGACTTCACTCACCAGCTAGTCATCCTTGAAATAAAACCTAATAAGATACATTTTTCTCTTGGAAACTGGAGTAAGACCAACATAGAATTCCCTTTATATGTTCAGATGCTAAAGAAAACAGAACTTTCTTAATGTGCCACACAGCAAAATGAGCTCAATGAGCTGATACTTCTGTAAGCATTTTTGCCAGTGCTTCAGGAAATGGTTGCTATGGAGTGAAGGTCACTGCTAAGGTGACTGTAAAGTGACATTTCTTTCTTTCTTCTTTTATTTTCTTGAAAGATCTATGTTTTGCACTTGTTGAAGTGGTAACATTTTGGTTTTCTTAAGGAAAGTATTCCAGAACTAGATCTGAATCAATGGGAATATAAAATAGTAATGACTACCTTATTGAAAACATATGCAAAAATTTCTCATTCATTGTAATTTCCACTAGAGCTAATGGATGTCCTGTTCCTCATTGTCTCCTAATTCTTCTACGCTTTCTGCTGCCTATTTGATATCATAATTGCCTAAAGATAAAATTATTCTCCCTTTCGTCTCTTGATCTGCTTTCCTTTCATTATTATTAAGCATAATTACCTATATTTAGCTCCTATTGGCTGATGTCAAGAGACAGTTTCTGATGTCATGAAAATCTGAGGTACTGTTTTCCTGTATTATCTCAAACATGATGACTGACACAGGTCTGATCAGTTTTCTATTATATGCAATGCAGGTCACCTCGCTGTTTGTTGTGATATGTAGACCTTTGTAGTGAAATATGTGGCAGATATGTAAAACATGTTTTTACTTGGAATTTTGAGTCATTATTCTGTTTTGCTTTCTCTTTCTTTTCAAATTTGTTTCAAAGAGATAAGTATTAGTAGGGTTTTAATTTAATGTATGTGCATTTTTCTTATTACTGATACTTAATATTTAAATGTGCCTTAGTACATGTAGAAAATTACATTATAAACTGACTAGAGGTGGCTATTAATTTTTAATGGATCACATGCAATCCACTAATGGATTTCATTCAGGAGAAAATCTACAAAATTCTGATTCTTATACTTTGTAAAAGACACATTTCTGGTTAGAGTAAGTCTGTACTCCTATGTGATTCCTTTTATGGCTCATTCCATTAAAGAAATCAAATTAAGAAAACAGAAGCCAATGTAAATAGCACCTTCTACAGCTAAGAGTAAAAATCTCAACTTCATAGAAGTGTTCTTTCAGATGATTCTATGCACATATGAATATATTTAGAGTTGAATGAATTAAACAGTAATTTCTTATTAGGGAGGTTTTATTTCTTTATTTCCTTACCTGTTCTCATTGACTGCTCTCAAAGTTACAGGATGCCAGGAAGGATATATGACAGATACATCTATCTATCTATCTATCTATCTATCTATCCATGGAATTCAGTAGCTGTCAAAAAGAAGCAATTAATTACCTGAGTAATTTTTTTCTAGGTATTAGATGCTCAAGCAACTTGTATCACCTCTTTCCATTGTTCAAATTGTGTGGGTTTTTTATTCTTTTTAAAGGATTGGTGCTACTTGGAAATATAAATGTGGATCAACACTAGGAAGGACAATGGTGTAAGATGGCTGGCATATGGTGAGTAAAAGTACCCATCCATAGCAGAAAGCACAGGTCTGACTCCATAGAGGTGTTTCTCTTCTTTAGAACAGGTATGTTGGATGATTAAATAAACTGGGTGTGGCTAGATACCTTTCCAACTGGAAAGGTCAGAAATCAAATATTTTGTTTCTTATTAGTTCCATAGTATTGTCAATCAATCAAATCTTCCTTCAGGGATGGATCAATTTTTATTGGCATTATGGACTAGCCAGCCAGAAAAAATATTACTCAAATTTACAGTATTGTGTGGTCCACTGCAAGAGCTCCAAACCTGGAGTTTGCACTGTTGCAATAATTTGCTTATTATATTCTTAAAATGCATTTGCATAGTAATCTGAACTGTGCCATTGTATCCCTTTTATCAAAAGATTTTACATTACAGAATATATTTTCAATTTTTTTTATGGTAGGACTTAGTATATGTGTGTGTCTGGGTATGCATGTATGTTGTGTAGTCTATATGTAAATGTCTGTACTCTTCACTAAATAACTGGAAAATTATTTGTTCTACGTTTTCTTAAAAATATATTTGTATTATGAACCAAGCTGTTCATGTTAAACTTAGCAAAAATTAACTGTAACCATTCCACAAACATAGCACAATCATTAACATCTGCATGTTCTCCACATAACCATGGTTGCTATTTCTCTCAGGTTGTAGTCTTGATCTCTTTTTTTCTCCCCTCACTTTCCCATTTATTAACTAGCTTCAGAAAATCTTTTCATGAAGCAGGGGCAAATGAATAATTAATTGATCTTGTAATCTTTTAGCAAAGTACTTGAAGAGATTACTGAAATGCATTTGATCCTTTTTGTGACTAAGTGCAAAAAAGCATACATAGCCTTTCAAATATTTCTGGACACCTCCCTGATTTTAGACTGCCATCATGCTCCCTAAATTCTGATTTTTGAGCCTAAACTGTAGGCTACAATAGAAATGGTTATGCATATATGATATTTGTATTGGTTTCAATATTGAGAAATTATAAATATTTTATCAAAATAGACATATGAATTACAAAAAAAAAGCCCCTACTTTTCCTTATTTCTCATATATAAAAAACAATGTGATAATTCTCAGCTTACAATACATTTTTCTTCTTATTTTTAGTATCTTTTTTTTCCACAACGTTTTGGAAGAACTGTTGCTAGTCTATTCTCAAGGCTTAAATATTTGAGAAAAATAGGGGAGGTCATGAATCCTATCAGCTAGTCCAGTATAGTTCCATTTTATACCTCACTTGTAGTGCTTTTAAGTTAGGGCAATAGAGAATGTGACTGCAGCTCGATGTAGAGATTCTCTGAACACCTGAGCTCTTGAAGCCAGCTCTTCAAGTCAGACCTGGAAAAAAAATAGCACAGCTTTTCTGGTGCATCACTGTGGACCTCACAGCCTGGGTGAACATTAAGGTTAATTATACAGGCCTCACTTATATTCAAACATGCCTACCTTCTTTCTGGGATCCAAGTTAATAAGATTGCTGAGTATAAGGCTATGCTGGACAACATGTTCATGCTTAGTGGGGCATCTCTACATGAAGATGTCTTTCACAATTCAGACATGACCTGAAACACAGGCTCTTACTGCCTTCTGGGAAAACTCCAACATGCTATTACTTTTCCCTGCATTTCTCCTTCCAATCTCTTCTCCTTTCTACACCTGAAAGTGACTGTACATGTTGTCATTGGTAGAGAGGAGCTTAAGTGAATCCTCAGTTTCATCTTATTTTTATGGGACAAGTTAGAACCAACTCAAGGAGTCAGGTGAAGGTGTCAAGAGATAAATTTCAGCATTTTTGTTTCATTTTATATCACGTGAATATTTCTTCGTGAAATGTAGTCCCAAATCTGTGATGGAGAATTCTGAGGAGACCTTTTGAGTGTCATCTCTGTTCTTTGTAGTCCCTCGAGTGAAACCTTGGGGAACAACTTTCACAGGCAAATACTCTTACCTACTGTATTTCTGTTTGCTATGAAACGTATCTGAGACACATTCTTTGGCATGCTAATGTGCTTAGCTTATCTTTCTTTGCATGCTCCTTTGTATCTAGTTGCCCATCCATGGCAGCAAAGTCTTATAAACTCCTTCATGGAATATTTTGATTATTCTGTAGAATCTATGATTTAAAATCTTTGAGAGTTTTCATGTCTGCAAAGATGAAGTTTACCTTTTAGACTAATATACTTGTAATCCAAGGTCTTCCACAAAACAGAATTTTAGATATAATCTCTTTATTTTATCACTGCCCTGTGTGTTCTATTTATAAAATAAGAAGATTGAAAGCAGAGAAGCAGGTCAGTTTCTCTTGTGAAAATGGATGCTTTTCCTTCTGGGTATATATATATATATAGTGGTTGGAGGCCGCCTGGGGCATAGTGACCATGAAATAATAGAATTTTCAGTCCTCAGGGATGTAAGGAGAGTCACCATTAAAACCTCTACCTTGGACTTTCAGAGAGCAGATTTTGGCCTATTCAAAGAACTGATTCAGAGCATACCCTGGGAAACAACCCTTAAAGGTAAGGGGGTCCAGGAGGGATGGACATGTTTTAAGAGGGAGATTTTGAATGCACAGCAACAGGCTGTCCCAGTGTGCCGAAAGGCCAGCCGGAGGGGAAGACAGCCAGCTTGGTTAAATAGGGAGATTCTGCAAGAAATCAGGGATAAAAAGAAAGTTTACAGACTATGGAAAAAAGGGCTGGCTACTTATGAAGAATTTACAGATAGAGCTAGGTCATGCAGGAAAAAAATTAGGGAAAGAAAAGTGGAATTTGAAGTAAATTTGGCTATTTCAGTTAGGGATAACAAAAAGTCCTTTTATAAATACATTAATAACAAAAAGAGGGGCAAGGAAAACCTCCATTCTCTGTTGGACTTGGAGGGAAATATAGTTAAGGAAGATGAGGAGAAGGCTGAGGTACTTAACACCTACTTTGCCTCAGTTTTCACCAGTAAGACAGGTGGCCCTCAAGACAACTGGCCTCTGGAGCTGGTAGACAGGGAGAGGGAGCTGAATACCCCTCCTGTATTCCAGGAGGAAATAGTGACCGACTTACTGAGCCAGCTGGATCCTAACAAGTCTATGGGACCAGATGGGATCCATCCCAGGGTGATGAAGGAGCTGGCAGAAGAGCTTGCCAAACCGCTCTCCATCATCTTCCAACAGTCCTGGCTCTCTGGGGAGGTCCCAGATGATTGGAGGTTGGCCAATGTCACCCCAATCCACAAAAAGGGCTGCAAGCAGGACCCTGGCAACTACAGGCCTGTCAGCCTGACCTCTGTGCCTGGCAGGGTTATGGAGCAGTTCATCCTGAGTGCAATCACACAGCACCTTCAGGGTGGACAAGGGATTAGACCCAGCCAGCATGGGTTTAGGAGGGGCAGGTCCTGTCTGACCAACCTGATCTCTTTCTACGATCAGGTGACCCACCTGGTGGATGAGGGGAAGGCTGTGGATGTGGTCTATCTGGACTTCAGCAAGGCCTTTGATACTGTCTCCCATAATATACTCCTGAAAAAGCTGGTAGCCCATGGCTTAGACAAGTGTAGCCTCTCCTGGATTAAGAGCTGGCTGGAGGGTCGGGCCCAGAGAGTGCTGGTGAACGGAGCTGCATCCAGCTGGCGGCCAGTCACCAGTGGTGTTCCCCAGGGGTCTGTATTGGGTCCAGTCCTGTTTAACATCTTTATTGATGATTTAGATGAGGGGATTGAGTCCATCATCAGCAAATTTGCTGATGACACCAAGTTGGGAGGGAGTGTCGACCTGCTGGAAGGCAGGAGGGCTCTGCAGAGGGATCTGGATAGACTTGAGAGATGGGCTGATTCCAATGGGATGAAGTTCAACAAGGCCAAGTGCCGGGTCCTGCACTTTGGCCACAACAACCCCCTGCAGTGCTACAGGCTGGGCACAGAGTGGCTGGAGAGCAGCCAGGCAGAAAAGGACCTTGGAGTACTAATTGACAGGAAGCTCAACATGAGTCAACAGTGTGCCCAGGTGGCCAAGAAGGCCAATGGGATCCTGTCCTGTATCAAAAATAGCGTGGCCAGCAGGACCAGGGAAGTGATCCTTCCCCTGTACTCTGCATTGGTGAGGCCACACCTTGAGTACTGTGTTCAGTTCTGGGCCCCTCAGTTCAGAAAGGATATTGAGATGCTGGAGCGGGTCCAGAGAAGAGCAACAAGGCTGGTGAAGGGACTGGAGCACAAGTCCTATGGGGAGAGGCTGAGGGAGCTGGGGTTGTTTAGCCTGGAGAAGAGGAGGCTCAGAGGTGACCTCATCACTGTCTATAACTACCTGAAGGGAAGTTATAGCCAGGTGGGGGCTGGTCTCTTCTCCCAGGCACTCAGCAATAGAACAAGGGGGCATGGGCTTAAGCTCTGCCAGGGGAAATTTAAGTTGGATATCAGAAAAAAATTTTTTACAGAGAGAGTAATCAGGCATTGGAATGGGCTGCCCGGAGAGGTGGTGGATTCACCATCCCTAGAGATCTTTAAATGCAGATTGGACGTGGCGCTGGGTGCCATGATCTAGTAAATGAGCTAGAGTTGGACCAAGGGTTGGACTCGATGATCTTGGAGGTCTTTTCCAACCCAATCGATTCTATGATTCTATGATTCTATGATTCTATATTATTTCTTAGCATATTTTAAATTAATATAAATACATTTAATAAAGTTAAATAAATTATAAAATCCTTAAAAATGTGTGCAATTTAATGTCATTAATTAATGAAATTCTCACTATTATCAATACAATTTTATAAACACTAAGGTTACAAAATAATTAGTTTCTTATTTTTGCAATACTCATACTTTAATTCCTATAAAATCCTGCCTCAATGGACCAAAAATAAGATCAAAGGAAGTCATTTGTCAGTATAGATTAATTAGAAGCTATTTTAACTTGTCAGTGAATGAGACACACTGTACAGTTTTGTTTTATTTAGAAGTATTATTGCTTCACTCTTGTCCATGCCTCGGGCTCACTAAATGACACAGGGTACTCAGGAACAGTACAAATCTCTGTGCTGCCATTTCAGTCAGCTTTGTCCTGAGCTAGAACTACTTCAGGGAGGAGGATTATTCCCTTAATCCTTAGCTGCTTGTGCTGGTTTTGGCTAAGCCATGGTTAATTTTCTTTACAGTAGCTAGTATGGGGCTGCGTTTCGGATTTGTACTGGAAACAGTGTTAATAATCCAGGTATGTTTTAATTGTTACTAAGCCTTGTTTACACAGAGACAAGGCCTGTTATGCTTCTCACCCCATCCCACCAGCAAGGAGGCTGGAGGTGCAGAAGAAATTAGGAGGGGACAGTGCCAGGACAAGTGACCGTAACTGACCAGAGGGATATTCCATACCACATGGTGTCATGCTCAGCATATAAAGATGGGGGAAGAAGAAGGAAGGGATGTTTGAAATGATGTTTGTATTCTCAAGTATCCCTTATGTGTGATTGAGTCCTGCTTTCTTGGGGGATTGCTGAACATCTGCCTGTCCATGGTAGTAGTGAATGAGTTCCTTGTTTTGCTCTGCTTGTGTATACAGCTTTTACTTTCCCTATTAAACTGTCTTTACCTCAACCTATGAGTTTTCTCACTTTTACTCTTCCAATTCTCTCCCCCATTCCACTGGTGAGGAGTGAGGTAGAGAATGCCTGGTGCTTAGTTGCTAGCTGGGGTTAGACCACAAGGCTGCACTACCAGGATTGCTCTCTGCAGGTCCTATGTGCAATACTGCTCACCGCAAAATGAATGCATATGAAATGATTCCCTGTATGTGTCTCATAGTCTACTAAAAAACTATAAAATGAAATTAACTTTTCCTCATTACTAACTTAAGTCATATTCAAGCAAGAATATTATGAAAAATTATTCCTGATTATCAATTTTCTGACCCATCTACTGTAGCTGGTCTGGAGCTTTTGTGTAACTGATGTATGTTTTGTTTTAAAGGAATAATTTCTGATTCAGGCAGCTAGCACCTGAGAAAATCTATAAATCTTCTGCCCTCACAGTGCTAATAAATCACAGTGCTAATAACACCAAGATTGTGGGTTTGATCCTCATACAAGCCATTCACTTAAGAGTTGAACTTGATGTTCCTTGTGGGTCCCTTCCAGCTCAGAAGATTCTGTGAAGGTGAAGGAGAATAATTATTTTATTGACTGAGTACTGCAACAAGAAGGGATTTCTCTATATAGTATAACTTGCATTGAAAACAATGCACTCAAATAGACTTCTAACAGCAAACATTGAAACATTTACATTTTCCTAGAGGAACACACATAAACATGGGACATATTAACCTATGGATGGATGGAGGAATGAGTAGATGATGAATGACTTCATAGTACCCAGCTGGGTTATGCTGGATAATGAAGGGTTTTTTTGTTTTTGTTTTTTGGTGGTGGTTTATTTGTTTTATGAAAGAAAAAGGGCTGGGGGGCTAGGTATAGCTTGCTGCATTTCAAAAGAAAAACCTTGCTCAGTTTTAAATTGGAAGCAGCATACAGCCAAATGTTCTGGTACATGGGAAAGAAATACTTGTGCCAGAAGCAGATGCTCAGGAGTTGGCAGCAGGAGCTGCAGGAGCAGCTCTGAGGGAAAAGACCAGGGGCTACCCCATGCCAGACACAGCCCATTCCAATGGACCCACTACAGGGCACGATGGAGCTGCTCAGTCACACTTGTGGCACTTCTTGGAAAGTGTGTTCAAGAAAGGGCATAAATCACCAAAGAGGAGGAGAGAACAAGAGTGTGATGAAGGCAAATGTCAGATGAGGGGGGAGGTGTTGACATAACAAACCAACAAAATTAATTTAAATTTCTCCAGGTTGAACCTGTTCTGACCACAACAGTAACTGGTAATTCTCCTGCCTTTAGCCTGACCCACAGACTTTCTCCTTCCTGTCCTTCCTATTTTCTCCCTTCTCACACAGGGTGGGAAGTGAGTGAGTAGCTGCCAGCCTTGGTGGTTATGGACTCCAACTAAAGCCCTATTTGGAGCAAAAGCAGTTGCAAAAATATATGAGAACAGCAAGGGATGCCCACTCTCTCCTTCTCCATAAGTCAACAATACAAAAAGTCCTCAGGTACAGTTCATCAGATTTAAAAGGTGCTTGCTGGGGTTTTTTTGGGATAAAACAATAGAATCACTAGATACCATGACTGGATGAGATAATGTACACAGTTTTGTCTTCCAGAGAACTTCTCAGTAATTTTGGTGCTGGGGCCAACAGATCAGCTGAGTGCCAGTTGTAGCTGTCATTATTACTACAAAGTTATTAGTCCCCCAGGAGGCCATTGGTGGACCTTAAATCTGCCATAGCAACTCTACATTATTCTCAGCTTCCACCTTTTCACATTGTGTTTCCTAGTGAACATCACCTCTCTGAGTATTTCATGGAAGAGCTATGTTTATAATAGTATTTTGTAGAGTAAGAGACCCAAACCAGTGCAATTAATGTAAATGTCATGACTTCTTAGTCACTGCTATTTTTGTCAGAACAGATTTGCACTCTTTATTTAATAGATAAAATGGATTTATGCTGCCAATTTTTAGATTCAATTAATAAAAGCTATAAAGATATGTTAAATAAACATGTGGTTCTTTTCAGCTGTCATCCATGTACATAACAAGCAGAAATATTCATTTGTTTTCCAGATACTAAATTTCTGTTGGCCAAATTGTGCCTATGGGTATTACCTTGCTGAGGTTGTTTAAAGTATGTTTTTATTTTCTGTAATGATTGATGTGTTAGGGAATCTTGGGAAACTTGCCTGAAGAAAATTTTCTTTCTAGTGACAGGAACAAACCCCTATTCATTAAAAGGATGAAACAAAACAATCTTCAGTGTCTAAAGAAAATTATAAATTAACAAAACTCTTAAAGAGGGATCAGAGTTATTTTGTTTCAAGTATATGCTTGGATTTTTCATTAGTAAAATATGATTTCAAGTATGAAAGTGGATAAAATTGATTCTGTACCAATCAACATATATATTGCCTGCCTATGGCACTAATGTTATACTGATGCGCTCAATAAGAGTAGTCTGAGATCAATTTAAAAACACTTAAAGCAATGTTCATAACTTTCAGCTGTGATGTTTTCAGGCTGTTTGTTTTATAATTAACTAAGTAAATTCTATGAATAAAAAATATTAAACCATGCAGATTTTCTGAGAAGGAAAACAGATTATTATTAGCACTAAAGGTTTTAGTTATTCATCTTGTATAACAAATTACATAATTTTTTTAATAGGAGAATGCAGCTATGGAAATCACTTTTAAGTTTTCTGGAATACATAAAATTTGGATCTGGATACCTTTGGGCTATATTTGATTTGAAAATTAGTGGCATTTTCTTGTAAACATTAACATTCACATCAATAATTTTTTGTTTGATTGTTTACCATTTTTTGTCATATTAATTTTCATTTGGACTATTATGTCTTTATGGTCAGCACCATGTCTTCATATATTTTTGTATTAGCACAGTGGTGCTGTTATATGGATAAGAATTTCTGAATTCACCTAAGTGTGAGATCAATTACACAATAATTGTAGTGACTGTTAGTGAATTCTGACTTCTAGTAACCTAGGAAAGATTTTCTTTGTGTGTTCAATTTTAACCACAATTGAGGAAAAAAAATTAATGTACAGTACAAATGCTGATAATTAAATTGACGCCAGTTTAAATACTAGAAGTGTTTGTAAAAGTCTGTAAGTTGATGCTCCCTGATTGATAAATGTTTAAATTTATAAAAAGAACCCAAACCTTAAAAAAAAAACATGCAGGAAATAACACTCCAATACCCAAAAGCTCAATAATTTGTTGTAACTATCTTTGGACAATTCAATTATCTCAGAACATTTTATATTTGAAATTACTAAGAAATATCTACAACCCAAAACTCAGGAAGAGTTACAGCTGATGCAGCCTTCCAGCAGGGCCCAGAGCAGTGCAGAATGATCACAAGACTCCTTTGTGTTTACTCTTCAAACTGTTAACAGATCTGACAGGGATTTAAATATTTAGAGTAGAAATTAAATTTTTATAGTTACTATGGGGACTGGGGGGAAACAAGTAATAGCAACCTCACAATAAAAACAGCTTTAGAAGACAAGTGACATTTAGTTCATACAAGGCAGCATATGCTTTGTCTTCTTTCTTCAGCTGTGGGAATGCCCAGGCTTTGGCTCTGTTTCTACAGGAGGATGACTACCCTCAACTTCAAGTTCTGCTCTCCTTGTTTACTGAAGTAAATCTGGAGACATCTCATTTATCAGGACAATTGCTACTGACTCACATCAGTGTAAGGTAGCAGAATCTGGCATTCACTTAGGTTGCAGGGCAGGGTGCTTCAAAACTTGTAGAGTGAGACCCTTAATTTGCTGTTTGTTTGAAACAGCTAACACTCACCAAGGAAATTAGCACACATCTTTGTAATTTTTTTCTTGGTATAATTGTTGAATCTTGTCTTTCTTTTTCCCCCCCTCTCGCTCTTGTGATGACTTGCCTTTACAGATCAAAGACTGCATAAAATATGAAAAATATTCATAGGAACACCAGAGTGAAAACATGTTAAGCCCCTACAGCTGTCTGCCTCAGACCAGCCATGGGTCATTTGGAAGGCCATGCCTCCTGGAGATCATTTGTCTGCAAAGCTGTACACAAACTGACACCTCAGTGGGGTGCAGCACTGACCTTCTGCACAATCCCTCTCCCTAGCTATAGCTTTACTAATGTGCTACCCCTAACTCTACACTTTGGAACAGTATGCAGCCTCAGAGATCAGAGGTCAAAGCATCTATTTTGTCTGGCCCATATACTTGAAAAAAGGACAGGAAAAACCAGATGGCATTTGATCCTCCACACCTGAAACAAGCCATCCAGGCATAGTGCAGGTCAGATTTGTTAAGGTGGTTTTTTTCATTAAACTGAAGATTAGTGACTCATAAAGAGCAAATTTACTGCAGAATTGCAATCTTTTATCTTGTTGAATTTGCAAAATGTTGTTTATGTCTAACAATGTTGAGAAGTCACTAAAAGCATGTAAATAAGTCATACTACTGTGGTGGATTACTTTGGTTTCTAAGTTCCCTATAAAAGCCACTTGGAGATTAAATCATATTAATGGCAGCTTTGTTAAACATATTATTTTTAGTTAATGCAGTTACTTCTATCCTTAAATGTACTATTACAACTGTTAGGTGAGTTGTCGCATCAGACAGAGATTATTGTTACCTACAGCTGAATCATCAACAGCTGAGTAAAATATCAAGACACAGATTTTACCAATAGCTTAGTCACTCAGGGTCAGGCATTTAAGTGGGGATAATTTGGGATTTGGTGCTTCTATGGAGTAGGGCGTTGGAGTGAGGATACCATTTATGACCCACACCAAGGGTTCTTTAGAGAGCTAAAGAAATAACATTATGAAGAATTATGTGTGTGGTTTAGGTATTCACATAAACTTTGATGTTTTATTTTGTATTATTTATTTTATAAATAACACTGAATCTGCTTTAAGAAGAAAGTTGCATGAGATTTTCTCTGTTTGCTAAATTTCTGAGAACATCTACCTACTCACATAGGAAAAAGGTGAGGATTAAGTACATTTTAAATAACTTTGGATTTGTTTAGAACATTTTCCCTTGCGCAGACATATGTCAAAGTCTGTTCTTTCAGTGTTTTGCAATTGTTATTTATTACTTCTATGAAGATTTTCTCATAAAAGAAACAGGAAAATATCTAAGTATTGTGTTGATTTTCATGGATATAAGTGCTTTACAAATATTTCAAATTTATTGAATATTATCCAAGCACATAGGAACATTGGCAGCTCCTTTTCAAGAAGGGAGTACTGACACATCTATTGACAAAGGCCAAAATTATGAAGTGGCATCTGAACTTTCCATGCTTAATTTGATAAACTTCCTTTTATTTTGCTGGGCATTGTTGCTTTTCTTTTTCTTTTCCTCTTCTTTTCTTTTTTTTTCTTTTCTTTTTCCTTTTTTTTTTCTTTTTTTCTTGTTGGTTTGGATTTTTGGGTTGTTTGTTTTTTTGGGTTTTGGTAGATTTTTTTGTTGTTTTCTTGGTTTTTGGTTGGCTGGTTGGGATTTTTTTATTTTCTTGAGACCTTCATAGTTCTGCAGTGTTGTACATGTTCAAAATTGACTCTGATTGCATTTGGATGGAGTTATGAGTACTCACTAATTCTACAAATTTACTTCTAGATACCTCATACGAGGCAAATAGAAGAGGAGGAAGACATGATTAGTGATAATAATTCATTTCCACTTGCTAAGTATCCTGTTTATGGACAAGATTTCTGTCTAGTTGTCTATACTAACATTTTCCTAATTGCAAAATAGTCTCTTTTTCTGTCCCTGCACCATGAATTCCCTCTTTTTTAGTCACATCAATGACTGAAGCAAAGCTTAGATCATTCTCTAGTACACAAATAACACTCATTCTCAGAATTCTGTTTTTATTAAGTCATGTCTGAGTAGTTAAATGGTAATTAAATCTTTACAAATAGTTAAAGATTGCAAATGAAAAGCATTTCTCAAAAATGGTATTGAGTCACCTCCTGGATATAAACTATATATAAAAGACCATTATCATCTATAAAATTATATAAATGACTGGAAAGAAAAGAAAAAGAGTAAGGAAAGAAGGACCAGAGCAAACAAATAAACAATCAAAGAAAAATTGAAAGAAAGAACAAGTAAAAATTGTTCTTCAACAGTTTTTTTTAAGGAATTGAAACTCTTGGATAATACAGCTTTTTCCGTGCTGTCTGTTAGCATTTAATGGGCATCATCAATTTGCATTTAGACAGATTTACTCAATGGCAGAGGTGGCAGCTACCTGAAAATAGAAAAGTAAATAAATACAGTTAACTAAGGGATTTAAATAAAAATGTCATTATCTATCAAATAATTTGACAAATGGTATTTTGACTGGTGCGGAATTGATGACTATTGTAAGAAGCATTTGTTGAATAAATTATTCAATGAAAGATGACAAAAAATTAATCAGTAATGTATTTGATTAGTAATAGTTAGCAAGATCAACTATATGCATGATTTTATTTCTGAATACTGTATTAACCTTCTTAAAAAGCATAAACTAGTCAGTTTTTAACCCCCAGCTCTCCTATATCCAAGTGGAAATTGCTGGTTCTGTTTCTTGCAATACTGTTACTCTAGTTGTACATGAATGAACCTGAAAATTAGGTACTTGCCCTAGAAAAAGAATATTTGATAGATTTCATGATATTAAGGTGTAAGGTACTGGAAAAAGTTTTTAAAAAGTTATAAATGGCTCAAAACATGAGTCATGTTAAAAACTTATTTTACTTCAAATTGACATTTTTAGTATTTTTAATGCAGTAGTTTTGAGCTGCTTCAACTGAGTAGGTGATGTACTTCTGTTACTCTTTTCTCTGTGTGTGTATCCTTTCTTCCTATAAGCTGACAATAATGACTGCTAATTCTTTCAAATTTTTATGAGCAACTCTAGGTAAAAAAACCCAACCAAAGAAACAAAAAAGATCAGGTTAATTATTTGAAAACATATGTCATCATCTTTCTCTCTCTATGACATATTTCAAAGATTTTTCTGAGACATTTTAAAATTAGCTCCAAAGGGACGCTGTTTAATGGACTTATATTGGGGGTCAGCATATCTGGATAATACTGGTTTTTCCTTCAGATGTCCTGGTTAGTGTCTGGAGGCATAAAAAGTTTGAATTCAAGAAGAAATATAGATCAGAAGAAAAAAACAAATATCAAGGCTCAGAAACCCCCTGGCCTTGCAGAACTTGAAAGGGAAGGGCAGGCACAGCAGCAGAGGTTCCCTGTCTGTACAGGTCCTCAGGCACCAGTGGTTCCTTGGTGTCTGCTACCTAAATGAACCTTATGTTTTAATTTTTCTTCAGATTGAAATATTTCATTTGCTAAATTTTTTTTTGCTTGTTAGAGCATACTGGAATGAAACCTGATGGTTTTTGATGTAAGACAGGACAGATAATGTAGTAATTGAAATAAGGAAGGATGGCACGGCAGGGGTTAGAGATGAAAAAGTGTTTTGGGCTGGTTGAGACCCTGAAGTATAGCAGTTTTCCTTTGGCCATGAGAATAATGGGCACTTCACACATCGATATGATGATCAAGCAGTCCAGTTTATTATGCGTATAAGCTCTGCTTTTGTTATTTTTTGTTCCATACACACGCCTCTCAGTGATTGGCTGCATACACTGTTCATGTGATGCTCACAAGCCTCAGTCCATATTCGGATTGGTTCTTATTATTTGCGTTACATTTGCTTATATGTCTTTATATCTTTATTTATTGACTACGTTGCTTCTCTATATCTTAATCTAGTCACATTTTATATTCATCAATATTAAAACCTACTCTGTTTGAGCCATTTTTGCTTTTGAATTTACAGAGGTCAGACATCCATGTTCTGAGTTCCTGAACAGCAATGGCAACATTCATAATAAGACAGAAAGTTTAGTTTTCTAGTTCCTTAATAAATTGATGAAATGACATTGCAGTTTAATGACCAAAAAAAAATGTGGCTAATTAAGTGTATGCTGTTGCAAAGAAGACAAAAATAATTATGTTTGTTTGTTTTTTTTTTCTCTTGGCCAAGGAGAATACAATATATTCTGACTTCACAGAGTAACTAAAAAGACTGTGAATGATGCATGAAATAAAAAAAATATGTCTAACCTACTGTTCAAAGAAAAGCATAATGCTTTCATGTTTAGGAGATGTGTGTCTGCTAGCTGGTGTGAAAAACACACTCTGACAGAATAAACAAAGTACAAGAAATCTCAAACATCTTTACATTAAAACTAGAAAACCCCTGACTACCCAACCCATGTTATGATATTTTCTGCTTTTATTGCCTTTCTTAGAAAGTCAATAACTTGGAATCACTGAAAAAGAGAAAACACGTTTTCAATGAAAACTCCAAATGCCCTTTTTAACATTGAAAATTAAAAATAAAATCCAGAAAACATTTCAGTTGTACCTTGGAAAGGTCTTGAGAACTTCTAAGTAATTTCTTCTTTTATGGCCTTTTCATTTGGCTATTTTGTACTTCTCTTTTTTTTTTTTTTCATTTAATCCATAAACTGATTTGTAAAAAAAAAACAACCTAGAGTTGGAAAAGTTGGAAAGGCCAGAAGATGAAGCAAGCAGCTTTTCAAGGAAACAGAAATAAGTTATTTATCACAGCACAGCTGGAGTGCTTGCAGCAGCAGAGAATGTTAATGTTGAAAATTTGGTGGCAGAATCAATAATGGTAGGAAGATTATGCTTCTACCATTTTAGGGTCCATACATTCAGGTTTAGAGTTTTGACTAACAGAATTATCAGAAGTGAGAATGGCAAGTAACATGTTAAAAAAACCCCCAACAACCATAACAAAACAGTAAAATGTCTATTAAAAGCTTTGGCTTTTATTTTTTGCACTCTTATATGGATGGAGCAGGTCTGCTTATACATCTACCAGGAAAGTATTATGCATTATTAGAGACCATGTGCTGCAATAGAAACATGCTTATGATGAATTAGAATCAGGCTTCTAGCTAGGAGTAAAAAGTGCATGGGGCAAGTCTTTTTCTATTTGGGATGTGAGAGTTTTGCCAGCAATCCGATTGCAAATTTTTTTGTGGATTGTACTATACAAAAATAGTGAATAAAGCAAAAGAAAAGTCTTTCAGGGACCAACCCTTGCATCCCTGTGTAGCTTTGAATCAATCTATTCTGACAAGTCAAACTTCTTTTCATGCAAGTCTAGTAAAACACCAGATCTCTATGTACGTCCTTACTCTTGCACCTTTTTCCTGTTCTAAAAGGAAATGTGTATTTTTCAGCATATTTGTTAGAAAACCAGGAAACATCTCCAAAATAATTCAGAAATAAAACTTAGTTCATGAAATTTATGTCTATTTAATAGTTACTCGGCATAAAAACATGCAGATCCCCTTATGAAAAGAAATTATTGTGGTTGTAATGAATTTTAATTTTAAAATCATGGGGTTTTATTACTTTTATTCCTTTTACCCTAATGTGAGAGACTATAATGATCAATGGTTTAAACATTGTTAAGATCACTAAAACATTTTTGTTCACTGTACCAAACTGTGAAAAGAAGCAACTGCTCACTGAACCCATTCCTTTGTGACTATGCCTAATGATTTGGACTGTGATGGGTGGTACTATTGTCCATTTATCCCAGGAAAAGAATGTACCCATAAGTGTGAGAGACTGGAATCCTGATGGCTCCAACAATCAAAGTGCAAGATGATGATGTGCAAACTAACCATCCAGATGCTGAGGGTGTGCACAGCTGGCTACAAACTGGGTGTTGAATAAGGTAAAAGGAGAGAGGCAAATCCTGTGAGGCAGGGAAGTGTTTCTTTATCCTTACACAAATGACTCAGCTGTGATAACTCCCCTCTGGGGAAGTACTGGAACATTTATGCGTGGTCTGCAAATACTAATTTCTACTGATGGGCCATAATGGGCTATAATCGACTCAATTGCGCTGACATAGCAGGCAGCTATCATGTCTCAAAAGGTGTTGAAGACTCATGGAGTGTCCCATTAACCACTGTTACAACATCCATTGTAAAACTCCCTGCTCCAGGGCAGGTACTGGAGCTGTTTATACCTAGCCTGAGCATCATAAATACATGAGCATCTTCCATCTCCACCTAGGTTTCTTCCCTCACCACAGGGATGTTGTTCACCACAAGGGCTTCTTCCCTCATTGCATGAGGCCTTCTCTCAGCACTTGGGGCTTCCCTCAATGGATCCACACTACAACCATCACTTCAACGAGGCTGGTATTTTCACCACTGAGAAGACCACAGGAAAAGGATCTGTGGGATGCTGTCAGAATCTGTGGAGTGGTGATTTTTTTTTCTACTTAATCTCTCTCTCTCTCATTCCCTTTCTCCACCCTCACTCTCTTTTTCCTGTTTCTTTTTCTCCCTCTCTACCTCACATTTACTGTTAAATAAAAATTCGTACTATTGACTTTCGCATATGGTCTTATTTGCACCTTAATTCATAGAGACATCTCTCTAATAATTTAAAGAACCAAATGATAACACATAGAAATAAGCATTTCAGGTTATCTGATTCTGTACTGAAAACTCATGTGAATCTCACCATTTTCTTTACTTTGTCTAGGGCATTCATGGTGGTTATATTGTCTGTAAAACTTCAGAATTCTTCCAATTATTTAAAAAACCGTTGCTGTTATAATTGTTAACTACATATAATTTCTCACTATTCTTGAGTGGAACAAATTTTTATGACATTTCAGGATAACCATGCCTTTCAGAAGTAAACTTGAATTTTAATAAGGATTCCTGTCTTCGAAAACATGAACTTTCAAATACACAGATCGAGAGCTTTAGATTTAATGCAGTTATTTGTTACTGAAAGGTACGAGAGGGTCAGGAATGAAAATACAGATACTGTGCTAATGTTGGGAGTTTCAATCTTGCATCTGTTGGCATCTCCATATTGCAGATGAACTCTGATAAATTATACCAACTTATGATTCTAAAGCATTCCCATGAGTATCGTTTTTGCATTTTGGTGTGTATCCGAGGGACACAGTCCTGCAGTTCCCTTTTCATACAAAATGTACAGACACTTTTTTCACTGTAATTTTCATGCTGTACATGAAGACTGCATTAGGATTTGAGAAAGGGCTGTTCAGTGTATCCTTTATGATAGCTATCTCAGCTAATGTATACTTTCATTCTGTAAGTCCAGGCACTATATGAAACAAGGTATAGAGACTTATTTATTTGTTTAACACAAATTCATGAAAAAAGCCTGACAAATATTTCAAGAGGTCAGTTCCTCTGTTCACCCCAAAGACTGCAAGGATATACAGAACAGTCCATGCAGAGAAATTAAAGAGAGTTAAAGTTCTATGTGCCACACTGTTAATATACACTTATGATAGACTCCCTAATGCCTGAAGGTAATTTTTAATTGTGATTATACTGTATGATCAAAATGTACAATATAAAAAATATAAGAGGAAAATTAACAAATTAAGTAAAACTAAGTTTTTTGTGTAATTCTAAAAACTATTGCTTATTCTGGTCTAAAGCTGTTTTTCCTTGCTAGCTCTGATTACATTTTACAGGAAAGAATCATACTATTTTAGCAATATCACATGATTCAGTATTTTCAATGTAAAGACTAATATTTAAAATATAGGGAAGGTTTTGAGACTTGGTTTTATATATATGGTGTCAAATAAGAACACTATTTAAAATAAATTAGTGGAAGTTTTCTTCTAATTTTTATACTTACTTATCAATAACATTCTTACATTTACACCACCATAAAATATTATTTTAAAGTTATTTAGGATAATTATTAGTTGGATTTCAAATTTTAAATGTTAATGAATGTGAACATATCCATATACATGCCTTAAAGATATATGCCATATTGAATACCATAAAGTTGACCTATCTGATAAAAATATTTTGTTATGAAGAATAGACCTCATTTTACATTACTGTTCATCATTATTTCTGTCACATTACAGTTTATGATGGAATTAAGTGATATTTATGTATTTATTGCTGTGTTATTACATTATGCATCATTGAGTTTTATGACATTTCTAAGTAAATTCATTTTACATGTCTTCCTGCTTCCCAGTCTCCACACTTGTGATCAGGGGCCATTTGAATAAGTTTCTGTATGTATCCTGAACTGAAGAGCTGGGTTTGAGATACTTTTGTATTCATTTCTAGTATGGAAATTCCGTTAAAATATCAACAATAAAATAAGGCAAGAATATCTGAGATAAAAAAAAGCAGAAATAGATTTAGTGATGTTACACTATATAAAATGTATTAGCTTGCACTTAGGTTCCATATGATAAAGTAACTGAGAACATATTTAAGTATTATTCATTCTGGCAAATGTTAAAAGTTCTATTAAATGGACTTATGAAATACTTATTTAAACCTCCATTTTTTGTGTTACCAAAATATGATATGTTTGTAACATGTTAGTTACTGTCATGTAGTAAATCTAAATAATATTCATATGGGAATGAATTTATTCTTCTAATAATTATAACACATATTAAAAATTATTCTGCAATAAGTGACATTATACAATTAAAATGATATTAAGAATAATTAGATGGGTGTTACAATGCAAAAAATTACTTTTAAATTCTTCTCTGTATTTAATTAACATATAAATGAAATATTTCTGTACCAATTACAGTATTGCGATTACCAGTAAAAAGGAAAAATAATAGTTGGAACAAGTAACAACTGTAAGGGGCATGTGGTGGAGCACAACCATATGAGCATTTGACATAACACAATCAATGAAGACAACATTCAGCATCTTTTCTTTTCCCAAAATTGTTTTTAATAGCTATAAATATAACAAGGCATTAACAATTGTCATATTAAATACCATCTGATGGTTTATTACTGACTTGTATAGTTTCCAAAAAGAAAAGTATTTCATAAGAAAAAATATTTGTTTCATGTTTGCTGAATATTAGGCAACTCAATATTCTACAAAACCTTCTGCTCAGCCACTTCGAAGTTTCTGGAAGAGTCTTTTCATGAAAATAAACCAGAAAAATTGTGTTCAACAAGGAGTTGACCCTTCATGGCTCTTAGCACTTTTATGCGAAATTTTGGCAAATAGAATGAGCTATAAGTATCAAACTTCCTTTCTACTATAATAATTAGCACAGAAATTTAAAGCCATCTCCAACTTTAAAAATTACCATCTTGTTTTTCTCCTGTCCTAGTTACAAGGACCAGGATTAGTTTATCACTATGTAGATATAAGCAAAACTGTGTATTCTACACCATGCATGTCATTTCTGATGAACCGTTAATGGATCATTTGCATCAGCTGCCCAGGGCACACAAGATGGGTGTTAAAGAACCCTGTGAGACAGGGGAGTGTTTTCTGTCTTCACACCAATGACTCAGCTGTGATAGCTCCCTCTGCCCCTCCGGGGAGGCACTAGCACCTTCATACCCTGCCTTGAGGGGTCATGTCTGCTAATAGACCTTTAGGCATTGGCACAATAGGCAGCTACAATGACTGAGACCATCAAAGATTTCAAAAATATTCCATGACTCACAGAGTTAAATCACCCATTGTGAAACTCTTTGCCCTGGAAGAGGTACTGGGCATTCCCGCCTGAACTTGAGCATATATACTCTTTGGGTTTGGGGATTTCTGGTACTACTCATGGGATCCAGAGGAGGACCAGAACCTCAAAAGGACTGCAATTGCCACTCTCAACCAGACTGCAACCATCATCCTCACCAAAAGGTTTCCTTTTCCTTTTACTTTGCATTCAGGGGGACCACTTGATACTCAGCACAGACACTAACAAACACCATTCTGTTTGTGTCCCAGGGTGCTGTGTTATATATCTGTTTTTTGTGGGTTAAAATCAGTTTTTCCCTGTATCATTGTATTTATCATGATCTTTTTAGTAAATTGTAACTCTGACTTGTAAGCTCTCTTGAGTTGGGTTAGTTTCTCCCTCCAGTTTATCTTTAAACCAGTACACCTCCTTTTGGTTGTTGTTAGGGTTGTGCTAGTTTCATGAGAGAGAAAAAATAAGGTGAGATTGTGGGAAAAGAGGGATTGGTTTTATTTGTTATTTGAATCTACGTATTTGTACCTGTGTACTGACATACTGATTTTTTTCCTAGCATTTATAAAAAGCAGTGGAGATGATGCTAGAAATGATAAATAAGTTTCCCTTAGTACTAAAGCATATTAGGGTAGATTCATAATTGCAATACTTTTTATTTAAAGACAAAAATTGCTATACTGCCAGTAAAATTTCCTCTGTGTTTGGAACACTGTTGAAGTCCGTCACATGCCCAGACAATAACAGTGGAACAAATATTTGAGATGCCCTCTTCTGAGCCATGTAAGAGATTTAAATATGTTGTATTAAACCAAAACTGATCACCCTTTTCATTGTCAGCCGCTAATAGTTGTGTGAGCAAAACCATGGTCCTGGCTGTGAAGTTCTACATCAAGCAGATTGCATTACAAGTAGCAAAATGAGATTAAGTGCTGGGGTTTGTGCCTATCTTATAATCATATGTGTTTTGTCACTGAAATCTGATGGAGGAAGTTTAAGTACTGAAGGTTAAGTTTAAAAGATAACATTATTCACAATGCTCAAAATGAATCTGTGCACAATGACTTGGTAACCATGGACACAAAAAACTCTTCTAAAAGTCATGTGGAAGATGTAAGCTTCCATCTAGAGATGTTTTTTTCTGATGTGTTATTTGTTCATTGGAAGCTAAAGTTGTATCTCTAAATTTGGGTTTGGTACACCTAACACCATCTATCACAGTGGTCACATGCATAACTAACTGATTTAATATCTCCATTGACGCATACTGTTACTTAAGTAATTTTACAATAATGAGGGATAGGAATTGCTCACTATCTGTCAGTCTCAAGGTAACATCTTTTGTAGAATGAGAATGTAATTTGGTGCATTTTAAAAGTTTAAATTTTGAGGTGAAGTGTAAAGAAATGTCAGTATTGATTAAGAAAAGTTGTAGCTCTGCAAAATGGTTACTTTGAACGATGTAAGCTGATTATATAGTTGATTGTTATTTTATATGCTGGTAAAAATTTGACAAATAATTTGGGTCATGTTTTGAAGTGCAATTTATTGTCCTGATTAGTGTTGAAGATGTACAAATGGAGTTCAGTTTAATGCAATCTCCAAATTCCTGTGCCAGAATTTGATATAAAATGTCATTTGTTCAAATTTCTGCTGAAGGGGCTAAAAAGAAAAAAAAATTCTCTAGTACTGTGACTGAATTTATTTTAAAATTGCATTGGCCAAGAGAGCTCTTAAAAACACAATGTTTGAATGTATTGATTATTATGACAGTGTTTGGATAAAATCCCCAGAGTGCATAGGTGGGTGGACAGTGGCAAGTTTATACTATCTGAAATTTGTATTGTCTAAGGTTCCTTAAAAACTCTGTTTGCAATGGTTGAAGCTCATGAATGTGTATTTAGAAATAAATGCATACTAGAAGAATGCTTGAATTTTAAGGAAATAATGTTGAATTTTATCATAAGATACAGGCAGCAACTTCCCATCCTCCATTACTCCTTCCTTACTTAGATAAGGTACAACAATGATCATGCAATCTTCTTAGGATATTGAGAATATTTTGCAAAATGTATATTTTGCACATTATGCAAAATACTGATCCCTAATATTTTCAACACAATAGTCAAGGAATCTCAGCATCAAACACAGTAAAGATGTGAAATGTTCCCTCCTTTTTTTTTTTTTGTCATGTGAAACCTCACTTTTGATTTTCAGACATAAAATGAGACTAAAACTAAATGTAAATATTTTTGTGGTTCTGCCTTAAACAGACCAAAAGAAAACAAAAGCCCCACAAAATTTAACTACTTTTGCACCTGTCAGTGCTACAAGCTGAATGATGGAAAGAATTTCAGTCATAAATGGAATACAAAATGCTTGTTTTTATATCATAAACCCTTTAAATAAAGTCAAGCACAAGCTGCAGAGCACATTAAGATTTTAAGGTAAGATTAAATCTGGAATGGGGTTCAATGCATACATGAAAGTTGGAAAGAGAACTTTATATTCACTGGACACCACTTTTTTATAGGACCTTGTGCTTAAAAAGTAACCCATTTTTTAGCAGTGACTGGGCTGTTTAGATGAAATAGCAGTGATCATTTTAGGGACCTAAAAGAAAAGGAAATGAGATTTATTGGAGGACAGAATAGGAAACTAGGTACTGTTAGATATGTACATAATTTTGCAACATACAAGTGACAAATGTGCTTGTGCAACTGTGACTCATTTTTGTATGTAAATAAAACAGCCTAAAATAATAATCAGTTCAATGAGTAATGACCAAATCTTTGAGGATGACTAGACCTATTCCTTCAGGCAAAGCTTGAGCTCTAAGAGGAAAAGAGATTAGTGTGTTGCTTTTTTCTGATTGTTGATTTTTTTCCCTGCAATGCATGTTGAACAACAGAAAATTTATAAGCTAGCAGGACTGTAACTTTCTAGGAGACACTCCACTTTCTCAACAGAGCACAAGAAGCTGCATCTTTTGTGGTTAAAAAAAAAATCTGTGTAGATTCAGAGGCATGATTTACAAAAAAATAAAAAATGTGTAGAAATAGCTATGCCAGACTTTGGGTAAACATGTTAAAGAATAAAGGGAAAGTACTTTCAGCTATACATTATAAATACTTTCTACTACACATTATGACTCATATTTGCCAAACCAGTAAATATGTATGTAATATTATTAAAAACATTTTTCTCACATAACTATACAAAGTATATTAAGGGACTAGAACATCCCTCATACAAGGAGTGGCTGAGACCTGGGACTGTTTAGCTTAAAGAAGGGCAGGTTCAGGGGGATCTTGTCAATATGTATAAATATCTGACAGGGGAGTACAGAAGCCAGATACAGTCTCTTCTCAGTGAAAGGATAAGAAGCACAAACTGAAATATAGGAAATTTCATTTAATCAAAAGAGAACCCAGTAATTTTATGTAAGAGTGCTTGAAAACGGGAAGATATTGCCTAGTCTGATTGTGGAATCTCCATCCTTAGATCTGTTAACCGAACTAGACATGGCCCTGAGCAACCTGCCTTTGCACACATTGATCTTGCTCTCAGAGGAAGGTTGGAGTAGAAAATCTCCCTTACAACATCAGTGATTCTGTCACACATTTTATATTATTGTGTATGAATAACCATTCTAAAGAAGAATTTTTTCTGGCAGAAAAAATATAGAATTGACTAGTCTCCATTTGTCATACTTGCCAGTTACATGAGTTGCTTGCATTGTTTTTCTCTTGTTTGAAACTGGTCCTGCCAGTGATTGCCATGACAATGAAATTGTCTGACAAGTCTTTTGATTTACTCTGGCAATAAGCATACACAAAATATTGTACTCTCTGCACAACAAACTATGTCTGCCTTTTGGGAGCTTTTGCATAGCTGAAACATTATGGGCTAAGTCAGCAAAGGACCTCCAACTATCAGAAAAAAGTGCTGTATTGAAGGACTTAGTTTTCTGCTGACACAATTCTTCTATGAACAAGCTATTCAACAAAGTTTTATCTTCATACACATATGGAAAAAGTCAGATCTCCTGCCAAGAAAGATCTCCATGTTATCTACCATTTTGATTTGCAGGTCAATGTGTTACCTCAGTGTATTTTGTGTCAAGAGAAGTGCTTATATAAGAGATGTTTACAATACAAGGTAATGTTTAGTAGAAAAGACTACATTGCCCTAGTGCATGTGACAAGGCCATGACGTGTGCCCAGCACGTAAATGTTTTTTCTGTTGAATTTTTAGAATAGTGGCTGATGTGGGTCAGCTAAGGCTATTAGTAGCCAACCATACCTGTTTGTTGGCACAGAAGATATGTTTTAAGGTAGAGAATGCTACCAGTGAGCAGTATGGGCAAAGGCATGTAATTTTCCTACACTGCCTTTCCCTTCCCTACACAGGTCTGAGTACAGGCTGCCCCACTATGCACTGCTGCACACATGCTTTCATCCCTCTGGACACACAACATGGTACCCTACTATGAAAAAACCCTAATGCTGATGACTCCAGATCCTCACCTTCCTGGCCTGGATGAGTTGCCTAAAGTGTTCCAAATTGCAAAGGAGGCCCAGCTGAAGGGCTGGCAGCCTCTGATTGTTCATGACCTTGCAATGGCTTCCACTCTTGATGGTCCCCATTCTCAGATTAACATTATCCTGAAGAAGACCTTTCAAAGGATGAAAAGGAATATGTTGGGGAGCAGTCATCTTCTACACTGTGGCTGCCATCACCTGTACTGATGAGCCTGGCAGTGGTATCAGCCCGCAATCTCCGGTCTGGTAAGAAAAAAGTGCCTTGAAACATGTTTGAAAGTGTTGGGTTAAAGCAAAAAGATAAGGATATTTGCAAGTTGTTGTCACAAATTATTGGCTTTTAAAGACAAACAATTCTGATGCAGTTTAAATTATAGCAATGGAATGGTATCAGAGATAATTTTGATACATTATAGTTTCAATTCTGGCTGCCAGAGGATGGAAGAGCTACTTTCCACTGAAGAAGCAAGAATTTGATTTTATATTTTTCCTGAATGATGTAATAAGAATGACTTAATAACTACTGACTGAGAAAATGATATATGTTGGCTATGACCCAGGTAGGTTATTCACTGTTAACTGAAAAAAACCCTGTGTCAAAATAGATCTTTTTTCAGTTGGTTTTACATTATGGAGGTGTACTGAACATTCTGTAAGTGCACATTCATTACATTTACTGTCAGTTGTTTCATGTGAATAATTTACAGCAAATGATCTCCAAAAAATCAATACCAGACTTCTGAATTTACAAAGTCATTGGATATGCAGAAGTAAAGCTTTTATATTAATTAGAAATAGATCTTAACTTTTCCCCCGATGTGCAGAAAAAAAAAGAACCCAAAGACAAGAAATCTTTCAGAGTCTTAGTAATTATAAGTACTTATCAGTCATTTACTAAAATACAGTGTGCTGTCCTAGCATTGCCACTGGCTTTGATGTCCTCAAGAGCATGATGAGGTCTGGTGTATAGACTTTTTCAGCATCCTTAGTTACATTCTTATTTTGTCTCCTAAAGGGAAAACAATCAGCCAAATAAACATGGACAAAACTGGGAAGTACAATGCTTCTTTTCCATAACACCATGAAAAATATTGCCTTAGAGTGCAAATAAGCACTTGTGGCTATGGCTTGAAATGGAGGAGAGTTACATCTTGTAACCCTGTTGCTTATGGGAAGTTACTCATTACTTTGTAATATTTATTTTAAAAAAAGTGACTATATAATTTTTTCTCAATTTTAAAAGTTTAACTAATATTTTGGAGTAAGATTATTTTTTCTTGTCTGTGTTTGAAGCATTCCAACTATATTAGCCCTAACTACTGTTGGTAATATCTAAATAATTCTGTACACTAGATTTCTGATGTCTTTACTGCTCAGTGGTTAGCAAGTTATGGGATTTTTGGTTCATGGAAACAAACAGTTGTCTGTCCTTTGGCTGGAGGTACAAGGAAGCTCCACAGGTCAAGGAAGCCCCACAGTAGACAGCAGAGACAAGCTTGTACCAGGTTTTCCTCTTTCTCCGTCAGATAGAAAGCTCCAACTCTAGCTGAGGGGTCCTTGTGTTCTCCATCCTTCCTACTTGCATGACACACACATCAGTTTCATGCGACATTCTTTTCAGAAACTACCTGCACAGCCCCCACATTATTTCATATATATTGAATTGAACACACAGTCACATATACACAGGCAGTTAAATGCCACCCTGATGTACATACATCATGTCTTCAGAGTAGTGCAGGAAATCACGTGCTAGATACATGACATAGAGCCAGTCTCCACAATTTGTCCTAAAAGCCATGTGTATTTACCAGCTTTTTCTTTTCTTAATATAATTTGTGTAGTCATTGGTGTTTTCTGGCACTCGGGTAAAAAAATATTTTTTCACCCTCATGCTTAAAATCTTGCAGAAAATACTGCCCTGAGGAAGACCTTTCAGTTTACGGAATAGCCCTCAGCCCTCATATGGCATACAGCTCTTCCTTGTGAGCTCTTGTCAAAAAGCACCACACTGGTAAGCCCAGTTCATTGCTTTTACTAAGTGAGGGAGGCCATGTCAGAGAGAAATTTACACACATGTGCACACATTGTTTGTACTCAATTGCTGTTCAGTTACAGAAATACCAGATTTGTTTGTACCTATCACCCAACTAGTTAATGAGCCATTGGCATTTTTGAATGGGGGGAAGGGGAATCGTTCAGTAGAAAACTAAGATTTATATTCAGCCCTTAGATGCATAGATTGTATTATATACTGGATATGGTTAACAATCCATTAAGCTAAGGCCTTTCTTTAGTACTTAGAATGCCTGTAAAGAGGGGAGAATGGCTCTTGTTTGTTGTTTTTGAATATGTTGTGTTTAATTACTTGCTTTATAAATGTGCAGTAATCTGCACATGCACTACTGTACAAGTGCATATTAAAGAAAAGGAAAAAAAAACTTTCAGGTGACTCACAATCACCTATTCATAATGATGAATAACTATTTAATTTACTTTGTGATAGGAACCCTACTCTAAGACCCCCTCCTCACCCTCACCAAAGCTCTTTGCTTCTACATTGTTTGCGGTGTTTTTGATTTCGAATATATGTTCTTGCAGAAATTAACTGTAGCACCTTTCCTATTATGAGAAGAAAATGGCAGGTTTTATTGTCTTTGCTTCTACCTTGATATAATAACACAACATAAAACTTCAATTTAAGCTTGAGTCTGAGTAGGGCCCAGCTAACCCACTGCTTGGTAGGCTACAAGATATTTTGCAACAGGGGGCCTCCAACATCATGTTGAATATTTTAGTGGATAGCATTTGTTTTGCTCAGCATTTCAGAAGCTACACCAATGTATCAATGTCTGAGAAGCAGCTGAGTAGCTGCCAGTACTTGTGAAGTTATCATTAAGCTGTAATAAGTCATTCAGACAGTGCTATACTTAATACTTCCTACTGGCCAACTCTTTTCCTAATCAGTAAGTGAAAATCACTGCCAGAGACAATTGTTCCCAGCGGTGTAACCAGTTCCTAGAAATCAGATACAGATAGAAGTGACTGTGCTCAAAAAACAACTTTAGCCATTATAACATATCTAAAGTACTATATATATATATCAACATATAAAGTTATAAATCTAATATATCTAATTAATGAGTTGTAAAGAGAAGCTGAAGTGTACTCCTTGTTAGGATAGTACAAATGTCACATCAGCAGTAGCACATACAAAGAATCACTTCTATTTCCATAATTATAATATGTACAAACTTTTCTCTGAACTTCAAAAGCACAAAAAATGAAATACATGAGAAATGTTAACTTATTGCTTACTCTTCTTAATGCTACTTGTCAGATACTAAGCAAAGAGTTTTGTGTAGCAACTGCAGTTAAATAGTTTTTTTGTTGATATGTGAATGAGTGCATTCTCAAAAGAGCAGCTTTTTCTTTCAAGCCCACAGTGTGAAGGAATATATTATGCAAGAACTCAAAGAAATGTCTTTATCATCTAAAGCTCTTCGCATTAGAACAAATAAAATATTGTAATTGTCTTCAGTGAAAACTCAGCTGACCCTTTGATAGAGTAACATCTATTATGCAGATCCCAATTATGTTTCTGTAGACTTGATTATGCTTTTTATTTCAAATAATAGGGATAAAAGCCTTGCTTTCACAAGTGAAAATCCTTCATTAATCAGCCTTATTTTTTAATAATTCATTTGCTACTTGCATAAGTATTTACAGACTCAAAAGCAATGTTTTGGTTGATGGTATTATTTCACCCATTGTGGAGAACCATTCCCCTGAGTCATGCAGTATTAATTCTGATACGCGTGAATGCAACTCTTTAAAAAATGATGTAACAAGAAAAATAATTAGTACTTTATGCCCCATTTGAATTGTCAGGGTGAAAAAATTTAACCAGGGAATAGAAAAAAACCACCCAAACAACACATTAATGAGAAGATTTAACTAGCAACTGTGAGCCAAAGTCATTGTTCTCATTTATGTATCAGTTTGCACCACTAGGAGAGGAGAGATTTACCAGTATCAATAAATTAATTTAAATAGATATAAAAATAGGAGCAGTAGAGAAAATATATATATATTTAGAGAAGATTGAAAAAAAAAATAGAGGCTGTGTGTAGACTAGGATTTATAAGACTGATTCTTCTAAAAGAAATTGATGGAAGTGGAGATAAGTGACTAGAATAGTAGATGTAATTGGTCTATAGATATAAGATACTGAAAAGAAACAGTCACAGCAATATTTAAGAACTTGAATGAAGCATTTGAAAGCAACTAAATTTCAATAGTCTGCTGAACCATCTCTAGATGTAAAACAAATGTACTTTCTTAAGTGAGGAATTTGAAAATATTAGCAGGAAAGAAAACAAATCATATATTTGCACAGAATTAACAGCCAGTTATTAACCAAACCAACTCACATGTCTGAAAAAAATGTAATTCTTGCACTTTAGAAAAGGAGTTGGTCTTGATGCAAATCTGGAAAGTAATTGGATATTTCAGTGACATGATTTTGAATATCAAAAAGAACTGAATGATCACAAATACAGACTCAATATTCAGGTTACTTCCAGGTATGCTAAGAAATGTAGAAAATCAAACCCAAAAAGGCAATGTTCCTGCCTCTTCTCCCTTACGCAATATCCTCTACACTGCTTTTCTCAGTTACACAAATGTTAGCAGATGGATGTTAATATTGTCACACTGGGAACTCTGTTCTCTGAAGGGTGGAATGGACACCATCAGCCAGCGAATTGAGGGAAGTGATTGTGCCCCTTTCCTCTACTCTGGTGAGACCCCAAATGGAGTACTGAATCTGGTTCTGGGGTCCTGGGCACATGAAACACATGGACCTATTTGAGTGAGTCCAGTTTAGGACCATTGAAATGATCAGAGGGCTGGACCACCTCTCCTATGAGGAAAGGCTAAGAAAGCTGGAGTTGCTCGATCTGGAGAAGACTCTGGAGTGGCCTTCAGTATTTAAATGGGGCTTATAAGAAAGATGGAGTTAGGTTTTTTGGGGTGTTTTTTGTTTGGTTGGTTGGTTGGTTTTGGTTTTTTTTTAAAGCAGGGCCTGTAGCAATAGGACAAGGAATAATGGTTTTAAAGTAAAGGATGGTAGGTTCAGACTAAATGTAAGGAAAACACTTTTTACAGTGAGGGTGGTGAAGTACTGTCACAGGTTGCCCAGAGAGGCAGTAGGTGCTCTGTCCCTGGAAACATTCAAAGTCAGATTAGATGAGGCTCTGAGCAACCTGGTCTAGTTGAAGATGCTCATTGCGGAGGACTTGTTCTAGATGACCTTTAAAGGTCCCTTGCAGCCAAGACATCCTCTGATTTTATGATACAGTGCCTGAAAAGGGAGTGATAACCTTTCAGCCCAAGAAACTGTTCTTAATATTGTGCCTATCACTGGTATTATAGATAAGGAAATAAAAATTTTAACAGCAAAAATCTTTGTATTATTACTTTTTTTTATTGACTACACTGTCTAGCATGTAGGGGTTTTTTTTGAATAATATTGCAACTGTCTTTATTTTGATAGGTATTTGTATTTTTTTACTTAAGTAATTTTGTCTTATTTTCAAGGACAAGGATACTCTGGTTATATCTGAATGGCAACTGTAACTAATAGTTGTATGTTTATACAGAAACTGAAATTAAGTGTCTACCTCCACAGAGGAAGTTGAAAACAAAAATTATTTTCTACTGTTCTGTACAGTCATGTAATCAAATTGACATTTCCGGAGACTTTTGAAGACCTACCCCTGCCCATGTTACTGTCATCATGTCAAAGAAAGTGTTGCATAGAAAAAAATTCTGGGGCAGAAATCAAAACATGTAGAGGATTTTTTTCTGTACCTTTCCCAGATGTCAATGTATATCTATCTATACATAATGAGAAAAATCTCCTTCCCTCTCTTTTCTCTCTTCTCATAACACTATTTTATGTAATCAGCTATGTTCTTCATTTTAGCACAGCGTTAACAAGATTTTTTAACTGGTTATCAATATCTTTCATTTCATAACCCTGTAATTATTAAGACTTAAATGATGTCAGTCATAGCTCACATGTTGCTCCTTTACTGGACATTGAATTCAATTTCTTTTTCTACCTCTAATTTTCATCTGTCTTACATATGCACACAGTGGTTTTGAAGATATAATAGCTAGTTTAATTTATTGGTTCACAGTAATGCAACATCAATGCACATTCCACAAGCACAGATCTCTTCAGGCAGAAAGAAATTAATCAATCTCCCTGACAGTCATGACTTACTATTATAGTTACTGACAATGTTAAGAATGCCTGGTGGAGACACAAAATTTTGATCTTACTTAAGATCCTCTTTCATAGTAAGTAAAAGAGGGATGGGTGTTTTTTTGTATTTTTAGATAATTCTGAGAAACAACTGTGCTTTAGTACCTAAAATTTATTTTTGGTAAAAAATGAATTCACTTTTCTTAGCTGTTTTTATTCTGTGGGTAAGCATTGCCCAATTTCAGAGCTATTCATGTATTTTGTGATCTGCTACATATGACTATAGAGGTGAAAAATTTAACATGTGGAAGACTGGACCACTTAAAGTTTTCATGCAATCTCATTGTCTCTTATATTTGTAAATGAAACTGTTTTTACACAGTGATTACTGTTCATGAATGATTTCAGCAGAAGAAAAATAGGCATTTGTTGTTACAACTCCAAGGAATCTTGAGATGATTTGAGGCATTTGAAGATGGAACTGAGAGATTTTGTTTAAATTCACATGAATACAGTCCAGTATAGCCTTCAGACTGAAGAAGATTGAAAGTAATAAATACAGCCCTTAGGACACAGTAAACTTGTTTCTTTTAACTGCCTGCTGAATCCTGAACATATTTAATCCATTACTGAGTTTCAAAAAGTCCTTCTTATATAAAAATATGAAGAGCAACTATAAAAAACCCACAACAACCAAGAGACAACATTGACATCCACTTCACTGTGTTACCTGCCTTAACACTTCTTTAAATATAGTCTGATTCAGATGTTATTGACACTATCTCATGATTCTTTCATTCCAGCATGACTTTATAATGCCGATAAATTTTCATACTGTTTCAAAACTATCTTTTCAGAAGCTGGATAAGTGGATGCAACCACCTCTACTATACTGCAGGGTGAATAAATGCAATTAGCTTCAGAGTCCCACTACTCAAAAACCTGTGAATTTCTAAGATTCCTGGGGCCCTATATTGGATGGAAAAATTGAAGCAATGACTGCTGATACATCTTCTACCACCTTATTTAAGTTTTCAATAGAAAACAGTATATTTGGGCTTTTAGGGAGCAGGAATCAGCCAAAAATATATAGGCAGGGATTTGCAAATAGGGCCCCCTCTTTTGCCTCTCCTGCCCCCCAGTAGCTAAACTAGTGCAGTTATAGTCTCAACTAAGTCAGCAAAGCTCAGGCCTATGTTAATAAATGGCCGAATAACATAACCACAGGGCTGAGCTGTATTCCAGTGTAAATTTCCCTCCAGTGGAAAACGCTACCTTTCAATTAAGAGGCTTCAGTGTTCATTGGAGCAAGGACTAGAGCCTGCACATGAATCAACCTTTTGTTTCTTCTATTTCTTTTTGTTCCAGTGACTATTTCATTACTTTCTGGTAGGGAAATTAATTAAATACCTTCAGCTGAAGAAATTTAGGACAAGAGATATGTCCCTGGCTGTCTGGTAACATTGCAATTAGGGCACTCTGCTGAGATGGAAAATACTTTCATCAAAATGCAATCAGATATGGAAGAGACATTAACTGAGTCCCAGCTGAGCACCCTGTCAGCTCTGCAGCTGTGCTTTATGGCAGGATTGGACATTTCTCTGTGTGGTTTTTTTTTTGTTTTTTTTTTTTTTGTTTGTTTGGTTGGGGTTTTTTTTAACCCCTAAAGGTTTCAGATTGCTTTGAGCTTTTCTGCAAGGTTCTACCCTGGAGGTCTAATCTCTGAATCCCACTGTCACTGAGATGCACTATAGACAAAGGGCTGCTTTACTGTAGACATTGCTGTTCATCCTGAGCAGCAGAATTGTAGGCATTTAAGAGCTTTGCTGGGTGTTTTGATACTATAAGCTCTGGTGAATTCATTGGGTGTGTTCCAGTGCACCTTGCTGAGCTAGAAGACAACCTGCAATAATATTCTCTCCCACAGTACACAACAATGTGCTGAGCATCATCCTCCTCCCCATACGGAGGAGCAACGTAACATGACCTCTGAGATTCCAAGGTTTAGCACATACATAACATAACTGCTGTAGACTGCTGTTTTCTATTTCACTTAACAGGCTATGTGGCTGAAAGACAAGACAGTGTGACCAGGCTCAACAGGTAATCTTACACTTTGCTTACCATTAGTTTGCCTTTATTTATCTATTATGCACAAAGAATTAATTCTGTGTCTCAACAGGACACCAGTCAGGGATGTATATGTGAGATCTGTAATTCAGATGAAGCTCTTTTGCCAGAAAATTCAAAACAGTTTCTCTTTAACCTGTATCAAACAGATTTATCAAGTATTTCATTGTTTTTTAAAGGTAAAGAAAGAAAAAGTAGGTCAGAAACTATGACACCAAATCAGAACAACCAGCAGATTCACTGTGAAATGCATCTATGAAAAGCATAAGCAAATAATAGCCTAGAAATAAGATATTCTAAACTAATTAAGCCTGTATAAGTTGGTTTAGTGCACTGGTGACCTGACAGAGTTTGTAGATCTTCCATTTTCCTTGATGTTTAGTAGCTTTATGTTTTAAAAAATCTGAATAAAATATATCAAAACTATCTGGAAGGGACTAGCTCACAAGACTGCTTTTTCAGTTTCTCTCTTAAGTATTCTTTTCATGTCAGTGTGCTTTCATGCTTGTCTGTACATGACTATCTGAAGGGTTCCTGCAATGCTGAAAGTGACAAACACACATCTCCATAACCTCACTGCTGGTCAGAATATACCATTCAATCACTTTTGTGCTCTGTGCCTTAGCAAGACTTTGAAAACCATACCTCAGCTCTCTCTACCAAGAGGCTTGCAAGAAGTTTCTGCTTAACGTACATAATTCAAATGAAATGGTAGTAACCCAATAGTTAACCAAATTATAATGTTCCATAGATATTGTCAAATGGCATTCAACAGCAGCCAGACACATAAGGGAGACCTGCATCAATAGAAGAAGTAAATAAAAAGCAGGTTTTTCAGCTGTGATGTTTTTCTATTTTGTTCTTTTTATATATAACAAGAATGCATCTTTCTTGGAGGTTATAAAGCTCCCTCCCAGAAGGAAATCTGTTCATTGTCAGGAACCTGTTTTGTCTGCTGCAAGTTTTTATTTCTCTATTTTAGTCCTCTTTTATTTTAACTACTTTTTGTGATTTAGTTTGTTGTTTTATGTACAGTCTTCCTTTTTGTTTTTATGAGAATTCTTACAAACTTTACATAGACTTACAGAGAGTAGAACTGAACCTTCCATTGCAGAGCTTTTTATATTTTTTCATTTAATTTATTCTAATATTGTTAACTTACAGATGATAATTTTTTTTCTTTTAGTATTATCAGTACCCTTTTAAACATAGCCTAAAAAATTTGCATTTTGCTACTGTGTGTCTGAGTTAATGGAGATACAAAAGAGCACTGGGTGGAAGGATGGCATGAGTGACCTGCAATCCCTTTGTATGGTTCTGGACAGGAGGCCTACACATTGTCCTGCGATGTCTCCCTTCCCAGAGGATCATCGTTTTCAAGCTAGACTGGATTGTGAAATAGGGCTACTTCTTGTCCTGGATGTCGTGTGTCAGAGGGATTTTCTAATAAAGTACTTCATAGCCTTGAACAGGAAATTTTTTTTTATGACTGAAAGCATGTGTTTTGATTTTTTTTTCTCAGCATGAACAGGTATTAAAAAAGATTCCACTCTTAATGTTTAATTTGTATTGTAGAATTATGCTTCGTGCTTCTTAACAAGTCTGTCCTAAATGCATTTCCTGAAAGCAATTAGTAACTTGAAGCAGGCAACCTAAATGAAGGGAATCATAAACCAGTTCTTAGTGTAGTCACAACTTTCCCCTCACAAGAGAAACACAGAATTATAATATTATGCTATAAATATTCTACTGTTCTTCTACTATACTAGAAATATTATTCTTTTATAATGAGTGTACACAATTTTTTTAGGCTATGTTTAAAAGGGTACTGATAATACTAAAAGAAAAATGACAAGGGAATTACTGTGTGAGAGAGAGCCTTCTGTAGATATGTGGTTTTTTTTCAGTTCTTCAGTGTCAAAGACTGTGTGCCATTGCTGGATCTACTGATGTGCATTTGAATACTTCAGGAGCAATATTGTATGTTAGCTCATTTTCCAAGGCTTTATTGAAGACATACTTTCTCTGCCCATACCCAATCTCCACTCTGAGATTACTGGGAACAGTATTAAATTGCATAATGTATAGATGATCTTGTGTTTTATTTTTAGAAATGTCATCCTTATCCACCTAAAGAAGAAAGAAAAACAACCAGTTCCTTTATTACGTGTGAAAACTTTGTGCTAGAATACCAGAAAACAGATAAAATACAGTGCATTTATAACAAAAGGGAAATACTAAAAAAAGAAACAACAAACAATAAAAAAGTAAAATACTAAGTAGGGCATATAGGAGACAAATAAAGATGAAACTGGTTTGGTTGATTCCTGATGTGGTATCATGAAAATGGAAAGAAATATGATAATGAAAGGAGAACTGTGGTAACCTCAGAGATAATTTCTTTAAAAGGGGCAAATATATGAAAGGAGGAATAGCTTAAAAATGTGGCATGGATGAGTTGATAGCTTCAAAAAAGATATGTCAATCCCTGCCTGTCAGAAAAGAACAGTGTTTAAGAATACAGTTCCTTAACAAAAAAATACCAAAAGAAAATGAGCAGAGTACACAAAAGAGAGACTACTTCTAAACTAAGCTCTCTGTTTGGGAGAACATGAAATTAGAAAACGAGATGGAAGGCACCTCAAGATGTTATGACATTTCTTCATCAAAAGATATGATCCACTAAATCGAAACTGTTTCTGATAGTTTTTTTAATCTCCTCCTAAAAGTGTCTGAGAAGCCTGAAGTCTAAGAGAAGCCATCTTGGAAAGTAGAAAAAAATTCTATGCCATTTTCAACAAAGTCTACTTAATGATTTCCCAATGAATTACAAAAGCTGTTACCAGAGGTAAGGCTTAAATTTGAGAAGGACTAAGGGAAACATAGGAATCTGCTTTCCACAACAACTTTTCCAAGTCTTATATATTCCTTTTTTTTTTAAGCTTTTTATGTTAAATACAATTCATTTGTATGTACTTGTGTTTTTTCTTAGAAGCAGTACTGCACAAATAATGCTTCTAATAGGGATATTTTAAAAGATATTGACATACTGGAATTCCACTCAAAGATGATTATCCATACTACAAGACCACTTGAACTTCTCTGTTTTATTGGGGATGATATTGACTTGCCAGACAGTCCTATTGTATTTTTACAGCATTATTTATTGTTGTTGAGGTGGGTTTTCTTGAAAAAGGAGTATTTGTATATCAAAACCATTATTTGAAAATTGTATAGTTTTATGTTTATTTACAGGCTGCCAGGGTATTTTCTGATACCAGGGCTGTATTTTGATGTGAAAATGGCAATTTCAAATAATAAGCAAACTAGATTATTTGAGGTTATAATGTATCCCTCAAACTAATAAAACTGTGGGTTCAGCTTGCAAACATCCTTTGTGTGTGTTCAGCTTGCAGTCCTGTGTTGTGACATTTATTATCTCACTTTCTACCACTTTGATTTTTCATTTTGTAAATAAACCTACACATTTGAAGATACCACAGTTTGAATATTACAAGAATGAAGCAGGAGGAGAAAGGAGAGTTGCTATTGTTTTCAGTGGAAACTGTGCATTTTTCCCAATTAATCAAAATTTCATCTCATTTCCCCAAGAAATTAATTCTAAGTCTCAAAAAACCCAAACAAAATGAAGAATTTTTCAAGTCAAAATCTCTCAGATATCTGTCTTAAACACTGAGCTTTACTCTTTTTTGTTTCTGATTTCAATTTTACACCCTAACAGTCTAACAAAATAAAGGACAGAACACACATATATTACTAGAAGGAAGGTGTCTTGGAGATGCATTTATTTGTATTTTACTGCTGCCAACCTATTTTATCACTACAGAACTTAATAAGTTAATATACTCTTGTTAAATTAATACTGGTGCACTTGGTTACCTGACTTTAAATAAGTAAGCACCAAGCTGCCAATTCCTTGCTTCCATCTTTGAATCATGAATTTGTGGAGAAATTTAGAACTTTCTTGGATTCAGCCAAGGAGAGGTTAAGAATGAATGTTTGGGTTTTATATGAGCAAAGAATGTCACAGAATGGGTAAACTAGATTATAGTTTTTTCAAATGAAAGATCAAGTAATAAAATAATGGACACTAAAATAAAGCAAAAATAAAAAGCAATTTATGAGAAAAGTACAGTAATATAATAAGTAGTCACTCAGGTGATAAACTAGAAGACTAATAAAAAAACCAGCAAACAGAAACAAGCAGCAGGAGACAAAAGAACTGGAAATTCACTAGTAAATAGGCACTACAGTGGAAATGTGAGTGTACCTGGGGGAAAGATGGCAAAACCCCCACACTCATCTGCTGCACATATCTCAAAATCTGTGCTAGAGGAAGGTGTTCTCTTAATTGTGAGATCTATATTTATTAAGATAATTGAAATAGCAAAGCCTGAAGGAAAAATTGCCCTGGTGATGTACAGCTTGCTCCTTGATACCTTGCAGTTGTTTCTCCCAACATGTAATGCTGGGGATCAGGCTCTGCAAAGTGCTCTTAGCATGGAAGGCAGGCAGAAAACACTGCAGTCCAGATTTTTTTTTTCCAGTCTGCAGATATTAAAGTTACAAACGACCCCTCCATCATTTCACTGTGAAGCTAATATTAAAGTTTCACCTTCCTGCTGATGGCATCGATACTGCAGATCAACTCTATTTTTTGTCCCATATACTGGCAGCCTTCATAAGGATTACTATGATATGTCTTCCAGAATAGTAAATGTTGTTTAAATTGCTATGTGGATCAGAGAAACAGACCTCCATGAATTAGAAGATTGTGCTTCATGCAGAAGGGTGTGTAAGCATCGTGGTAGCTACTTTGCCTTGAGAAAATGATACAATTTTACTTGGGAATTAATTGAATTTGTTAGAAAGAATAATCTCCAGGTTCAATATTATTTGCTTCCAACTTTCTCAAACACTGCACTAGTGTAGGAGCCAAAAGGAAACAACCAAATTGCCTTAAGTTTTAGATAACCACAGGAAGCAAAACCCAGTGATGGCTGGAATGGTCAAGTATAACAATATATAATCATAAGAAAAAAAAAAGGAATGTTTTGAGTGGTTTTCTTTAAATAGCTTTTGGTGGCTGGTTTTATCTGTTCACATCACTGCAGTGAGGGTTAATCCAGTGTGCACTTTAAATAAGAGAAGGCATTGCATGCTCCCTAACAAACTGCTGCCTTTAAGTTCTACTTTCCCTAATGCTGAATGATCAGCAATAAGAGCTGAGAACAACTTCCTTTTACCATTAGTTAAAGTAATGTAAAGTTGCCATTCTTTACTCACTGAGATGATCCTGTAAATTTCAAAGGAAATGACAGCATAGTAAGTAATTGTTGAGTTTATGACTCCTATTGAAATATCAGTGACAAGTGTTTTATTTCTACAAAGAGCTGTTAAAGTGTTACTCTAATGTATTTCTGAATATTTGTAAAAGGAAGGGGTGGTTATTATTTGCCATTATTTCAAATGTATTGTTCAGTACATTCAATTTTCTTCTTATATCTATGGAAATAGAGTTGAATCTTATATAAAGTGCCTTCTGCTATATTTTGTTTGCTGAAAGAGATACACTGTCAGTTTTTGAAGCTAAATTGGGAAGTCAAACTAGCAGTTTCCTTCATATATTAGTCTTATATTTATTTTCATTATTAATAATGTGCAGGCCATACATATATTTTCTTTTGGAATTGTACTTTAAAATTTAGATATTATAATTTAGAAGAATATAGAAAATAAATTGGCAGGAGTTTCATTGAAACAGATATGGTTGGTAACATAATCAGATTTTTGTAAGGCATTGGTAATGCAGAAGTTTCAGTTCTCTCTATAGAATTCTAAATTTTCCACAGCTCTGTTTTGAGCTCTTATGAGCTTTCATTCTGAACTTAGAAACTTCAAGCCAGACCTCACTCCACACTTTCCAGCAACCTAGATAACATTGAAGATTTTCATAGACTGGGTTTGGCTGTACATTTTCTTCATGGCAGCCTGTACGGTACTATATTTTGAATTTGTGACTAAAGCAAAATTTTTAGGCTACTGGTGAGCAGTACTGGCACAGCATTAAGGCCTTTTCTTTTTCCCACTCTACCTCCCTCCAAGGTAGCAGGCTGGGAGTGGGAAAGAAACTGGGAGTGGATATGGTCAGGAGAGCTAACCCATGTTGGCCAAAGGGATGTGCCACGCCATACGACATTGTGCTGAATCATAAATGAAAATTAGGAGGAATGGACATAATTTGTGGTTATGGGTTTCATCTTTCCAAGTAAACCACAGAATCACAAAGTATGCTGGGTTGGAAGGGACCCACAAGGACCATCAAGACCAACTCCTGATCCTGCACAGGACCATTCCCCAAAGTCACACCGTGTGTCCAAGATTACTGTCCATACACTTCCTGAACTCTGTCAGACTTCATGCTGTGACCACTTCCCTGGGGAGCCTGTTCCAGTGCCCAGCACTGTCTAGGTGAAGAACCTTTTTCTAGTATCCAACCTAAACCTCTCCTGACACAACTTCAGGCTATTCCCTTGGGTCCTGTCACTGGTCACCACAGAGATCAGTGTCTGCCTCTCCTCTTCCCCTCACAAGGAAGTTGTAACTGCAATGAGGTCTCCCCTCAGTCTCCTCTTCTCCAGGCCGAGCAGACCAAGCCCTCAGCTGTTCTCATACAGCTTCGTATTACAGCTACCCTTCTTTTCCTGTTAACAGATGTGGGGTACAGGTAGTCTTGTTTTAGGGGGTCCCACTAGTCTCAGAAGGATCTTCTCCTACCTCGTCAATTGTGTGGCCTTCTAGTTCCAGAGCCTCATACCTGTTGTAGAAGGTACTGTCCTACCTGTCAGAATCTGAGAAGGAGGAAGAACCTTTCTCCTGGTACATGCAGACTGTCTTTCAGCCTTCATCTTTAACAGACCCTTGACTAACATTCTTTAAATAATTACCTTGCAGGGTTCTCAGTGCAGCTGCTTCTCCACTACAATGAAGGTTTGAGACTCAGAAGACTGGTGTCTCTAAAGATAATCAGTCTCCCTCTTGCTTGTTTGCTTGAATACTATGAAGCCTGTTCGCTTCTCCTAGGAGCACCTTCACCTGGCAACACAGTTCTTCAGCCACAGTAACCCTTCTAAAAATAAATATTTGTCAGCTCCAGCCTCACAAAGGGCCAAGTCATTAGGCATTCCTGCCACCCTGTGACCTGGAGAGCTCTGTCTGCCATCAGCAGGTCTGGCTGGCTGGAGGCCTCTGACATGGCTGGTTCAGTGACTCCTGCAGCTACTGGGGATCAAACTTTACGGTGACTCAACATCATACTGAAGAAGCTTAAACTAGTGTGTTAATAACACTGGGACTGAAAGGACTTAGGTTTTTCAGGAATTAGCTGGACATCTGCCTGTTAAAAACAAATAGTGAATGAATTCCTTCATTTTCTATGTTTGTGTATATAGTTTTTCTTCATTTATTAAACTTCCCTTATCTCAAACTATGAGTTTTTCTGATTTAGGCCCTTCAAAATCATTCCCCTTGTCAGCTGTGGGGGTGAGTGAGTAGGTGGGTGGGTTCTTACCTCCAACCTGATGTCAATGACACATATGATTATAAGGAGGTAAGGAGAAAAACAAGGCTTCCCAAATGGTCAGTAAGATTTTCAGAGAACATTTTTTGACATCCGTTAGAGGCACTAGAAGAAGTAATAAGGCTTTATTTGGGCTGCAGATAGGAGAAATGGAATATAAAGGGCTTTTTATCGATGTGGTTTTTTGAATGTTAGTGATTGGTGTTAGCTAAGGAAGGGGGAGGCTGAAAGAAACCAGGGTGGGGGCAGGGACCTTAGGGAAGACAGGGTTTGAAGATGAGGTACTGGAAGAGAATACAGGAATTTTGCTCTGCCCCTTTCCAGAAGCTGTCTTGCAAGTACCTCAGGATCATCAGCAAGAGAGAATTCTGAAAGGAAGAGGCAACAGGTGATTGTTTGGTGTACAGTCACTGCTAAAAGAACTAATTTCTTCTCTAGAAGAGGCAAAACAAGCACTGTCAACAAAGGTATTTATTTACTTGGCATATGGTTAATAGTAACCTAGCAACTTTGCTCTACATAAATTTACTTTATTACATTTGTGAAAATATTTTTTCTTTAATTTCTCTCCCTCTATACTGAGAAATGATATATCAGAAGAAAGAGTATGCAAATACACTGGTGTATCCAGGTAGATTTTTTTTGTGCGGTTTTGATGTTTATTTGTTTTAGGGTTTTTTTGGTGTGGTTATGTTTTGTTTTGTTTTCTTTGTTTTGGTTTGGTTTTTGTTTGGGTTTTTTTTGTTATTTTTTACAGCTATCCTGCTTTGCACATATCAAAAACAGAGAGAAGGAAGTATAATGATGGAAAAAAAACCCCAAACAACACTACCCAAAACTGAAACAAAGGGAATGCTCTAAATCATGAAAAATTCAAGTGTACCATTTCTCTGAGTTAGGTCAATTGAGAGTTGAATAAGTCTTGCATAACCCGCAGACAAATAAAAGTTCTGAACCAAGATATGAGGTGTTCCACCTTAGTCATTCTCATTTTTGAAATGGAGCAAAGTCCAGAAAACTTTGATTTCATACATAAAAGTTTTATAACACTATTTTCTTTTAAATCTTTATTTTTATCTTAGTATTTAGAGTTATGTAGACAGCTTCTTGTAAGGGTTGTGTGCACTGAACTCACTAGATTTCAGTTAAATTTTTGTGAATATTATTTTTGGTTTTGTCTTTTTACTCTATTCCCTTGGTGGTACATTTTACAGCAGGCAGACATGCATACTCACAGTGCATTGAAATAGAAAGAAATAGTCTACTGTAGTCTTCCAAAAGAAATAGTCTACTGTATTTTTCTGATGGTGTGCACCATTTTTAATTTTTGTAAAGTCTAGGAAAACCAGTTAGTCCAAAATCAGTAAGTCTAAATGTGGCTTGACATAAAATTATTTCATATTTCATGAAAATTCAGGCCTGCACTACGGTAAATGTAATTTTTGTATACAGAGCATATTCTTGGCCAGATACACTGCAAAGATCCAGGTTGCCTAATTTAGCCACTTCATGCATAAATCACAGGCGATTGGCTCTGGCACACTCATTATAAGTATCCAACTTACAGTCTCTCCATGGGTTCAAGCTTGGATGGATCTAAAACCATCCTGGCCATATTGGCCAGATATGAGCTCTTTCTTGATAGTAAAAGACCTGTTAGTAAAGACTCCAACTTAGTGTACTTTGCCTTTCATTGTAACTTCCATTACCAGAAAAACTGGTTGTCATAACTTTCAGCAAGAGGATCCACAGATTAATGCAAAGCAAGCAAGTGGTCCCCTGGAAGACCCTACTGCCTTATTTTGTGATTTAATTCTTTCCTTCTGTGCTGAAGTAATTTTTTGGGGGAGAGATTTGATTTCACTTGCCTGCATATAGTACTTTATTCTGGTCTTTATTCCTTATTGAATTTTATCTTATTGATTTCAGCCTGTTTCTCCAGTCCATCAAGAACATGGTGAATTCTAATCCTATCCTCTAAAGTGTTTTCAAACATTCCCACAAGATTTTATAGAGAAACACTTATTCCATAACGGAAAGCATTAATGGAGGTATTGACCACTGTCTTGCCCAATTCAGACCACTGCAAAACTCCCCTAATGCAGCCTGAGAGTAAGTTAGGAATCAGTAAAGTGAGTATCAAAAAAGTAGTGGTTCCTAAGGTTTCATGTCTACACTGTGGTCCAAGCCAATTCTCAGACTGTGAAATTTAAAAAGGCAAAAAACCCATACTGTTTTGATTTTATTTCTTTCTAATAAATTTACTGGTAATTTGACCATTTGACACCTTTTTATTCTATTCAATAAAATTCTGATATTTTAAAATTGATTCAGCAATTTTGCTTATAGTACCTCTTTAATGCATGAAGCTTCTCAGGAACGATAGCATGTTTAAGTAATTTTTCCATCAGGGATGTATCTCTGGAAATTGCAGCTGGATATGTTATGTCAGTTACTTCACTACTTTTAGGATTTAGAAGCAACATAAACTATTAGCACAGCTCCTCATTTTCAGGCTTGTGTCTTAAGCATGTAATTTGTCCTTTGACTGCATTAGTTTTCATTGGTTTGAGCACAATAGAGAGACAGACATGGTAAGTTTATTCCCAAGTACTTGAAACTGTAACCTACTGAATTTCTGTCATAGAAATAGCCTTCACTGACACATCTCTAGCCTGTTACTTGGCAACCTTGACACATTAGGTATTAGCTGACATCGATGTCACTTTCTTACCATGAAAAAAAAAAAGACTGAAGCTTTAAATAGACAAACCAAAGATGAGCTCTGTCTTTCCCAACCGGTACACCATTTTTTTTTCTATTTTTGACAGTTCTTTCTGTCAAAGTCTATACTATTAACAATTATTCAAAACAGAGAATATACCTCTGACATCTAGTCTATAAATAGAGAATTATCTACCAGCAGACACAATAGAGCTTTATATTTCATGTTGCTATCAATGTCCAGTAATGTCTTCTTACCATTATTCTTTTCTGTGCCTTCTTTTTCTTTGGAAGGACAAAAGAAAAAGAGAAATTGGCAAAGACTCTCTCTATAATGTTGGTATGAAAATAGACCACATATTTCAATTCAAATAAGTATCATAACATCTAAGAAACAAGACTATATCTTTTATGTAATAAGGCTGAATTCCTAACAAGGATAATGAGTATTTTCTGTATACAGAAGGGCCAGAAAGATGCTGACATGTGTTATTCATTTAACTGAGTCAATATAGAGGTTATTATGTCTTTCATCTGTCCCAAGGACAGATCAAATACCAGCGGTCTTTTTAAGTGCAATATATATTGTTGTGAAAGATGTGAGATCCAGTCCCTAAACCATAAGAGAAAGTAAAATCATCACTATAAATCTAATCATCAGATGAGGAACATCTGATTGAAGAAGACAAGTCATCAGCTTTAGTTTAACAAAAAAGATTTATTGCACTCAGAAATAACATAAATTATGGAAATCTCTTTGATTTGCTAAGAATAATTCACTTTTGTTATAGCTTCCAGTCTCAAAACACTTCATAAATCCATTTGATTAACGCAAAATATGTTTTTTTCCTTACTTCCACTTTTGCTAACTTTGGAAAAAAAAAACCCAGATCAAATAAACTCTACAGAACATATACAAGACAAGACTTTTAGTCCAACCTCAGTTATGTTGTCTAAATAGCTGGTGTTGCTAGAATAGATTGTAAACTTATATAGTGAGTGAAATGGTATTGCCATTTCAAGATGCCTAAGAACTTCAACAAATGACAAAGATCAGATTTATGTCATTTATTGTCAGGCAATTTACAGCTTCTTCTGTTCTATCCAAGGACCTCAAAGATAGGTTTCTTTTTCTTTCTTTTTTCTTTTTTTCTTTCCTTGGACTAGAAAATTTAGAAAACATGCCAGTCAAACTTTGTAACTAGACTACAAGGCAGTTAAATGCCTCCCAGACAACCAATCCCATCCGATCTCGGAAGCTCAGCAGGGTCAGCCCCCGTTAGTACTTGGATGGGAGACCTCCTGACAATACTGGGGGCTGTAGATTCTGGTCCTGAAGACTTCATTGTTACTGTCCAAGCTCGCTCGGCCCTGGCAGGTGAACCTTAGGAGTTAAAGGGTGGGGTCAGTTCCACGCACGCTGTGCCTCATCTGAAAAAATGCACTGCGCAGGCTCAAAGGACACATCCACGTGGGTAAAGCCTTTCCCAAATCTTTGTTCATGAAGCCTGGCCTAACGTACATACAGGAAAGTATTTAATAATTTAAATCTTCAAGTTTGTTGTCATTATCCTGCCAAGTCTCTGTTTATGCCTTGTCTTGATATAGGTCACTTGGGCCTAGAAGAAGATGGTGGCATAGAGGGAGCCTGTGATTACTGCTGCTTTCCTCACCTCCTCGCTGGTGCAGCTGTATGACCTGCTGTAGCTCAGAAAATTCTGCTGGCATTTAGGGAAGTTTTATGAATCTCTCTAAATCTTATAAGTTAATTGTAAATGGAAACTGTTCTGGGGATGAGAGTCATGAGAGCAAAAGGTAGTGTACTAGAAGGGATAGGAAACTGGTATGATGCAAATTTGAAACTAATGGTTGTATTGTGTGACTAATGGGGGTACTCAGTGCAGAAAAAAAATACAGTTGTGAGGCTTAGAAGAAATATGAGACAGAAGAAAATATGAGAATATTGAAAAAATCAAAATGGAAACTTTTATGCACTAGTTTGACCCAGTTGGACACATAAGAGGATACTGCCATGGAAAGTGAGAACAAAGTTGTATAATTTCTGCATAGTCAAAGAAGAGGTGGAAACTGAAATACAAGGGAAATGATTAAACAGAATGACCAAGAACTAGCACAAGTACAAAACTTTTCACAGCAAGAAGTCAAGACCAGTTAGAAGTGTTGCATTCAAATGATATAAGAGAATTTTTATCTATGGCAAAGATCCTCAGTTTGCCAGGATGTGTCCCTTTATATTATCTGCTGAGCAAAACAAGAAAACTTGTTTCCTTTGATCTGACATCCATTGTACCATTTTAAAAACAGGTACAAAATCTACCACCATCAAAGTTTTGGTTGATGAAAAAATGCATGATGCAGTAATGTTGGCAGTGTTGAAGGATGGCTTAATGATGCACCACTGGAATAATTGCGAGGTGTCAAAACCAAGGATGAATATCTACAGATTCAGTGAAGGATTGGCTGTACATCATTTGGATCAGAAGACCAAGTGTGAAGTTAAGAAAAAGAAAAATAATTGTACTAGATGTATTCAAAGACCATCTAACACCAGCTGTGAAGAACATAGGCAAGAAAATGAGTATGGACCTTGTGGTTATATCAAGAGGAATGACATCAAAACTCTTTGTGTGGTAGTGAACATGACCGTAAAAACCATTTAAAAAAATCTTCATATTTAGAATGGCTATGGGCAGGGATAATGCTCTGCATCTATAGGAAAAATATGGAGTAGTGAAAAACTACCAGTCATTTCAGGAGACATCAGATCAGATAAATCCAGAACTTAATGTTTTTAAGAAATAGTGTGTTTTAAATTCCACGGATAGACACACATTGATAAGAGTACAAAGAAGAACATGAAAGCAGTGAACACACTAAAAGTGTAGAATAGATTGAATGGCAGTAATGTTGGAATGTAAAAACTGAGAAGCAATATTAGTACAACATATGAGAGGAGTAGAGATTAACTTCAGACAAACTTAGTGAAAACATTTTTATATCAGTTGTAGATAGGCAATAAGAACTTTTCTTGAGGGTCAGTTTGAATTCAGTGATCTCCTTCTTTCTGGTTGTCATCCTGCACTTCCATTTTGATGATATGATAGATTTAGATTTTTCCACCCTCTGTCACTTGTATCCACTCCTGTGAAGCTTTTGCTGTAATGTGACTTGTGCTGGCAGAACACTCTAAACTGAATCACCATAATGATCTGAGTTATAAGACCAAAAGAAAGAAAAACAAATGGTTTTTCTGTTGAATTTGCAAACAGTTATATAATCATAGTTGTGGCAGCTTTGGGACACAATGGAAAAAATGGAAATTGTAAATCCAAGGAAAGGTGTTGGTGAGCCAGTTTTACCACTGGAAAAACATTACATACCAATGTTGTCGTTGTTTTCCTTCTTCATTTCTTCTTATTTTCCACTGCAGTTTCAAGTTAGGTGTTAAAATACTGATTATTTGTCTCACCAAATTTTTCCATCGCACATGTTTCACAGTCAATTGCACACAAGTGTTGGGAGGTCATTCTCTCCAACTCTGAACTCATTGCTCATCATCATTCAACCCAGAATGCAAGAGTGTTATTGGTGCATGACTGGAGTTACTCTGCGTGAGAACAGAACAGTGGACAGAGGGACAAGATGTTAAGGGTGAAAAGACAGGTAAAATAGTGAAAGTAGACTTATAGATTCAATGCTTCCTGATCACCTTATCAGATGCCTTTTTTAGGATTTTATGGGGTGAGTGTGTTCCAGAGCATTGACTATATTCCAGATGTTTTTTCCTTTGTCCTAAGAAACAGTGGGAGTCAGTCAGCTCTGCCAACCTCATGCAGATCTGACATCTCTAAGCCCCATTAAATAGAATCAGTTGGTTCCTGGAGTGCTGAACCACAGCTTGAGGAATGGTTCAGTCATGTCATGTTAGCTATAGTTCCACAGGCTACCTACTTGAGAAGCAGGATAAGCCATTTATTAACCAGCCATCAAGTTTAGGGTTTTGCTGGTATGAGTGAACAGCTTTTGATTAATTTTCTTATAGATAAGAGCTAATGATCTGGAATGCAAACTTAATTAAGGGTTAAGTTAAAGAGCTGTAGGAGCTAATAAGGTAGTGTTAGTCTTTATTCTTGTAATGATCCGAGTACTCCATCTGACCGCTGGCATTTATTTGTACACAGTACTTATATTAATTCCACTGTGGAGCATTTAAAGTCAATATATCAGAACTTATTTTTAACAGTTTTGATTTATATTATTTTGGGACTAAAATTTCTTTTTTTAGAAGAACAGGAAGATGAAAATATTTTTCCCTTACTAATGTTGCTTCCTAAAAAACCCCTAACCCTTCTAAATATGAATCAAAATAATAATTTTTAAATCTCTAGTTTGCCATAAAATTTGCTTTGACTAGATGGCTGACAGCTATGATGCTCTTTACATATAGCTTTTGCTTTAATAAAGGCATTCACAGTAAAGAATAAAATTAATCCATGTTTTTTCCATAGCACACCATCTGTTGAAGTTTTATGCTAACATAATAGGAATAGTTCACCGGAATATCTGGGTTTAGTGAAAAGGTTCATGGCCCCCCTAAGTAAAATAACTCATGAATGGACTAGGATATGCTTTTGCCTTCTGGCAAAAAGTGGCCACAGTACAGGTGTGATCTGAAAAGGTTTGAATTTAAGTTCATGGTCTAGAACTCTGTCTAGTTTACACTGATACACTCATCTTCCTTGAAATTCAAATTAAGCACTCATCTTCTTTCCATCTGGCAAAAATTCTTGCTCGTATTAAAACCCCTGAGAGAGATAATACTATTTATATTTTTATTCTCTTCTCATTTAACCATTTTCAGACAAAAAGGAAAACTTTGTTTCTGTTATGCTTCTGATCCAACCCTATGGAAAACATTTTACAGTTCATATTAAATAGATTAGCTACCATACATTGCAATTAATTCAAGAGTTCTATGAAAACAATTGAGGGAAGATGAGGGATTCCAACTATTGGGACAGATAGGCTTCATTGTAAAGTTTTCACATTATCAGTTACTAAAAATTAATTATCATATACTAATAAGTATGGTAATTTAAATAATGAACTCTTTTGAAAGCTAGTCAACTGAAACATTCACCATGGAAAAATTTATTCCTTCCTCCTCTAAAAGAGAAAAAGTGAATTGGGATGAGAACAGGATGATCTGGGAAAACATAAAATAGGGAGAATATGAAAGATAGATTCAATATAATAGGATTTTTAGCAAGAGGGTGAATTAAGGCAAAATCTTCATACTGTGAAGATCACACTTAAAGATTCAGAGAGACTCATAAAATTGCTACTAAACAGAAGTCAGGCAAAAAATGGGTAATTTTTTGCAACAGATTTTTGCTATAGTGTGGTCCGGATTTAAGAAGTTTAGAGGGTCTCAAGGAAACTGCAGAAAAGATTGAAAAGCTAAGCCACTGTGCACTGCTAAACAGATCTACTGTGTTCGAGCTGAGGATTTCTTTCACATGAAAACAATTTGACATTCGGCGTATATTACAGGGCATGGTTATATAGGCACAAGTCCTAGGAGATGTGGCTGAGGGAACTGGGGTTGTTTATCCTGGAGAAGAGGAGCCTCAGAGCAGACCTTCTCACTCTCTACAACTACCTGAAGAGAGGTTGTAGTCAGGCGGAGTTGGCCTCTTCTCCCAGGCAAGTAGCAGTAGGATGACAGCACAGTCTTAAGCTGCACCAGGGGAGGTTTATGTTAGACATTAGGAAGAAGTTCTTCGCAGAAAGAGTGATTGGGTATTAGGATGGGCTGCCCAGGGAGGTGGTGGAGTCATCATCCTTGGAGGTATATAAGAAAAGACTGGATGTGGCACTTAGTGCCACTGTCTAGTTGACAAGGTGGTATTTGGTCATAGGTTGGACTTGATGATTAGAGGTCTTTTCCAACCTAGTTGATTCTGTGATTAGTTTTCCCAGTTACTAGTCTCCCCTATACATCTGCTTAGATTCATTTTTGGAGAACTAATGTTCACTCTTGGTCTGAGACAGTGAAAGCATTTTCATATTCTTGTGTCTGATTGAAGCCTACCAAACCCATTAACTTTGAAGGACTGTTGATTATGTGGATCAAGTGTTGTACTGGCAAAAAAAAGCACTGATCCTTCAGTGGATGGGCATCCTGAAGTTCACAACCAATAATACACCCAAGTGTTTTCATCAAACTCTTTATGAAACAGTAGAACTACAAAGGTGTCTGAGGAGTCCTTGTGATATGATAAGGATAATGCAATTGCCATAGTTATTTACTGGAATATGAACTATGATTAGACCCCAAGAAAATCAGAACAATCAGGAATTCTGGTGTATTTGTCACCATGCAATGACTATGCTTTGGCACACTCCCAAATTATTAAAAGAAACACCTAGTTTCACATAATTTGTTGTTGTACCTGACAACACTTATGACATCACAGCTAATGATAAGGCCAAGGTTTCATTGCTCAAGGGAAATAATACAGACAAAGGAGAGGTCCTTCAGGGTAAGAAAAGGTCCAGGTTTCCACCAAGCCTGTAATGAACTGAATGAAAGGACAGAAATTTGGTTTTCCAAAGTGTTTTCATTCCCGCTCATTCCTACCAATTCCTGAAAGCATGCTGGCAGCTGGGATAACTATCAGTGAAACCCCAAGATTAATTTCATACTTAAAAATGTGCTGAAGTGCTTTTCTGGACCTGGGCCAGACACACTCAGCATTTTCCAGGATCAATTTCATATTTATGAATGCTTCATGAGTGAGGAAAATCATAAAATTGAATGGTTTTGTTCCTATAAAAAGGGAAATAGAAAGCACTGAGTGCAAAGTAACCATGTGTTAAGTACTAAGAACAATTTTTCCTTTGTTAATTGAGCAAAAATTTCATCTAGGTGGGGCATTTCCTGGCAGCTGATGTTGAGGCAAAAGTAGTGAATTTTAATTACCAATTAAATCTAGGGCTTACCACTTAAATCTAGAGCTTACCACTTAAATCATTGAGCAAACAGGTGGAGCAGATCCACTTTGAATGTAGGCAAACAGCTTGCTTTATCATAGAGAGGAGAATGACTTGTCTGATTGATTAGTTCCTTTTTATTTCAAGCAGGTTGTGTCCAATTGCAGTAACTGCAGATTTTCGGCATTGAATGTTAACACAGTTTACACAGACAACTAATTCAAAGAGAACACTTTGAGAGCTGTAAAATCTGTGTTAATGTGAAAGAAAAAAATCAACCAAGCAAGCATATTCCATTTATAACTCTTGTAAATGGGAATTATTAATTGAAATATGTGGCTGAAAAGGGAAAAAAGATCTATTTAAATCTGACGAGTCACACTAGCTCCAAACAAGCAACCATTTGTAGGTTGACACTTTGTAGGATATGAGGGTTAGCTAGGAACAAGCTATTAAAGTACATTAGTAGAGATACAAAACTACATTTTTGATCTGGAAAATAACTCAATGGTTTATATTTTTGTTTTTAACATAAAGAGAAAGGGAGAATGAGGTTGTGAAATGCATTCAATTTTATTCTAATAATAAGTTTTTAGTGATGAAAAAAGCTTTCTTTCCTCTGAATCAGCTGCCAAAACAAAGGTAACTCATGCAAACAGGTCTCAGAGGCAACATATTAATTCATTACATTTTCAGATGTTTAGATGAGGTGGTAATAGATATGTGATTTATTTAATCTGTATAGATATGTAAGTGCAAGGCTGAAGAACACTTCAGAGCTAAGTAGCTGCAAACTGAATCCAAGTCTTCATCCTGCAGTTTATACTTTTGATTTTCAATTCCTAAAGCCTTTGATTCTATCACTAGTGTGTTAATATGTGAAAAGACTTAATCTGATCCTTGACTCACTGGTTTGTGGTTGCATTCGATGGTTACATTACTTTATTCATGTGAACAAGATGAAAATTTGCAGATTAGCCTACAAAGGACTGTGCCTGATCTTTATTTTCTACGACTAAGATAAAACAAATTTGCAAAAATTTTAATAATGTCTACAATTTTCTTCTGCATATTTTTTCTATATTCTGCATCTCTTCAAGAATAATTTTAGAGTTAAAATGGGAGAATGAAATGTTTCTTCGTATTACACAAAAGTATTAGGGAGATGTATTAAAGAAAGTAACGTGACTTTTTGTTTAGGCATAAGAAATTATGTATGAATTAATGTCTAAACCACAGAGAGATGGAAAGTCACAACTTTTTTCTTTGTTCAAAAGCCAGATAAAGTGTGGTAGAAAAATCAAGTACTGCAATCTAGAGGGCCAAGTCAGGAGCATGGTTAGAGGTCAGATAAATGGGGAATGACAGCATTGAGTAGGCTCTTGGAATATTAAGTAAAAAGGAAGCAAGGACATGAAAACATTTTGAGGACAAATAAACCCTAGAAAGATATGTAGCACAGAGAATAAATAATATAGGATGGGAGTGAGTATTAGTGAAGATCTCAACCAAAGGACTGTTCTCCATGAAGTCTACAGCTTCCAAAAAGTCCTTGCTAAGACATAAACTTAGAAATGTTGGCTTGGAATGGGGTTGATTTTCATGTGTGAAAAGTGAAAGTCAATAATGGATACTTTGCAGACAGCAAAAGTGCTTTTATATATGTAACATACACATGCCAAAAAACCCAGATATTGACCTGGTTTGCTTATTTAAGGTAACAAGTGGCTATCAACTGTCACCATGATGGGCAGAACATAACTCAATACAGTTTGAAAAAATATTTTGACTTACATTTACTTAGAATATAACCACAGTTTTTGTCTCTAGACTAGGAGACACAGTAATAAAATTGCAGCAGTATTTTAGAAGGGTGTCTTGATTTACCATAAGAAAACTCAACATATTCTTATTTACAAAGTACTGTGTCCTGGAGATGAGCTTTAAAATTACCTTTCTTCCATTATCTGTGCTCCCTAAAGAGTGAATTAAGTTAGTTTTGTAGTATATTTTAACAGGATTTTTTCTCATTAAGTTTTTCATCAGAGTCCATATTTGAAGGTGACTATAGAAGTTTTCAGTGAGAATGGACAAGAAGAGATCAAGAGGAACTAGTCTTAGGACAAAACAATTGACAAAACAATTCTTAAAAAAAGAAAAATAAATTTGGATCTTAATTGAATTCATACATAAAGAAAAAACCAAAAACTGAGCAATTGCAAGCTTGAATATCTGTTTTATATTTTTCACTTTAAATCATCTGCACTCAATATTAGAAAATTGCTAATCTTTTATTTTAAAAACAAACATTGATATCTATAAAACTATTACTATTTGGGACATAAATCTCTCCTCCAGGAAACTGAATATCTATTTTGTTATTTATTTAAGAATAAAGAAGGAGTAATAAGAGCTATTTGGCCCTTTGCTTTTTCGTCAATCATTTTACTTAAAAATAAGTTTTAAAATATTATATATGTTACAATAATAGGCTATTAGTCTTTCTGCTTTGTTTGAATGCACAACATGAGAAACAACTTAAAGTGAGTAAAAATATGACTTGATTAAAACCAGCTATTACTGAAGGCCAGAAATTTTAAAATAAAATTTTAAAATATTACACAATAGGTGAAACTAGGTTTTACTGATACCATATTTGAAGAATGATTTCCACAGAATAAGACTGAGATAAAGAAGCTACCCTAGTGTTCCAAGGCCATTTGACAAAAATACCTTTTGGTGTCTAAAGCTCAGCTATTTAAAAGAATATCATCTTCATAAAGAGAAGCTGAATTAGCTCATGTCTTCACAGTAATGGACTAAGCCTGATACAAGTCAGTCCTTCCAAAGCTTAAAAGGGAGTGATGAAAACCATTGGGTAGAAAAGTTAGCAATGAAAATATGGGACAGAATAATGTAATTGTACTGAAAGTATTTCAGCTCACAGCAAAGTATTTCACCTCACAGCAGTTTTATGTATCTTGCTTCTTGGCCTAATGTGTTAGCTCATGCTAGCTGTTTTAAAATTAAATATCTCATCTAAGAAAGTGATTGCCTAGAACCTGGGAGAAAAATGAGCCTGTAAGAAACATAGTATCAATATTAGCAAAAAAAAATCTACTTTAGAACAGGAAACACAGAATCACAGAATGGTTAAGATCTGAAAGTGCTACAGGGGGTCATGTGGCCCAACCTCCTTACTCAGGCAGGGTTATCCTAGGGTATGTGGCACAGGGTTGCATCCAGATGGTTCTTGAATATTTCCACTGAAGGAGACTCCACAACCTCTCTGGGCAATCTGTTCAGTGCTCAGTCACCCATAAAGTAAAGAAGTTTCTTCCTGTTGGCTCTTGTTCTATTGCTTGGCACCACTGAGAACAACCTGAATCCATCCTCTTGACATCCTCCCTTCAGATACTGACAGACACTGGTGAGGTCCTCTGTCACTTGTATTTTCTCAAGGCTGAACTGGTCCAGTTGCCTCAGCCTTTCCTCATAAACTCAACTCTGTAGCTCTCCACTGCACCTGCTCCAGGAGCTCCAGTCTCTCTTTATTGAGGAACCCAGAAAAGGGAAAAGTACTCCAGATGTGGCCTCACCAGGCCTGAGTAGAGGGGCAGTATTATCTCCCTCAACCTGTGGGCAGTGCTCTTCCTAATGCACCCCAGGGTACCATTGGCCTTCTTGACCACAAGGATACACTGCTGCCTCACGGACAGCTTGTTGTCCACCAGTGCCCAAATGTCCTTCTCCAAAGAGCATCTTATTCCTTCCTCACTCCTGACAGTGCTAAAAGTTGTTACAATTTCTGTCATGTTACAAAATGGAACATAAAATTCTTAATGTTCAAATGTCTTTGGTTACCTGTATCAGTTTCAACTGGGATGAAATGATCCAGTTGATCAGTAGAGATAATTAGAAATGGCTTTTAAAAATATCATTTTACACAATTTGATTTACAATCAGTATCTAACAAGATTTCAGACTTGATGACTTGATCAAATATTCATCCCTGGAAATGTTCAAGGCCAGACTGATGTAGCTCTGAGCAATCTGGTCTAGTGAAAGGTGCTCCTGCCCACGGCAAGGTATTGAAACTAGGTGCTCTCTAAAGACCCTTCAATCCAAACCATTCTATGGTTCTATGATTGTATGTGTTTTTTCAAGTCAATCTAAGAATTGGTTTTAGCCCTTGTACTTTAAAGTGGGTTTTTTTTCTGTCACATATTGTTTATAGAGAGGCCACAGTCAGCCATGACATGCAAAGTGAAAGTCCCAGGGCCATACCCAGATAAAGTCTTGGAAGTGCCTGTTTGCTGGCTCTCATAGGTGACCTCTTGTTGCTCCCCAGAGAAGCGTTTCACTTGAAGGCATATACCTGTGCCTACATGATATTGCACTGAACTTGCATCATCTCTTTGAATGCATCACAAAATGAAACCAATTTTGAATTTGTCACAATGATCAGTTTTTTAGTTCTTTTCATCAATAATAGCTGGGGTTTTTGCTGCTATGAACTCCTCCGGTGATGGGCCTTTTGAGATTCTTCACTTAGTCTATTTTAATAATTGAAGTATAGCATTCTTGTAATGTGCAAGGTTTAAGTTAACCATGACCTCCTTTTAATGCTACAGCATAAAGTTCAAGTCTCTATCAACTTTCAAGCATCTATTTTCTCTTTGTATTACATTAATATGTAACACTTTTCTCTAAAATTTATCCTCCCTTAAAGATTACCCTCATAGCTGCCTTTCCAAGAGCACTAGGTACTTGCAAGTCTACTTACCTTTTCATATTTTGGACACTTCTCAGAAGTGGCTTCTCTCTATTGACTATCAAGGAATAAGCTTAAGACAACATGCTTAACTTTTAGATGATTAACCTTTCCTCACCTCTACTTCTGGAAAATGCAAGGGTTTTGTTTGTTTGGGTTTTTCTCCCCTTTATCTGTCTTTTTCCAATTATATATGCACTATTTCCCCTTCTCTTAAGATTCATTTTTCTGCAAGTTCTTTCTGCTGCACTGTTCTAGATAATTGATTGTCTTGAAAGGAGTTGAGAAGCTTTACTTCCTGATGCTTTCCTGCCAGATATTTGGCATACATTACCTTTTGTTTTTGCAGCACTGCATTTCACATCTCTCTAAAGAAATATAGCCAAGTGTTAGAAGACAAAGAGCAATAAGATTCTTGAGAATGCTTTTTCTTGTAATGGCATTGCTCTGAAGTTGGATGGATCTTACTTTTAATGATAAATTATTTTGAGAGGTGTTTTTATTATGTCATTTTTCTAAAACATTCACCTGGATTTTATATGTGGAGAATTCTGAAAATAACTTAAGTCTTTCAAAATGGAAGTCTGACAAAAGATTAAAATTATAGTATTTGTTGAGGGATAAAAGGGATGCATTTTAACCATACTAACATTAATATATTCATATATAAATGCTTATTTAATGAAATGTTTATGTGCTTGTTAGGAATTTTTAGTCAAATAAAAAAATTAAATCTATTTTTAATTATTTTTTTATTGCTACTGTTTCAGGCATCTGCTTCTTATTATGCTTATCCTTACTATTACTAAAAATATATGCTTCACAAATCATGTTAAAAAAGAAAAAAAATATGTATGATAAAATTAAAAATATGTCAAAACAAGAACAAAAGTTATTAAACTTGATATCTCATTTCTAAGGCTCTGTAAAACAATTTCCTTTTACTGCTTGGTAATTGTCAGATCCATGTTTCTTTTTAGACTACAATAAAGCAATTATGGAAATTTCAATGCTTATAAATATTACAAATATTATCTATATTATCAGTAGTCTGCAGCATCCCCCTTTCAAAGGGTTGTTCAACTGTGATATGTAAGAATGAAAATAGAATCCTAATGCAATTAAAAAGCAATTATGTTTTGTGGAGTTTCACCTAATGTTTTTATTTGGACTAAATTTTTGGAAGATTTCAATAAAATTAACTGCCTACTTATAGAGAAGAGAAAATGGTAGGATAGAAGTGAGAATTGCAGCTGAAGTCGTGGGCATTAATTCAGCTGTGAGACAGATGGATCCATGAGGAGGGGAAGCATAAAGACTGAGAGATCCCACAGACACTGACGGTGAGTAAAGAACTGTGCCCAAATAAACAAGAGCATGGACTAAACAGGACAAGGGAAGTCCTGGCATGAGTTAGGTTGCACAAAAAGAGAAAAGAGAAGCAAGAGGAAATTATTCTCTCTGAGCCAAGAAGGAGGAGTCTGGCAGGGAAACACTAGTAAGAAAAGGTGATCAAGCAAGAAGGTTAAGGAGATGAGAGAATTAGTAGGGACTGGGAGAACTAGATGTGAAATGAGCAGCCTGAAGAAATGAATACTGTAATACACATTCATTATGTGACTATGTACATTCATTATTAGGTATGATTATAATAAATAAGATGTAGAATAACAAAGTGTTTTAGTGTAATTTCTGGCAGTGTCTGACAAGTACTAATCCTTTGGAAAAAAGGGATAGTGTGCTCTGCGCTGGATGTTTCAACATCAGGTAAGTGTAGAGAGGGACTAGGATGAGGATAAGGGTGGGGTCAAAGTCAGTGTAAGATGGACAGTTAGGAAGGGAGTGCTGAGTTTGGTTAAAGCATTCATCAAACGGGGTTTTTTTTAAACATTGCAACAAAAGAATAATAGCTATCAGAGAATATGTGTAGATTACATATATACATACACACATATATATGACAATATTCAGTAATATATAGTAAATTAGGAGGCGATCAGGATGAAGAAAAACCACCACAAACAATAACAAAGACTCCCAAACAACCTAACTAGAGAAAATTACAGCTCTGTGTATGTGCTTCTTAAGAGTGTAATTTCATGTCAACCAATGCAGTTGCAGGACACCATCTCTCATGCTTCACCAGAAAAGTCCAGAATTTCCTGACTTTGAAACAATATTCTGAAAGCACTTCTAATAAAATATTTTTATATGGGCAGCATGTAAAACAGATATATTTCTCTAATACTAATATTATCCAGAATTTGCCAGATTTTGTACTGATTCTAGGAACATGTGATCTTCTGGATGGAGTGCTCATAATTCAGAGCCTCACTCCTGTAAGCAGCTCTTCTGGGATTTTTCTATTGTAAAACCTGAGGGCTCTATTGCCTCCTAGAATTGTTAAAGAACATAAGAGATATAGTTAGAGATCACCTACCTAACAGTCATGCACCTGTCTAAGCTCTAATAGTGCTATTCAAGAAGCAGCATATAGCAACTTCAGAAACAGTTGGGTCAGCATGTTTCCATGGGGAGCCATATAGATTTCTGGATGCCCAAAAGAAAAACTGCCACTGATACTAGCTGGTAGTGCTTAGCAGAGCTAAGCCATGAAACAATCTAGCTGCACTCACCCACAGTAATACAGTCTAGTATCAGTGCTGTCAAATGCCACTGAAACAAGTCAGATTTGCTCACTCTGTCAATTCTCCTAACTAGATAAGTTTGTGCCTGAAAAATGACAATTTCTTCCAACCAGAAATAAATTTGTATATTGAAAGAAACAAAATGTAACAAACTTAACATTAAACATTCAGTTTTTTTTAATGTATAGCTTTATATTTTTGGGGGGTTGTTTTGTTTTGTTTTGTTTTTTTTTCCTCTGAGGAAGCTGAAATCCATTTTAAGGGAGGAGAAATCAGTTTCACCAGAGTAATTTTCTCATCTGTGTCCACATTAGCTTTTTTCTCAGTGGTATTTGATAAAAAGAAGGGGGGGAAAAAAAGTGAACAACACAACCCATCCTTCATTCAGGAACAAGAAACTAGCATCAGCCAATGTACCAAGTGCATCCTCAAACCCTCAAGCATGTGGTCTTTGGTCAGACAAAAATCATAGAATCACAGAATATAGTCATAGAATCAATTGGGTTGGAAAAGACTTCCGAGATCATCAGGTCCAACCCTTGGTCCAACTCCAGTCCATTTACTAGATCATGGCACTCAGTGACATGTCCAATCTCAGTTTAAAAACCTCCAGGGACAGTGAATCTACCACCTCCCTATGCAGGCCATTCCAACACCTGATTACTCTCTCTGTAAAGATTTTTTTTTCTGATATCCTACTTAAATTTCCCCTGGCAGAGCTTAAGCCTGTGCCCCCTTCCTAGAAGGATGAAGCCCATCTGATTTGAGGAGACTGGGTATCATGGAGTTTGCCTCCTGGTCAGAAAACTCAAAATTTTGAGAGTGGCACCAGTCCTTTAGCCACCTGTTGATGAGATGAGCTTTTCTACTGCTCTCATTGTTTAACTCCTCATCCATCCCAGATAGCACAGGAACTGAGGCAAATATCACCTGTGCTCCTGTCCCGTGAACTGACTGACCCAGTGCTTTAAAGTCTTTTTTAACCATCCTGGCACTTCTTTCATTAATGTCCTCGCTGCCAGCTTGGACTACTAACAGGGGATAATAGTCTGAGGACTGAATTAGCCAAGGAAGTCTCCTACTAATATCCCTCACCCTGGCCCCAGAGAGGCAGCAGACCTGCCTGTGGGATGGGTCTGGACCCTCTGTTCCCCTCAGAAGGGAGTCATCGACTACAACTAACCTTCTTTTTTTTCCTTATAGCTGTGGTTGTAATCTGTCTTGTAGATGCTGTCAAGCCAGGAGGCTCTCCAGGCAAATCTTGGCTGTTCTCTGCCTGAGTTTCTGGGTTCAGGGCCTCATATTTATTCCTTAAGGGTACCCAGGGTGGTGATGGGGTTAGAGAGAGGGTTCTTTTACCTCTCCGATCAGGGACCTGTTTCCATCCCCCCCATCAATTTGGTCTGTTCTATCTACCTTATGACAGGAGGGGCAGGGCTTCACTACGTCTTTCTGGACTCCCTTAGGGGTCAAAAATGTTTGACTCCACCAGTCAATTTCCTTTTCACTCTCTCTAATGTATCCTAGTCTCTCTACCTCTTCCTTAAGCTCTGCCACACAGCAAGTCATTGACCTGCTCACATCGTACACAGGTGCCTCCCATACCATTCTCTGCCACCAATGCCAGGCTCAGACATTCTGCACACCCAGAGACCTGGGTGGCTGCATCCTTCTTGGAGGGTAGTGTCTTTGTGGACACACTCCTTGTAATAACAGCAGCAATAGTTTTCATTTTTCTGGAAACCATTACTAGCTTTAGCTAAGCTAGGGAGAGAGAAAAAAACAAACAACCAACCAAACAAGAAAAACCCCAAAAAACAAAACCAGAAAAACCGCAACAACAAACTCACCTACGAGTGCTGGTTGTGCCCTTTCTGCTGGCCCTGCCACACCCCTGTTTGCCTGCTCCTGTTGGGAGGCTCCTGCTTCCTTGGGAGGCTCCTATATAGTAAATTAGTAGGTCCTGCCAATGAGCCTGACCCCCACCCTCACTCCTCGGTTCCCGAGGAGTAGCCATGCCCAGTCAGGAAAAAAAAAAATCAGGCTGGGATCCTTCTCAGTAATTTAAATTGATCTAGATCACATAAAATATTATATATATATATATATATATATATATATATACACCTTGTATTGAACTGAAATTCAGAAATCACCTGTCCTAACCTGAAATTATAAGCTCACATAGCCTTTTGGTTTGGTTTGGGATTTTTTGCTTATAAATCCAGATAAATAAGTCACTGTTCTGCTTTTGACTGTGTGAGATTTAAACATAATGATAAGTTAAGTCTAAAATAATCTTTTCAGCACTAGATAAGAAAATGAACAAAATCTGTCTCTTAGCATTATGCCAGATATGTGCTACCTGCCTGCGGGGTACTGTGAACAGCCCACACATGGATATAGGGCTGTCAGTCCAGGGTGAAACAAATGAGGACCAGCATGTCATGGGTGCATGTAACATATCATGGAGTGATTTCCTCATGCCAAAGAAAATTATTAAATATACCAATAATTTCTTTGTGGAGAGGCACAAGACACAATAAAAAAAAATGACAACAGAATATGGTAAAAAGTATTTCAGTATGTCTTCATGCTGAAACGTCAAACATGAAAGAAAAGAAATAACACAAGCCTTTATGGGTTTCTATTGTAATGCAGAATACCTGTTCACATATTTATATTATACTTTTTAATAATTACATATTTTTTGAAAAGGAACCTAGAAACCACAATGGCAATGTAAGTGCTATTTATTTGCAATAATGAGAAATAAAGGCAATTACGGTAGAGACTTCTCATCATGCGGCATTTATGTTTTCAATACAGACAGGTCTATGAAGTCCATCAAAGTACAAAAAATCCTGCACCTATCTTTAAAGTGAAAACTACAATTTAGTTTCCAAAACCACTCCATTCTTAACTTCTTTTGATGAATTAATTTCCTTTTGAATTTACTTTGAAAATACCCAGAGTTATTCTGAACCTGTAAATTTCTTTAATACTTTTACTCTGCAGATGGTCTAAGGGTTATTAGCAAAAAAATAAGACCTTTTTGGAAGTTCCAGAACTAATTTCATACTAAGCAAGAGCTAAACACTACATAAAAGCAACTCTACAATAGTCAAATTCTGCATTAGGCTCCAGTCATTAGGAACATGACTGATTTTTATCACAAAGCCACTGATCTGACACAATACCACTAATGTTCAAAACTCCAGAAAATGGTCTGATTCTTTTTCCTTAGAAGAAGTTTGGAACTGAAACAAGAGTGATACACACTTGGACTGAGAGTATTTTTTCACCAATTCAGGAATCATTCAAAGAAACTGACAGATCATGAAGGTTCTGCTATTTATGAAGATATTATTCTTCTTAATTTTATTGCTATTACATTAGATATCAGAAGTATAAAAAGAAAATTACCTGTAATTTCTTGTCTAGGATTAGAACTAACAGAGTTGCTGTTACCATCACCAAGGTCTCTGCTCACCATTTGCAGCCAACACAACTTCAGTTTCCACCAGTTGACTTAGCTGTTTGACATATTTGTAGGGAGGCAGGTGTACTATTTGGTCAGCCTTAAGAATCTCAAATCTGAGAAGTCTGTTCTACAGAATTAATTAAAATGTTAGTTTAGTAGTTTTCAACAGAAATTATGATAAGTTTGGGGATTTTAATGTACCCACAATAATGAATAAGTGTTTCACTTTATAGTATTCTCCAAATAGATACTTAAGAAAGTGAATAAGAAGACTACCTTTTCAGATTTATTTTAGCTAAGAGACTACTTCTTAATCATGCTCCTGACTTGAGATATTTTGGCTTGTATTTGCTAAAGTGCTTTAGTAAAGTAAAATCTAAAGCTTTCATAATCTGCACGTGATCCAAAGAGACATAAATATGGAAGTGCACCAAAATTAGCAGATGGGAAAAATCCATGCCATAATTCCCTCTCTCCTTTTTGATTAGTAACTATTTTTCTTTTATCTCCTCCCTGAAATTTTACTGAGAGTGGGATGCATTTTGTTTCTTCATTGTAGAAATTGGAAAGATTTGAAATAGATCATGTTAAAACAAAACTTCTTAAACAAATTATAAGCAGATTTGGGAGTGTTGTGGTTTAGGAATGGTACTCCCCAATTTACTTCTCCCAGTAAGACTCTCCAAACCCTGCTGCTGCTTACTTGCTCCTCCTCCCTGCTCTTCTCCCCCACCCCACCACAGGTAGCTGGATAAGATCAATTTATTGGAAACAACAATGCCATAAGAAAACAGACATTATCAGAAGCAATATAACAACAAAAGTGTATGAAAGAGAGAGTGATTCACCTGTAAAATACTCACTCAACCCAATGTGATGCAACCACAACTGATGCCACCCTATCGTTCCTTCCACCATTCCCTTGACTGGAAGAAAATACTTCTCCATGAAAGAGTGAAAGAATCCCTTTCCCCCACCCCTGGAAATGAGGTGAGGTGGTATCCAATAACCCCCATGTCTTAGCTATGCCCACTCCTGCCTATTGCAAAAAATTGACCTTCTTCTGGCTGGAATCGGGACAGGGAGGGATGCTTCAGGAGAAACACAGAGGTTATGTTGTTTGCACAGAAAAACCCCCAAACAACCAGAGCAAGAGCTCCAGCCAGCACCCAACTGTAAAGAAAGTGCATGTCCATTTCCTGAGAAAAGCCAAGCACCATGTATAAAACTGAAAAATGTTTCATAGATTTGTCAGATTTCATTTAGACTGCTCATAAAATGAATATTGCTAGACATTATAGCACCTTACTAAAGTACGGCATCTGTTCTACTTTCATACTTGGAAAATAATTTTCATTTTGCATAGTTATAACCTGCCAGAGTGACCCCATAGATCAATACAGAACTTAAGCTAAAGTAAAGTACATGCAAATTTCCTCTTTTGAAAAGTTTGACGCTAGGAGCAGATGTACTTACTGGCTGAGAGTTAATAAATTAAGACTTCCTCTTTAGAGTGAGCAGTTACAGGCACATTGAGTCCTTCTGTTGATTTCAATGTCATTGCATTTCTACAGCAGAAACATTGTAGTATGCATTTTCAGTTGACACTGCCAGAGAGAAACTGGTGGCAATTTCAGATATGCCATGCCAGAGCTCCTGTGTGCTTGGCTACTTGATGCTACAGGAAAGAAATAATTCCACATACATTGTTTTCATCAGTTCTTGCTCAGCGGTTGCAGGAATTATTTGCTTTCCTGTCTAGAAAAGGAGACTTGTCTCTTATGCTAATTTAAAGTGGGAATCTGCAAATAAAATGACTTCATCTAGAGGGAAGTTATAAAATAATTTCAGTATGCTATCATATTCTTAAGACATTGGCATTTCAGCTCATCTCTCTTTGGTACTCTTTTTCCTTTCACCAACATAAATAGTTTCTTATGATAGGTAGAGAGAATACTGGAGAAACAGCCTGAAATTCTTAGTTATTACAGCATGAAAGTTGTGCGCTGTTCTGTACTTACTGTTTTTTATGCTTATCGATAGATTGTCATGGGTTTCTTGTTCCACTCTATATGTTGGTTATTCTCTTTCCATCCATCCTTAGTTTATTAACTGTCTATGACAGCTAGCACTCTTTAAACTCCTCCTTCTCTAGTATGTAATCTGTGAGTTATTGCTGAGACCACTCAAACACACTGTAGTAGAAATTTTCAGATGAGTTATACCACATAATATCATGTCCTAGATGCAACCATCTCCTGTACAAAAAGAAAAGATATGGTTTCTTTAAGGAAGAAAACAGAATTGAATTTCAAGCTTTCTCATACATTTTAGGGTGTGGGAAATGAAACAAGAAAGTTTTTTCTAATATAGTTATTAAATATTTTGTACATATACCTGACTAATATTTTGGTAAATATAATGCTTAAAACATTGGGACTAAGTAGGCTAACAAAATCACTTATCTCTCAGTGGCCTCACTTTATGTTCTGGTGTGTATCTTTGTGAAGTGTCAAAATCTCAGCTTGCTGCTTGCAGGATGCTGGTAGTTCCCACACCTTCAGTCATGTCAAATGCAGAGAAGAAAGAGGAAACAGTTTGAAAATGTCAGCCTAGTCATAAGACTAGAACTACAGCAAGACTACAAAGACAGAACCTTTTTAAGTTTCAGTCCAAATTACAAAAGCTATCCCAGTACCATGGGAAAAACTACTGTTACTTTGGGTTATCCATACATGCCAGTTTTAAAGTGTCAGAAGGGCATTTCTTTGCCAGGATTGATGTTGCTACATTCAAACAGATTCTGTCTCAATGAACATCACTAAGGACACATCCAGCAGGCTATGCTTCAGTAGTACATTGTAAAGACCTGTAACAAAGGAAAAGCACTGTGATGTGATTAATAATTTTTACTATTAAAGTACATTTTTATACATATGTATAATGGCTAAGATCAAGACTGCTGTCTGGTGTTTAGATCATCTCTTAATTTTTTTGACAGGAAGAGACCTAAGGCAAGCAGATGACAGGTGAAAAGTGAGGTGGCTCCCATTCATTTTAGTAGAATCATTCCAACATCATGGTACACTTATCTGGGGACTTCATAACAGTGGTTACAAGACTAAACCACAGAATATGCCATTTATAGCAAATTTGTTCTGTTCATATTTTACTTCTGCAGGTATAGAAAATATAGCTTTAATCATCATTATCTCCTATGGCTTTTTGTTTCTTCTTAGTGTATAAATCCTTCCATATGGATCTCCTAAAGGTAAAGACAGAGTAGGCAAGTCTCCTATTTGCTATTAAAACTATAGAATTTCCTTATAGAATGTTTCTCATTTTCCCATTGTACTTTCAAGACTTCAGCACTATGCAATACCTGTAGGTGTGCTATTTCAGCTTCTGTATGCTTAGTTTTCCTCTTTTTTTCTCACATTTATCCAGCTTTACCTGCCTAATCTTCAGTGTCCTTTCAAAACACTCCTCTTTACTGCCCACTCTCCCTATTAAAAATACCACAATATCTATATAGTTTGATTGATAAATGTGCACATGAATCTCTAAGCATGCCATCAGAATGGCCAGCTTGGGAAACATGCATTATAAGTTGGTCTAAGGTCAACAGGCAGTAAAGTCTTCTGAGCATTTTCCACCTCTGATTAGAATCAATTTCTTGACTAAATAAATACACAGCCAAACTGCAGCTGACAGATAAAAGCTGTAAAATGTGAGAGTGAAGGTCAGCACTCTGGAGAAAATCTTTTAGATGGTGATCAGACAGATCCCATCAGGAAATAACCAACTATGACAGACAAGATGTCTTCAGCAGGCGTATTGGCAGCAAGTGATTGATCCCTGTGTGGAAGGCTACACCTGTCAGCAGGAGAAAATCAAAGTGGGGTGTCTGCATCTTTTGTCTAATTGAAACAGGCATTGATAGGGGAGAGGCAAAAGCTTGTCCTTTTTGAAATCTAAGGGGCACATAGTGAACACTTGTTAACTACATAACTGGTTTAGAAATCCGGAATAAAATGTCCCGCAATAACTTTTAGCAATATTATGAAATTTTGCAGAAAACAGTCAAATTTGGACAGTAAAATGTTAAACCGGAAATAAACCTGTCAGTAATAATGAAACCTTAGAAAAAGGTTTTCTTTAACAATCTTGACTTAATTTCATTGGCAATTTTTCAGACTTCATAGAACTGCCTTCAGGAACATGAAGATCTTATTCTGAGAGTTTTGCTAAATTACTTTTAGAATCAGGTTGCTCCCAGCTCTTACCTCTGTGGGAACAAGAATAAATATTACATCACAGCAGAATATGATTTCTCAGCAGAGCAACCTGTGAAGTCTAAGAAAAAAAACAAGACACCTTTATGATTCAGACATTTTATTAGAAGCTACTAATCAAAATAATAAATACACATTTGTATTTTTAATTAGTGTAGAGGAACAAACAGTGCAATGTCCACCTACAAGTGCTCAGTTGAAAAAATATGTTTTATGGAAGAGTCTAGTCTATTTCTATCCCTGCCTTCTGTTCTTAGTTCATTAAATTTTAGTCATTATAAAAATAGTGGGGAATCAGTAATATATTTGGATATACATCAGCAGCATGTTGTTAGACCCCTAAGGCTTTATCCTAGTGTCACACAGTAAAACACATTCTACCACCCCTGCCTGCAGATGGACACAATTTTTTTTATTTGTAAAAAAATAATGTAATATAAAGTTCATAATTTCTCATCTCTATCTTGTAAAGGTCACTGCTTAAATTTTCCTTTCCATTTCTCTCTGGGTCTGTTTCTCTTTTCTTTCTGATTTCACTTATATGTATGCATTCCCACTTCTTAGCAACCTTAACCTTTCTTTATATCCCTTTGAAATTTACTTCACTATTTCTTGCATGACTGTCTCTAATGATTTTTCAAATTACCAGCCCCTACATAGTTCATGAGGTACATAGGGTTACTTGTTTGAGTTCATATTAATGACTAACAGTTTTGCCACATCGAAGCTTTCTTTTTTAAAATATATTCATTTCACACAGAAGAATTTCACCTTCCTTGCAAAGGATCTATTTTATAAATACCAGAAATAGGTGGAAAATTGTCCTGTAGAATTCAAGTTTTTTAAAGCAAATATTAACATAAGTAATGTGTTAGAAATACAACTGTAGAAAAGATACTACTACTTATATTTGGATCTCACGCAGATGGGTCATATCTCATAAATCATAAGTGTTTCCAAATGCAGGACCCACTTGGTTCAGAAGGAAAGTCATGTTCTGGTAATTTAATAATTCTGTGATAGGGAAAACTAACTACATCCCTCTGGACATTGCTAACGTCTCTCCTTCAGAGACATTATTTATAGAGACATAGAGTATAGAAATGAGTCAAACTGGTTTTCCCTAGACAATAAGAATAATCATGTTTAGAACCAAAACCAAATTGCCTTTACCTCTCCTTGACTGTTCCTCCTCTGGAGATTTTTGTATAAAGTTACCCCCTATCACAATGAAGTTTCTCAGAAGTGTCTTGTGTTTTCACCCTGAAAGAATACAAACAGTTTTCGAAGCCCTGACATCAGATATTGGAGATATAAAAACCAGTCTCATTTTCATCCCCAAAATGTTTAACTCATTTGGCACAGTCTTTTCATCTTCAGCTTGTTCACAGCTTTGGCTGATCTTCCAAGCCATTCTAAGCTCTCCACTATCCTGGTTTTTGTAACTCATTTAGCTGGAGTAGTCTATCCTGGCTAATCCTTTTAAGTTTCTCATTCAAACATATTACTCTGAATAATCCAGCAGCTAGTCTTACTCTTTCTGTTTCTTTATTTACCAGAAAGATAATCAAAGGAGTAAGGCCCTTCTCTTGCCACAATCTATTGTTAGGCGTCATCTGTTGTGAACATGACAGATCTTGAATTCTTTAGAGATGCATTGAGATTGGATGTGGCACTGAGTGCCATGATCTAGTAAACAGAGTGGAGTTAGACCAAGGGTTGGACTTGATGATCTCGGAGGTCTTTTCCAACTCAATTGATTCTATGATTCTATGTGAAGCATGACTAGTCTGCATGCCCTTCTCTCATGCTCATTCCTAGGCCTAATTTGCAGGTTATGTAGAGGCTGTTCTGTTTGACAGTGTCAGGTTTAAGAGGCTTAAAACAGCCAAACACCAAGTCATACATAAAAATGGGACTTTGACATCATAATCCTTAGCATTGTGAATCCTAGAAATGGGCAGCTATCTCTCAGAAAGTCATTGGCAATTGGTTAGTATGCTTATTTGTGTTACACAAACAGTAAAGGCAGGAAAGGTAGCTAACCTGGACTGGTAATCATATCAGTCATCACTGACCAGAGTAAGTCTGTAGGAAACATCAGGCTGTTGTACAAGATTGCGAGTGAAACACTGTTCTCCACTACAAGAACATAAGTAATCCTGTACCAAGCCTGAAGCCATATGTATTGCTCAGAAAGCAGGATAACTAAAACAAAAGGCATGGGCAGCTGTCTCATGCCTTTTGTTAAAGGGGTGGTAGTGCTTTTGCTGCTTAGTCTCACCCTTGGCTTAGGTGATTAAGATATTTAGCTGTGAAGGATGAGATCTGAATGTCAAGACCTGTTATCTTCAGATATGAATTTGATGTTTAATGAGTCTCGTGTTTCCATTTAGTGCCCACAACTCAGGCAACCTGGGCGACACACTCCTCCATCTTCTTCAAACTGAGGAACAGAATCTCTTAAACATGATCCTACAATGTGAATTGAAAATGCAAGAAACTTAAGATTTGGTAAGATGCTTAAGTTATGAGATCAAGATTCTTTTATAGAACTTTGAGTTCTATGTGCTTCAAGAACACTTTGAACATTCAGATTCCGGATATAATTAAGCATGGAAAAAATTTGTTTCTGTTTTTTAAAAGGGAATTGGACAACTATGTTCTGCCATTCCAATCAGCTATAGAAAGGCAACAACATTTCTAGCTGAGTACATGAAGCTTTGTTATTGTTAATAAGGAAATTTCTTTTCTATTTTCCCCCCTTCATGAATGTAAACATTCTATAGTCTCATGGATCTGACAGAGTTTAACAGGAGGTAGGACCTGAGTTTTCTTCCTTCCCTGAATTTATACCTCTAAATTTTTCTCCCTGTGAGCTTTGACTCAGGAAAGGCAAGATCTAGAACTACATTTGAGAAAACAAATTCCTTAACAACTGATAGAAGTCTACAAAGTAAAACAGTGTCCCAGCACTCCTCTGAAAGTATTCTTGAAATAAATTAGTCAAATAATCTTCTGTTTACAGTCATTCCATAACCATAAGAAAATAGGGAAAAAGGAAAAAAAAAGAAAATAGAAACTATAATATAACATAACATACCTATGCTATCTGAAGGAAATTATGTGCTTAGTTACATTAATCTGTTATTAGGAAAACATGCTTCTGAAATATAAGAAATAGATTTTATGTATGGTAATGCAGATTTGCTATTTTGCAGCATGATAGAATTGCTTAATAGACCTAGACATATATAACAGATGTTGCTATTCACTGTCCTTGAGTTATATGATGGGCAAACTCCCTAAGCAAGATACATATGTGTCATGCCCTGTAGAGGTGAAAATACCCCTGCAGCTTGCTTCAGATAAGGAAGAAAACAGATTGAAAATTAAACTTGCATGTTTTTTCCTCATTTCAGAATTTTAATGTTATGCACATGAGGTTTTGATATTCACTAGAAAGTTGTACCCAAATATATATTGGACTCTTTTAATGGTATTTCACTATTATAATTGTATTTTTTGTTATATTAAGTGCAACTAATCTTAATATAAACTGTTTTCACATATTGTCCCTTTTGAAAGCGACTTGTATCTTCCTCTTCCCTTCATGACTTAGAATACTATTTGTTAGTTAGCAGAATACATAATGGCTATCAAAATTTTAACCTTCATAATAATTACATTGATATAAAAGTATGAAAGTGAAAATAGACTGCAGATAATTACTAAAAACATTATTTTCGGGGGTTGTTCAGGTCCTGGTTTCAGACTGTCGTCATTCTCCCTTGAGGAAGTCAGAAAAAGAAACTTGGTATTTTATGTAATTTTTATTTCAGCCCATATATCCTGCAATTAGCAATTAAGACACAATATATATAAAATCATGATATATCTCAAGCTGGAAGGGATCCATAAGGACTATGGAGTCCAAATCCCTGCTTCTCATAGGACTACTTAAAACAATAAGACATCATTATGGTCAACACAATAGTATGGTAACTATAGTAGAGTCATTTAAGGAGTCGAAAAAAAATGCATTGTACATGGAAAATAAACAACTATTCTGCATCAAATTTTCCAGGTTCTCTTACCTTGATTAACTACCAGGCACAGTGAAAAAGGCAGTTTGCAACACACGCACACTCAATTCCAGCACACAGGTACAACATGCAACAGAGTAATAACTTAACGTAGTCCTTTATGCACTTTTTTACATACCTTTCTAATTTTCTAGAATATTTTCAGAGGACTTATCTAAATGTTTCAGAAGCCATTCTTCTTCAAAATTTCTATATTTATTTTTAGTCATAGTATCAAATACATTTTCCTTTCCTCTTATGCTGGAGGGATATTGTAGTGATAGAAAATTTTTAAAAGAACTCTATTCTTAAATTGCCATATGTGGATAAATTGAAGGGCTACTTGATAGACTGTTTTACTGAATCACAAAGTTTATTGCACATACATTCTCTCTGATTTCTGGATCTCTAACAGATTTCCAAATATCTACTGTATGTATCTTTAATAGACCTCTGAAAACTGAGAGATTTCTGAGGATTAAAATTTTCAAAGCAATATGCAAGAGGTTATTAACACAATAGCATTAAAATGAATGCCTAGGAATACCTGAGAAAAAAGCATTCCTTGAGTATATTTCCTTATGGTAGTACCATTCAGCTTAAAGATGCTCTAAAGATCTTGAGAATTCAATTCCAAGAAACCCACAAGCTATGTTAGACAATATTTTTGGTTCTTTTTTTAAGACTTTTTTTAAGGTAAAAAATTAGGGAGTTTATGAGATAAATTAAACTTAATTTAGAAATTGTTTGGGGGATTGCCATATGGTATCAATAAATAATTTCTCTGGAAGGTACTGATATCTCTTAAAATAGCAAAACGTATGTCAGTGTATTAGGTTTGCATGTCAAGTTTTGGTAACAGGTGGATACAGGGGTGGTTTCTGTGAGAAGCTGCCAGAAGCTTCCCCTATGTCTGATGGAGTCAATGCCAGCCGGCTCCAAGACAGACTTGCCGCTGGCCGTGGCTAAGCTCATCAGCAATGGCAGTAAGTGCCTCTAGGACAACATGGTTAAGAAGGCAGCAAAACCTGCTGAGCAACAGCAGCCAGAGAGAAGAGTGACAATATATGAGAGAAATGTCCCTGCAGACACCAAGGTCAGTGCAGATGGAGGGGGAAGAGGTGCTCCAGATGCTGGAGCTGAGATTCCCCTGCAGACCATGTGAAGACCATGGTGAGGCAGCTGTGCTCCTGCAACTCATGGAGGTTTACCTGCAGCCGGTGGAGAAGCGCTGCAGTGGAGCAGGTGGATGCCTGAAGGAGGCTGTGACCCTGTGGGAAGCATCATGCTTCTGGCAGAGATTTGTGGCCTTGTGGAGAAAAGACCCCATGCAGGAGCAGGTTTGCTGTAGCCTGTGGGAAGCACTTATCTTGGAGATGTTCATTAAGGACTGTCTCCCAGGGAAGGGACCTCATGCTGGATCAGGGAAGAGTGTGAAGAGTCCTTCCTCTGAAGAGGAAGGAGTGGCAGAGACAATGTGTAATGAACTGACCACAGCTCCAATTTCTTATCCCCCTGTTCCCCTGAGTGAGGGGAGGTAGAGAAAACTGTGAATGAGTTGGGCTTGGGAATAAGGGAGGGATGCGGGCAGGTGTTTTTATTATTTGGTTTTATTTCTTTTTCTCCTACTCTGATTTGATTTGCAATAAATTAAATAGATTCATCCCCAAGCTGAGTCTATTTTGCTCATGATGGTAATTGGGGAGTGACCTCTCTGTGTCCTTATCTCAATCCAAGAGGATTTCATTGTATTTTATCTCCCCTGTCCGTTTGAGGAGGGGAGTGACACAGCAGCTTTGGTGGGCACCTGGCATTCAGCTAAGCTCAACCCACCAGAGTCAGGTACTCATATTTATATCCAGTCTGAAATACATCCATATCAATTAACTACCTTGAGCTGACTGACAGTGGCTTCATCACATGACTGATTATGAGTATCTCCTGGATATATATGCCATGAGAAGCATGGCTATATTTTGCTATTATATTAGTGTACATTTTCCTACCTGTATCATAGAGTCCATCTTTCCGGACTTCAAGAATATACCTCATTTCAATGAAGGTCTTTTCATCACAGCAGCAGCTCACACTATAGTCACCCTCAGTGAAATGGCTCCTAGAAAAAATTAAAACACTTTGCAGTCATCGCTGCTGTTCTTGTGTAACTCTGAAGCCTGGAAAGGATTTTAGTATACCATGGCATAAGAGTCAGTGTAGAGATAAAAGTACAAAACCAATAATTTATTTAAATAGAATTTTTGTCCTTCAAAACTTTTAGAATCTGGGGAGGTGGATGCTGTTTTGCTGAAAATGGCACCAGAAGACTTGTCAGGTTATCCTTTTACTTGGATTCCTAATCCAACTAGAGAAGATTTAAACATAGTTTGAACATGGCTCATTTTAGTTTGGAACTCTTATAAGTCATTCTTGTCTAAGGAAACTTGAACAAGTGTGCTCAGATCTTGTTCTTAGAGTTGGATGAAAAGCAAACACAATTTTGCCTTCAGCTACCCTATCCATCCCATGAAACTATCAACAACAAGGTGAGAGGCTGAATAAGAATTCAAGTCCACTTCCAGAGTCTCTTTCCCTGAGCATCAACCTCCAACTCTTTGATGCTATACATAAGCCTAAGTATAGGCTAGCAACAGTGAACCTGTTTTGGTGGCTTATGACAAACTGAACAGCTTGGATATGATTTTGGAATGGGAGCTTATTTTTGTAACTGTGCCTTCATTTCTATTTCACATCTACAGTGGCAGCACAGAATGATCCTTTGCATATGAAATCATGTAATTTCAGTAAACCTACAATTTTTTATACAATCTTTCTGCTCAATGTCTACTTTAGTTTTGTTGTAACATTGTTATTGATTTCTAGGACTGGAAAGCTATCAGTGGTTTTTCAGGGTTTTTGTGCTCTTTTTATCCCCAGAGGCCCACTGGGAACACTGTATTTTATCATCTACATTCTGTTCCATGTACTTGTATATTTTATAGCTTTCTATAGAGAATTACTTTCTGCACTTAGGGGAAGAGATAGGTCAGATGCACTTCAGCCAAAAAAAAAAGCTTGGAAAAACACTTTTTGTAGGGTCAGAAAAGAAAACATTGTAATCAGCAGACTACTGCTGCTGCTGTACATCTGGCCTTTGACAGAATTCTTGCAGCATCCAATTGAAACCTCTGTGTCCTAAAATATTTATTCTCCCCACTGATGCTTTTTTCAGTCTAACTATTGGAATTTGCTTTTTTGTGTGTGTTTTTTACTAAAAATGTAATAAAATTGGTATTTAATGCTTTAATATAAAGCACATTCAAACTTACACTTTGAAAGTTTAAAGCTAAATAGTCTTAAATACCTCATATTTAGGAGTTAGATCCATATCAGTAAACTTGATTCAGAATTATGTAAACTGTGATCGTTAAAAAGCCAACATCACAGGCAAGGGGATCAGGAGCAGAACTATGCAAATGTAGCTAAAATGCTAATGTAATAGAGCTGAGACACTTTTAATCATAGAATCATAGAATGGCTTGGGTTGGAAAGGACCTCAATGATCATCTAGTTCCAGTCCCACTGATGTGGACAGAGACAGCTTCCACTAGATTAAGGGACTGCTGGACCCTTCATTTCAACTAGAACATCTCTAAGAGTGTGATGTGACCCTGCAGCTGCTGTAATAAATCATCAATTAAAATTAATGAGCTATGAGGACATTTTAGTTATATTTGCATTTATCAGCATAAAAGATCTTTTCAATAATTTGTGTTCATAGCAAAAACACTATTACATTATTCACCTGCTATTATATAGATTTAGTTTTGCATCAACCTTCAAAATTCTTATAAGTAGAAGGAGGTGTTCAAATTGTCATCATCATAAATAAATATAGCACCCAACGGAAAACTGGCAGTAAGGCTGAAGTATGACATAATTATTTCAAGCAAACTCTTAGAAAGAACCAAAATACATTCTTCTCTGAAGGTTATTCCTGTTTTCAAAACAAACAAACAACAAACAAACAAAACTAACAAAAACTTACCTGATTTGAATGTAACTTTGGAACCTTTCTGGACAAGATAAGTCATCACGATTATTTTATCTGGAACCTTCCCTTCACTATACAAGCTTTCAGAATGTTGTCAAAGTTCATAGCTCACAGAAATAGGACATAGCAGGACTTCTATTAACATATCCAGCAGAGAGTAAATTGAGTGACCCAGGTACCATCACAGGGAGAGACTGTAAAATGTTTTCTCATTCTCTGTATTTTCATAGACAAAAAATAATAAAATGTGCTATCTCTCTCAGTCATCTTCATCTTTCCTGAGGAAAAAGGTATCTATTGATGACAACTATCTATTGACATTTATACTTCCTTGGAGGGAGGGAAGAAGAGTTAGTGACTAAACTGTCATTCCATCCTAATCTCCAGCTTTATGTTAATTGACCTTTTCTGTGGTACTGTTGTCCTGGTAAAACTGATATTGGAATCCCTGATGTTACCCCCTTCCCTTTCTGTTTCTCCTTTATTTTATTTTCCTACAAAATGTCAGCAATCTCTGAGTTTTGTTTTACTTTTGAAAATGGAAAAAAAAGATCATGAATAGAAAAACTCTCAGTTATACAGTTTTGCACATGTGCAAGATGTTATAACTGTAACTTCTGGAGCCACTCTTCTCTAGTCAGGAGATGCAGAACAATGTCTCTTGTCACATATGTAGTTACTTGTATGTCCTTTTTTTTTCTCTCTGATGGGTTCATTTATTTTCCACAAATAAGAGAATATTTATATAGTGACATGAAAATTGTCACACAGAATAGCTGACAAGGAGCCTTAGCACATAAGTTAACATTAATGTAGACAATATTCAGACTGCTAGAAAAATAATAAATTTTATTTGTTTAATTTAATTTCATCTACTTCTGTCTACAATAGGGACATGAGACATTTTTGATAACTGAACTTCTCTGTAAACCATTTTCATCAATGACTGGCCTCCCAAATTATGCACTACTAGTTACCTCTGAGAATCCCATTTCAAGCTCTGACCATGCCTAAATTATTTAAAATTAAATTGAGACATGCTCTAGAAGACTAAGACCTATTAAACTGGCAAAACATTGTAAATATACTCTCATTCTCAGCTTATTCATACTGTCGTCAGTAGACTTCTTAAGTGTGGATGATAAAATTTAGACTTTACATGGCGTTTGGCTGTAGTCAGGTCTTTGGTCTGATGGGCATGGGCTTCATTATCCTTTTCTCATAATTCATAATGTCATAAGTTACATATCTATTTATGTGTTTGGAAAAGCTTTAAATAATCATAAAATCCCCTCTTAAATCTCACAAATGTCTGCAAATACAAACTAGAGTGTGATAATTATGCTTAATGGGATATTTTGAAGAAAGAAATGAGAAATTAATAATATAGATTCGTAGAATATCCTGAATTACAAAAGTCTCATACTGAGCTGCAACTCTTGGCCCTGTGCAGGACAGCTCCAAGAATCACACCATGTGCTTGAGAGCATTGTTCAAACACTTCTTGAACTTTGTCAGGCTTGGTCCTGTGGTGACTTCCCTGGGAAGCCTGTTCCAGTGCTCAACCACCCTCTGGGTGAAGAACTTCTTTCTAATATCCAACTCAAACCTCCCCTGACACAACTTCAGGCCATTCCCACAGATTCTGTCACTGTTCACCACAAAGAAGAGATCAGTGTCTATTCCTCCTCTTCCTCTCACAAGGAAGTTGCAACTGCAATGAGGTCAGTCTCCTCTCTTCTCCAGGCAGAACAGACCAAGTGACCTCAGTCACTCCTTGTATGGGTTTCCCTCTAGCCCCTTTATAATCTTTGTAACCATCCTTTGGACCCTTTCTAATAGCTTCATGTCTTTCTTACACTGTAGCACCCAAAACTGCACACAGCACTCATGGTGAGGCCTCAGCAGTGCAGAATAGAGTGGGACAATCCCCTCCCTTCACCAGCTGGTGATGCTGTGACTTATGCATCCTAGAAATAAGTATTGTATTTTTGTAAGGAAGATCTCATGAAATTAGCTCGAATATAAGATGAGGAGACTCTAGTGGACAGAGCACCGCAGTGAATTATATAAATAGAAATACTGGTTTAGGTCTGCTTGGGAATTTCTGTTTTGAATATCACTATGTGTTACAGAAGATGAACAAATTTGATGAGGCAGGTGGTAAAAACAACTGTGACATTTTAAAAGATTGTCTTCCAGAAATCTATCCATAGCTTGTCACTCTGTTATTACCTGATTTTAAGGGCAGTGGTGTTAGTATGAACAGACACTAAAAGTGTTTTGAAGCAACTTGGCCAACTATGCATGATAGCAGGTTTATAAACCTTCTTCCAGCTTACTGGAGGTGCCAAAACCTCCAAATGAGGGCCAACCCAAACAAACTGTAGGAAGTTAGCATATTTAATCAGCTCAGGAAGTTAAGTGATATATCAGTTTTTTCTCTGTTAAAAGAATTTCAATGACAAATTAAGATGAAAATGTGATTAAAATTTTGATCAAGAACCACCTTTTTGAGAGTTTTTTCTGAATTGTGAGGAAATTCTACCCCTTTTAAAACACCTAAGAAATTTACCCTGACTTTACTCACAGAATTCCTTTTAATATCAAAGACAGGAGGAAGAAGGAAAGCACAAATGCAAAATATGTTTCATGGACAAAAGAGTATGGGATAATTTTCATTGTTTATTATTCTTAATTATAAAATACTCTTTGTTCCCAGTTAGTCAACTTTCAAAATTTTATTTTTTATGAACATATTTCCTATATAAATCTGCATGATTTCCTCTATTCTCTTTGCATTCTGCTATAAACAATTTTTGGTGTTATATTTTCCCCTTGGCTTATTTATGAAAGTTTTATACTGAAATTAATTTCAATCACTTAAAAATTTATTCTGTTTCTGGCATTGTAGCGGCATGGAAAGAAATACTGGGTTTGGATTTAGCATAGGGATAAACTATTAAACTCAGCAAGCTACTTGTAATATGCCATAAAATTTTTTTTCAAGAAGCAGTCTGAAGGAAAATGTGATTTCATACCTTAATTTGTCATTTCAACCAGAAAATTTTAATCACTGAACAAGGGCCCTAATGCTGTAACATAGGTAGTACAAGTTGCATGTAAGTATGATGATTCTATGGCTAAGAAACATTTTTAAAAAAACATAACTTTTGAAACATTGTATATTATCTCTTCTTTGCTCTTATTTTATTTCTCCTATTGCATGTTCCTAATACTTTGCTTCATTCTGCAGGGAAAACAGAGTTATTGTCTTAAGAGTAGGTAATACAGACTGTAATAAGACTGAGTAGAGGTGTAAGAAAATTAAAAGATCAGATTAAGCATTCCAACATGCAGATACTTGTTAGCACCTTAAATTTTTCTGTTACTTCTGAAAAAGAGGACTAAATCTTTAGAAAGAGGAATTGTCCACTATATGTTTCTTCCAGTCATTTTGTAGTGACCATGAGTGCAACTTGCTGGAGTTTGCTCAAGTCCTAGCTCAAGTTCATACAAGAAATTAAATTTGAATAATCAAATACATATTCAGCTACACATTTATGAAACTAATCATTTAATTATCTATGTAATCTACAAAAAACCTAATATATTATAAAGTAATATATATACAATTTACACACACATGAAATAGCTAATGTATTACTACGGATAGAGAGAGTTTGGATTCAAATGAAGTGGTAATAACACCAGTGTGAAACCTGCTGCAGTCTGTTATTCTGCTCTTTGGGAAGGGATTTCTTTGTTTATTATTCCACATACATATCGCCTTTGTGAAGAAATTTTACAGCTTTTTTGGTGCATTTTCATCCTTGAGTTTAGAAGCATTTTTACAACAATTCAGGAAAAAAATCTTTGGTACTTAACATTATCTCCTAGACTAAAATTTACATTATAATTTCTTTCAAACTATAATCTATACTTGCTATGCTGCCCATTGATCTGTCTAATATTTTCCAAATCATCTGTTAACATATAAAAATGTAGAAAACAACATAGATGTTCAAACTCCATGCAGTACTGGTTATGAGCAGTTTGTAGGGCTCTCTAAATCTTGAGGGTTCATCCATACTGTCGTGTTTGATGGTCACTGAGAGGATTTCATACTTTTTAGTCCCTATACATTCTGAACTTTATTGTACCCTAAGACAATCAATCCTGCAATTTGACTTTGTGTTATATGAAAAAATACTTACATTTGTTTTTACTTTACTGCTTGTTTCATATGGTTTATCATCCAAAATTGCATTGCTATTTTCCTTACTTATTGCATGATTCATGCACTTTTGGGAATAAGACTTAAGTGGGAGACAAATTAGAGGCTTTAAATGAGGAGCATAATAGTTTTTTTCCTATTTTTATAAAGTTTTGCATATAGCAAAAATAGTATTTTATCTTCAAGATGAGAGACATTGTTTGTTTGTTATCAAGCTCATAGAGAATGCAGCCTACAATTTTTAGATAATTGTTCCTATCTATAAGAAAATTGATTTCTGATAAATATTACTTGTGTCAGATATTTTAGAAAAATAATGTTTGAATTCCTAGGTGTTGGGGCAAATATTATCAACACATTATTACTTGGACCTCTTTCTATAATTTTGCTTTTCAAAAGAATAAGCCAGCTTCAACTGTATTTATATCACCATAAAAGTGACACATACGTACAACTTGTAACCATTAGCTAGAGTCCTTGTTTACTATATCCACCTCAACATGTTAAATTAAAAGTATTGGGCAATATTCTGGGCTACCATAAGTCTTCAAAGTATTTTTTTCCCTGAGACAGTGCCTGTTAAAATAACATATAAAAACATTTACAAGATGATAAACAAATTACCATTAAAATGAAAATATTCATTTTCAGCCTCCACTGACAAGTATCCTTGGACTTAAACATTTAACGTAACTAACAATAAAGTTTTGCTGGCCATAGCACCAGTGCAATACATTACATATGATCTTGGGCTAACAGAATTGTCTGTTAAAACAAACAAATAAATATTGGTTTCTTTTTTTTCTATATATACTCATGTTTGAGGGTGGGTCACAAACCAAAGGATGATACAAATATTCATCTGAAGTGGTTTTATGCATGGATGAGTGAATGTATTTGTTTACACACACAAGTAAACTTGTCAATTTCTGTATAAAAATGTGGATGCTTGTGCCATTATTATAATGAACTCATATATTTTTAAAGCATACACACAGATTTAAAGTAAGAAATAGAAATATTTCATCCTGAGGCAGCTCACTATCACAAATATTCTTTTATTACCCCAGGTGAAATATTCTTTTGTCACAGAGAATACTGTTTCTTTGTAGTTGAAAATTATGTTTCTTTATAAGGAATGTAACTTCACTTTTACAAGGTACAGAACAATCTGAATGCAGTTGAGAATATCCTCACCACTCCTTCCCCACTTTGAGCACCCCCACAACACCCAAGCAAAACAGAAACCTGTCATTAAATAAGCACTCAGTAAAACTAAATAAAATGAAAGTGTAATGTCTGCCATGGGATGAAAGAGGCAGTGTAATGGTAGTTAAAGGATAAGATGTTTAAGCCTGGGGATAAAGTGAAGTGCAGTGGTGTCATTCCTTGAATAAAAATAAACTAATATTTCTGTTATACAACCATAGCTGCAAGGTTTTTAGAAGCAGGTAAGAATAAATCAGTTTTTATGTGCCATCCAAGGTCTTATATCATAGTCTTTGGCTGATATTTTCTTTGGATTAGAAGCACTTTTGCTCAAGTGCTGTTAGCTATTCCAAATGTATGCTTTACTTTTCTAATCAAGAAATATGATTTGTGAACTCTGTGACTCGTTTTTTTTTGGGTTTGTTTTGTTTTGTTTTGTTTTTTAATTTGGTTGGGTTTTAATTCATACAAGATCTGAAACCGCAAACAATGATCTATCTTAACCTCTGTAGCTTCCCTTCCTGAATGAAAGCATTAATCCTACTCTTGTATAACTGCCAAACAACCAATATTTTGCATTCTCTCCAACTATATTATTACCTTTTCAGAAAGTAATAAGAATTAGGAAAACCATTGTGTCACAAAGAAAGCTACTTTAATGTTACAGGTCTTATATGTGAAAGCTCAGATATTGCTGTGCTACTGATTTCCTGAGCTATCTGGAACATGTTGATGGAGACAGTATCATATTTATAAGTTTCCACAAGCAACCAGCAACTGTTTCAGCCTTAGAGCACGATGCCGATCGCTACATTTTACAGCAGTTGCAATACTCCCTTCCCAGACTGCCAGAGAAAATGGAAAAAAAACCACCATGCCATTTTGTAAAGTGAACTGAGCCAAAAGAAACTTTCCTTGGAAATTACTCTTTCACTAAAAGCAACTTGAATACACTTAGATATTTCTCCTGAGTGAGCACAAAAGATGGGTCAGACCTTGTGAGACAGGTAACTGTTCTTCCACTATCTCCAAACATTCACCATTTTATCTGCTTTGACCTTTTCTAGACGAAGAGGTGCTTTTCATTAAGTCTAAAGTAATGATCCTCTACTTTTATATGTTTTTTCAAGTTAAGTGTTAGTAAAACAGGTGAAAGGACTGCATGTGTAGCCACGTAGAATGCTTTTAATCTATGCTTGTGCCATTAACACTCTTATGCTGTCATAATAGGCTCCACCAAAGCTGCCTCAAATGCATGAATTTGAATAAGGGAAGGAAATCTAGGATGAGAAAGGCAATGTTTAGTCATGATGAATGCATTCTATTTTCTAGACATGTTTTAATTTTATTTTACAGAGTGAAATATTATAGTACAAACTGTTAGGCATCGTGCTGAGAGAGAGAGCATCATGTTCCATGAAGAAAATGATAAGGGAAATTTGCAAGAAGAAAATAATATGTCAAAGTGAAATACTTTTTTTTTCTTTTCAAAGTGATACTTATTTTAAATAATTTTATTTTAGTAAGGACATTAGCTGTAGAAAGGAAAAATTATGACTGTCTGTTAATCAACAAGAGCTGGAAGCACAATTTTAATGCCTATAACAAATGATATTAGAGAAAACTAAAAATCTCTATGATCCAGCAGTAATACTATACAACATTCAAGTGTCATGTACCTACTTTAAAAAGGCAAGAAACTGTAATTTATCAGAATACTTCCACTATTAAAATGTAAATTATGCATTGACAACATATTTAAAAGCTCTTATTGTTTCTGCTTAGGAAATAACTGATTATGTTTACACTATTGAAGGGGAGATTTGCCGAATCACTGTCTACAATTTTCTTTAAGAATTGAGCTAAGTAAAACATAGTAGCAGTATTTTATAAAATCTAATGATAGGCTCACATTGAAATTTGTGAACAAGGTTAGAGCTTATTTTTTTCTCCCCATTTATTAGTGTTGTTATTGTTATGATAAAAATTTTCCTTCTAAATTATTATGCAGCAGTCTAAAATTGTGTAGAAGTGTAAACTGTAGTTCTGTTTTTATGGTAATGCTTTAATTGTCCTCAGGATTTTACACTTGCCTAATTGCAGAGAAAAAAAATGTGGACAGGCTAAAAGACAATGTACTAAGTTGGATCAGCTAGGTGCAAATCTATTTACAGCCATTGTCTTTGAATCCAATTCACAGACAACATACATATTCTTTTTTGCTTAATCAAGTAGAGTACCTCCAATTTAAATTTCATTAATTCCACCAAACCTCCAGGAACAGTTGGTCCAAGAAGAAGCAGAAAACAAAAGTGAACTAGTCCAAGTTATTTCAGTTTCATTCACTTGATTTTCTATAATTAAGAATTACAGCTCTTTAAACACTATTAATTAAGATTAGGATGTGATCTGCATTTCATATTTGAATTTTGAAACAACAGCATACATTTTACAAGTTTATAAACATTGCAGAAATTCTACAAGGCTGTAGAGGAGACTGGAGACTTTGGCTGTTCAAATATGCAGGTGAGTAAGTGAAAGGTACTATTTGGGCAACACTTGCAATTTTCCCATTGTTGTCAGGAATAAGAGCAGAGAACAGCTATACTCCAGAAAATCCTCCCTCAGAGAAAGAAAATTAATAAAATAGTAAAACCCCAGACAAACTCAATAGAATGTTTAACAAAATTGACAAAAAATTGATTATACAATATTATGAATTTTATATGAAAATGACATAGTCACAAACAGAATGTGTAAAGTGGAAAATGTACCCCTTGGCTGCCCTATTCCAGACCTCTTGATGGTACAGGAAAGCAGAGCAATCACAAAGAGATTCCCCTATTCACCCAACTTGTGTACAATTGCATTCGCATTGTCTGCTACCAGCAATTTACTCTCTTTTGCCTCAAGGAAATTAGAGCACCTTGACTCCTAGATAGTCACCAACTCTCATTCAGGGTTATGGGGAAAAATGATGAGCTTCTCCTCTTTATTATTTTCTTCTACTCCCTGACTCCTTTTCTTTTGCTTGGTTGTTTACAGCTTCTTTAGCACCAAAGTCATCCAACCAAAAAGCATTTTCTGATCTACAAGATACAAAACATATTGCTGAGACAGATTTATAATATTTACTTGTTTTAGGGAATTATTCTTTCTACAAAAGTTAAAGCATACTCTCATGTCCCTCTTATTATCAATCAACTCTATCTTAATATGCAATGAAATGCAATCCTTTGAAATATTTTTATTTTTCCAATAAATATTATCTGCAACAGCTTTAACAGCAATGACAATTCAGTTTTTATTTTTCTCTATTTCTTATTTTTTATAACTGTACTCAGTCATTTTACATGGAGTTTGTTCCATGAAGTAACTGAAATTTTCTATCTTTTGTCATTCTGTAGAAACAAGGAAAGAGGCAAAGCATGCCAAACATCTACAACTCTATGTAATGTAGGGAGCCACTTTTAGGAATACATCAAACAAAATTTAAAAAGAGAATTTAGTTTATGAATTTATAGCAAGGTTACTTTTCTGAGTCTAGATGGTGTTAGTTTTTATCTATCTAGATTAGTATTGGTTTGTTCAGTTGGCTAACATTTCTTTAGCTGGTTTTTCTTTATGGGTTTGGGTTGTTGTATTGGTGTTTTTTCAACAGTGAAATTACCTTCTTGCCTGAGATTATGAGCTTTACAAAATGCTCTTTTTTTCTGAGTATTTCCATCAGCATCAGGTACTGCTATCAACTGCTTCTATATAATGGGTTTAATCAGTAAGAAGAGAAGCTGCAAGAGCACAAAACAAGCAAAGCACTCAAAACTGTGAAGGACATGTAGGAAGGGAATTACCACTATTGCATTTGATAACAGACTTACAAAGTAGCATGAGAAAGGATGTAAGAGCAAGCCAAAAAAAAAATTGTACAGTATTAATCCTCCATGAGAAAACCCTTCCAGACATCTAAATTTTAGTTCTCAGATACATGTCCTAGAAAATATTTCCAGTAAGGAGGAGAATTTCAATGCTAGTGTATGCAAAACTACCACAGTGAAATCACAGTTACTGTAGCCAAAAGCAAAAATGAATTTGAATCATTTAACTAACTTCATTTTATTAATAAAACGTAGCCTCCCAGTAATGCAAATAGAGCTTTGTTCAATCAGTAAAAGGTATGCTAATGTGATTTTAAGGCAATTGAAGAATTAAATAAAAAGAAAGCAGTAAAAATACATCAAGTATCCACCAGGAAACAGACAGCGTTTCAATGTCTAGTAGGCAACTCTACTTGCTCACTCGACCATCTTTGCTAAAATCTATATGTCAGTGTTCCCAATCATATGTCTATCTGTGCCTTAAGGAGAGGATGGCTCCAAAAGAGCCCTTTGGAAGGGCCATTCATGTCACTAGGGAGCTGCAGAATGTCTTCAGGGAAGGAAATGTTTCTGAGCTGGTAAACAAGATCCAGGCTGAAGGCTGGAGCTCATACGGAGGCTAAGAAGCAGCAGAGAGGATGACTCTGGCAGCAAGACTATAAACACAGAGGTAAGATCTTCTCGGTGACAGAAGGGAAATAACCAAATTTTGCTGCTGTTCAGAAAGTAACAAACTAATTGAACTGAAACACAGAAGTATATTGCAGTCTACAGGGATGAAATGGGCAGCAGATTAATGCACTAATCTCTCTATTTCTGTTCTGTTTCTTCATTGCTTTGACTTCTTTTGAAAGTTATTAGCCTTTTATTCCAAAATAGAAATGTAAGAAAGTTAATTTTGAATGTAAATCTTTTCAGGCCCTTTGAGGAGTTTCTCTAGGAGGAAGTTTAAGCACATCTGCTCTGCAGCAGGGGCTCAAGCACTTTCATAGTTAATATGTGCACAGGTACAGAGTGCACAGGTACAGAGCAAGGCTACAGCTGCAGCAATGTGCTCATGAAGGATTTAAAAAAAAAAATCACATCCCTTATGAAATGATGACAACAAAGATAGTCACTATCAAAATGTTTCTGTGGGTTATGCAATGCTCAGGTAAAATGACAATTTCACCTCAATGTCACAGAACAAGGAGACAGAAAAAAAATCAACTTACTCCTCCAGCTCTTCTATTGTTTCCATCTCATTCATGTTATTTCTGGGTGGCTAAAATATAATTTGCAATGTTTTCCTACTCTCTATACTGGAAATAGCACTGTTAGCATTTTCATTGCCCTGCAAATATATTTTTCTGTAACTATCATTTTGGCATAAATGCTACAATATTAGTCTCTTTAATACCTTACTGATTTCAGCTTCTTGAACAGATACACCTTAAGTTTTTTATGTCTTTGATATTATTCTTTAGCTTGCTAGACTCACTTTCTTTGGTATTGTCTCATTTCTATTACTCTCCATCTTATCCTTTTCTAATAACTTCATTTCTTGCTCAATGAAGTTGCTAAGCCTGGATCATACCTATTTCCGGCCTATTGTTTTTGTCCACAGTAAAATTCACTTTTATCCATCCATTTTCTGCTGTATTTTCTCATCCTCTCATCTTCCCCAACAAGCACAATGTCATTTTAACCTGTGTTTCCTTTCTGTGCACAAAGAGAAATAATCCAGAATTTGGTTTAACAACAGACATAAATAAAACACATTAGAAGAAAGTTACTTGATGCTGTGTACATCCTTGTCCTTGATTTCAGTCTGCTTTGATATAACTAAAAATTCCTTTTCCCCCATTTCTTTTTAAAAGTTAAAATATGCATGTGTCAACTGAGCTCCCTGCCACTTCTTGTTAAAGAATTAAGGAAAATCCTGGCTACTTTTTCTTACTTTTTGAAGAAAGGTTTTTACTTTGAACTCCTGACCTCTGCAGAGAAAAATCTCCCTTTCTGCTTCTACATTTCTGTTCAAATTTTCAGGAATATTCTACTGCAAACTCAAAACCAAGTCACCTGCAATTAATTCATATAACTGCGCTATCTTTTGGTATTCAATATTACACCTTTTCTATGGAAATAAAGAAACTTTCATATTCTTGTTAATCAGAATTTCTCACCTACAAAATTTAGCAACCTAAAAAATTACAATGACATAATTCTCCAATTGTCTGGTTTACTGCTTTCTTGTAACTAAACTAATTTTGATAATTTTTCCCTTTTGTAAAGGTTAGATTAGGCTCATAATTTCCTTGTTGATGAGTTGTGGGAAGTGCTATCAATTGCCACCACATGACCACTCTGTTAGGCGTAGCAGACGGAAAGGCTGAACCTGATTATCCCCAATAAAATGGCTATATTTTCACTCAAATAGAGCTTTCTCCCTGAATGACTTTTGTCATTGAAATATCCTTACTTCCATATTTATAGTGGAGTGTAATTGTATATAAGTAGCTTTATTCAATTGAGTTAAACCTTCAGTTCTTGATTCGCCTTTAGGTCTATGCCTTAGATTACAATATCAAACACAGCTGTATTAAAGGGAAATTCCCCTGAATTTTTCTAAAGACACTGATCTGGCATGGATGACAACTAGAATAAAAGTGTAATTTAAAAATTAAATAATTTTATTCTTTTAGAAGAACTTAATGAATAGAGAAGTAAAACACCTTAGTTATTTGAATAATGCTGCTAAAGCAGAGAGGTTGAGAACCTACAGAAGATTGTGGGGTGATGAGCTGTTAAGGCCTGATGGGTTGAGGGAAATGCCTCAGCCCCCTGGAGAGATTCTCCAAGCAGAGGACAAAGGGCTTTCAAACTGATAAGATTAACAAAGGATGGAGTGTTAAGACATAGCAGGGCCTTCTTTTGCCATATCTTCATGGACCTACCTCACCTCAGTTAAATGCCTCCCTGACATCCGATCCCGTCAGATCTCGGAAGCTAAGCAGGGTCAGCCCTGGATTAGTACTTGGATGGGAGACCTCCTGGGAAATGCCGGGTGCTGTAGGTTACGGTGGGGCCAGTTCTGCGCACGCTGAGCCTCACCTAAAATCCACTGCGCAGCCTGGAAGGGCACACCCACGTGGGGAACAGCCCCTCCCAAATCTTCGTTCGCAAAGTTTGACCATACATACATACATACATACATCACCTCAGGGCACCTGCATCACCACCTCCACCCCCCACCCCCCCACCCCCCAACAGATTGACTATCAGTCACACAAACACCTGGAGAAAAAAAAATATATATATATAAAAGAAGTGCAGTTTAACTGCAGTTTGGGGAGAAAAACTTTCCATGTCTGGGAGGGCTCAGTATTGAACCTTGGGGGACACCACTGGTGACAAGACTCCAACTAGACCCTATGCCACTGATTACAACTCACTGGTATCTGTCATTCAGCCAGTTCCCAATTTCAATTTTTTAAGGTTGTGTGAATACCATAACACTTTCATGTCCTTGAAGGCTTAGAGCTATTTGGTTGCACCTCTGATCTCCACATTCACAGTTAGCCAGTGTTGTGGTTACCTTGTGATATCTTCCATAAAAATCAGATCTTGAATTTAAGGCCAAGGAAATGTTCCAGGTATTGCTTTGGTTTCCCAGAGGAATGTTCCTACTTTCTATTATTTTTTTTCTCTTTAAACTACAGAAACAATAGATGAACAATCATAAGCATTTTATAGAAACAGTAAAGACATAAATCACACTGAAGCTATTTTCGCATGAATCTTGTGATATTATAGTTTTCCTGTACACTGTAAAACAAAAAAGAATTGCCAGAGAGCATAAGCACGTCTGTTATTCTTGTATGATTCCTTTTTAAATCTCATCCAGTACAGCAGTGAAATGACTTAAACCCAGATGTGTTGTGGATTTTTTTTTTAATGTAAATCCCAGAGTTTGTAAAATGGAAAGAAAAAATTGAAATTATTGTTTACGACAAAAATTCTTCTAACCTTAGTTCACTGGTCCTATGATGTCTCCAGGCCCATTTTGAGTCCCACTGTGGTTTAGGGCTCATAGACTGGAATGAATTTTTGAAGTTATGCTGGTTTGTCACATATGTTGTATATTTTCCTCAGTTATAAGGAATGTGATTACTTTTAGAGAGGAAAAAAAAGAAACTTTTTACAGTACTTGAATATAACAACCCATTACAGAGAGAAGGGATTAGAGCTCTTGCTTTGGTGGATGTTACTTCATTCTCACATTTTATAGCCAGTGCATCAACTGGTGAACACTTCTGGTGAAGGCTGAATGAATAAAAGTTGGATATGCTGAGGATATAAAATGCAGAAATAAAGTTCTTCCCTATATATTATAAGGTTCAGAGCTTTAAGAAAATAGCAAGCTGATCTAAAGTCATGAGTCAGTGTTCACACACTCCAGTGCTGCCCTGCAAATAGAAGACAAGAGATGCCATACAGGAATTACAGTCTCTTGTATTACTTTTGCTGAAATCTTATGGCATTAATTATAGAGGATTGCCATTCTTGTTTAGTTCAGACTGATTTCATAGGAGTCACATGTTTATTTAACTTATATCCATGTTCACTCCACAGTTAAGAGTGATAAATAAAGTAGAGTCGTTATTATAGTCAATACTGATTTCTAGGAAATCAGAGGAGGCTTAAAATTGCAATAAAAAAAATTTTGGAGACAAAAATATATAAAAGCCTGGGTGAAGTCATAGTGATATCTTTAGAAAGATATACATTTACATTAATGACACTGGACCAGGCTGTATGTTTGACTTAAAGCCTTCGGAAAAAAAAATCCTGTGTCAAAAAGTAATTAAAAATGCAATTTAATTAAAAAATAGTTGCATAAAAGGATTTGAAACAGAAAACATACAAGATATGAAATGCCTATTATTTTTATGTGCAGATTTGGGGTACAAGGAACCAAGTTCATGGGAGGGAAAAAGACATATAAAATGCTTTCAGGTATGGATTACTGGTTCAGAAATATGTCTTTGAAAAATCCAGATCCCGAAGTGTGGTTAATTATTCTGTAGTTCACCATGAAGCATTTTTAGCTACTTTAACAAAGACAGAAAATTGATGCCTCCTCTACTAAGCCCTGAAAGAAAATGATCATGAAATAATTCTGAAATACATATTTTTGGAAGCGTTTGAAGTAAGCAGTCATTGCTTTTACTATGCTACTTAGATTTCTGGACCAAGATTAACCTTTCATATTCATTAATCTATGGCATTAAATGTCTTCCTTCTTGACATTATAAATCTAAAAGAATCTCATCTTTTTTTTTTTTTTCTAATACCTGGGGGTTTATGAAGACGAACAGCATCATTAGGAGGGAATTTGTGATTTTCGTTCACAGACTACCATGGTTATCATGAAACAGCTCCTTCACAAATAAAAAGTTCTTTTTTGTTCTTCCCTCAGTTCCACAAATGTATAGAGTCAACCCATCTACACAGTTCAATTCAAAGAGTACAACTTAAGCTCACAGAAAATCCAAAAATGATCTTCCAAAAATTATTATCTTTTCAAACTCTCAGCCTGAATCTTGGCCTAAGGACCTTGGTCCTTTAAAATGGTCTTAATAAATTAGATTTTTCCAGGAACTGGTATGGAAGCAGGTACAACTATTTCTGCAAAATGGTACTGACCCAGGACATATTTGTTTATTTATAATAAAGTAGAATAGTAAGAAGGGATCTACAACACTTATTTAATCAACTGCATTTATTTATTTATATGTTTGTTTGTTTATTTATTTACTTAATGTGCAAGTAAATCCATCTTATAAAGAGTAGAAGTACTTGTCTAATATTAATAAAATGCAAGAAAATCAGTGGAACTGAATAGTACTTGAAGTGAGGCAGGTGTTGAAGTCCACATTGCTTGGCTTGTATCAAAAAGAGGAAAAAGTTCTGTAATTATCGTAATTTTCATGTAACGTAAAACTATCATTAAGTGATTAGATAAAAGTTGAATACATATGGAATACCAGGTAATGAATGGTACAAGTATCTTTCAGTCTTTTGAATATACTATAAGGAGTGATAATTAGGAAAATAAGGTCATTAGGTACAATAAGTTTAAAATAAATACTTGATTCTACCTGCTAAAAATTATCCTCAGAAATCACAGTTCCAGTGTCTTTAGTAAAGAAAGGTTTAGTGATTATATTATCAGAAAAATTTCATGAGTCTTGACAATATTCTCTGCTAACTTTCCAATATTTATTTTTACTTTTATTTTAAAATATCTTACACAGCAAGAAACATGAATTCTACAATGTTGTAAGAATTAATCCACTATACAGAACTAATATAAATAGCTATTTAATAGAAAGAAAATACTTACAAAGACTTGTAATAGAACTGGCAATGGGCCTCTTTTGTTGAATAAAGGTCAGATAAATCTCTTAGATTTTAATATAAGTGCAGGTTATGTCAGTAATTGCATATTTGGCATGGCAGGGATCCCATGTACAGTCCTATTATTGCCTTGACAATAAGTCATTAGCAGTTCAAAGAGAACTCAAAAAATGACATTAAGCCGATATATGAAAGCTACTTTAGAAACTGGAAGAAGGAAGACACATATACTTCAGCTAACATAGAAATTAGAAAGCAATGGCTTAGGACAGTAACAAACTGTTACTGGAGGAAGTAAATCTTTCATTGCTTAAGGGAAACAGATTAAGAGCGTGAACACCTGATAGTGCAAAATATTTAACTTTGAAACCATCCCTTAAAGAAACTAGTAGAAATTGTATCATTTGCAACTTTTAATTAATATACGTCAATGAAATCACTTGAAAATGTATTGCTCCTGCCCCCCTCCCATCAAATTCAACTGGAAGTAAGCTGACCTGCTTTTCTTTCTTCAGAAGCTTTCATTTTCCAATGGTAAAATATCCCTGAAATACAGCTGAAAAAGAGAGAGAAAATAGTATAGTATAAGAAAGTGTTTCTATTATGCCTTAGATACCTATTACATTACCAGAAAGGCTTCAGGCCAGTATAAATCCTTCCTATATTTCAGACATACAGATTTTCTGTATAAAGGAAATTATCAGAAAGTGTTAGAGACACTGAAAAGGGAGTGAATTCCTACAATATACTGTTATTTTGAACCTTAAGCATAGAGGGCTAAGAAAGCGTTAGAGACACTGAAAAGGGAGTGAATTCCTACAATATACTGTTATTTTGAACCTGAAGCATAGAGGGCTAAGCACAATGAATACATGTTGATTACTTAACTACATTTTCCATCCTTTTGTAAGTAGTCTCCATTGGTATATTCACTGAAAATCCACAGAAATGAGTCAAAGGTGATTATTCTCACAAACTCCAAAGGACAAAAAATTAGTTTCTCAAGCCTTTCAAGATGTACCTGCAATTAGCATACCACCAAGAAAACTAACTTGGAGCAGCAGGAACAGGTGTACTTAGCAGCAACATAGATTTACTGTTAAATAGAAAACTTCTCATAGATGTTCCAAACTCAGCTGTCATCACTAGCAATTACAGCAGCTGTTTACATAGAAAACTCATAGCACGAAAGTATTTTTAGCTGCCTTAGGGGATATAGCACTCAGAAACGGGAGAGCTCACACTATGTGGTGTTTCAAGACTTCCTTGTGTACCAACTTGCCTTGCATCAACTGTCTCCACAATATTGTTTCAGAATTATTGCCATAGAAAAATGTTTTGCTCTAGTCAAAACTTCTTGTTACCTCTTTTCTTTTATCACTGATTTGCAGTTACATTTACTGCTAGTATTTCAGTAACTTCTTTGTTTTAGTTGAACCACAACCAGTCACAGTATCCATGTGATCTGACTGCTAATTTCAGACCTGTTGCAATTCATTATTTCTTCCCTATTCTAAATTGCTTTCATTTATGAAAAGGAATATTTCAGATAATTTTATTTATCTTAAATGTTCTTATCTTCCCCACAATATTCCAGCAATGTTGCCTGGTGTAACAGACATGGCCTCTTATTACGAGTTCTTCTTGATTTGTGAGAGTTGAATAGGCAAAAACTTGGTGACCTTCTGTTACATGACATTATGTTCCAGGTAACAGTAATGCAGGCAGTGAGGAGATAATAAAGGAATCTAGAGTAAACTTACCCTGATACATGATATTTTTACATGATTTGTTTTCTCACTTGGTTTGTCCATCTATATTGCACTGTAATCGTCTAATTATTCTTATGCATAGGGCCTTCTATGTTCTTTTCAATTGCCTCCACTAAAATTCCATTTCCTTTTTGACTTAATATAGTCTTCAACAATTTGATTCTCACATTTCAGGAAATATTCTCACATTTCAGGAAATATTGATAAAGCTCCATGTACAACCATAAGGATTTGTCCCTGAGAAAGATCATCACCGACAGGGGATAGACTATTCTTATTTTAAAAGTCACACAGAACTGAGATCTTAGTCTTTTAAATCAGTTCTTAGCAAGTAAAGAAATATGTTGCAAGATTACGCAGTAACTCCCACTGCATTGTAACTTAGATTAATGCAAGACATAGCAGGAGATATTCAATTGAAAAAAATGTTATCAACAGTGACATTTTGTTTTTGTTTAAATAGTAGGAGAAAAATCCAGAAAATTCTGGACTTCTGAGGGGTGTATGTACCTAAACGCTCTGAGATGTACTAGAAATATAGTTGTTTAAAAGTGAGTTGATGCACAGGACATGAAGCCAGGGAAAAGTATTGAGTAAAGATTAATATTGGAAGATCAGAAGACAGTACATCTTGTTAGATCAACATTTTGTGCCCAAATGCTGCTTAATTCTCTTCTGCATTTGAGGATTTGTATCTAAACAAAATTGGAGTGCTTTCCATTTGAGTCATAAAATGGTAAATAACATTACACTTATTTAAGATTTCTTTCCAGGAAGACATCTCTGGTTATGGGGTATCCCCTCTCATAATGTCCATCTGGGCAAAACATAAAATTGGGGAATAGATTTTCTAAACTCTCATTGTGTTAGCAACTAGTTAAATAAAATATATTGTTATTACAGGGAGTATTTGAGTTGGAATTTTATTGCTAGACGTTTAATTCTACTTGGCAAATCCCTTGAAATTGCTAGTTTGCAAGTCAATTGAAATGTTTGCAAAAAATCCCCCAAAACAAAACCAACAGCAGTATAAACTATGACCATTTGTTTATGTGGCCAGCTACTAGAGAAATTAAGACTGTTATCAACAGGTAAAAACAACAAATAAAAATTTTAGTGAAATAAAATCTATTTTCTGTGCCAACATTTTTGGTAGTAGCATTTAAAAAACATTGATATAAAATAGTTTCAAGTCTTATGCTTCGCTTGAAATCTAAATCAGTAATATTTTTTCTCTATTGTTTTACCCTAGTAAGGTTCTATGATAGCCTCAAGAGACTCAAAAAAGAATGTGCTCTCCTGCAGGTGATACAACTTGTTAGTCTCTTTTCTTCATAGAAGTTTTTTTTCCTGCACAAAGTAAACCCCAAAGCTATTTCTAACCTCATTTAATCCTTTCAATACCTTGATAACCTGCCCTGCAGTATTTTGTCTTTATCACAGTCATGAAAGAAAGTGCTTTGGTCTGCAACTTTTCATGGGAACAAAATTGCACCTCAGACTTGTGGTATAAGACATGACACTGTAATGTGTGAACCATGAATTATTGAAAAAGTAAAGGAATCCTGAAACAGAATCTCTTTTCCAAAGGCAAAATTTCAGTCCAGGTTTGCAGTCTGGATACCCTAAACATCAAAACCAGTCAAAACATGACCTGCAGAGAGATTAGTCAGGATATCTAAGGTCACTTCCAGACAATCAAGATTTGTATTGAGTCCAGCTCTAACATGATCTTTTCACTGAGACAACAAATAAGTTGCATGTAAATGTTTAACACCATTAAACAACTCTTCCTCTCTTACTCCCACTCTAGCTAATGATACAATAAGTGGAAAAAAACCCCAGAAATACTCTCCCTCACCAAAAATACATGAAGCTCCACACCCCTACCTACCTACCTTCACACACCCCCTGCGAGAAAGAGGTCCTAGAGTTTTGATCTTACAGTTTTAAAATATTAAGATTAGTAGTTAAACTTAGATTATATAACATACATAGAATACATACCCAAATCCAGTGGATTGAAGAATGCAGGTGGTCCATCCCCTTCATAGCTGACTGAGAGGATCTGCTCCACTCTCATTTCCAAGCCCCACCTGGAATGAAGCTGAACACTAGCCCTCATGGACACATACAAGGTCTGTGTAGACACAGCTGCTTGCAAACAGATTAACAGAAGAGTATTGGCATAGGCACCCACTTAACACAGGGAATACATGAACTATCACCCAGTCATTTCTAAGGACTCTTAGGGAAAAATCCCTTCTCAGATATCACCAGTGTTTGACTCCCAAGCACACCATCTCTTTGGGGTCCTGCTATTAGATCCAAAGTTTCTAGTTAGCCAGCTACAAACCCCTTTGTCTCCCCACTAACCATCATCCAGACTTCTTGAGCTTGCCAGATAGTTTGCCTTGAACTGTGCCACTGGGTCACACTTGCAGAATGGAGAGCACACTCAGAAAATGGTTAAAAATGGAAGTTAACCAGGAAATTAGAGGTGATGATCAGCCAGCCACAGGGTTGGTGAGACAAGCACACTGACCAAGAGCCTGTTTACATATCCCCAGGCTTGTTTATGCACCCTTCTTTTTGCTGCTTTGCATTTTTAACATCCTAGTTCACCCCATCTCTTCACTTTGAAGCTTTCTTTTTAATTCTAGTTAAATATTGAATAATAATTTATGTGCAATCCTCAGATTCTTCAAAGCCACAATGCCCCTCTCCACCTGTCTCCAAATTTCTCCTAATACATCCTGTCCACCTTATGAAGCCATCTCCTTAGTTTCTGCAGTGTCCCTCTGTGGAACCACCATAGCAGATTTTGCATCAGGGATAAAGGCTTAGCTGTTTGTGATAAAGGCTGAGCTCTACCAATCCTGCTAGTTTCAGTTTTTGATTCAGAGGGACAGAGATTCAAAACTCATGATTGCTTCTCTGATCACTGCTTGCTTTTTGTGACTATTTTGAACAGCCATGAGTAAGGTATCCTTTGTTTTGTCAGTATTTCTCCAGAACAGTGAACAGCAGAATGCAGGTTTTATTCTTACTAAATTCCTTTGCATTTTATAGATGACATTTTAAAGCAAACTCCCTCAGATTACATGACTCATTTGTGCTGTCTCTAAGCCACTGAGAGGTTACAAACAGTAGCAAATTAGTGACAGAAAGAAATGTATAGTTAAAGATATTATGTATATAGAAGTATTAGGGACTTCAAAGACTTAAAAATCTATCCATTTAAGTAGAAACAAGCTGACATAACTAATGGTAATACTTAGAAAAATAATCGTTATTTAATAAACTCAAAATCAACAAAACATGTTTGAGATGGTTGTAATTTGAATTTGCCATAGTAACTAACAAAGTTAGATACAAATACTATATCACACATAGCACAGTGTTCAAACAATTAATATGAAGGGATTATTCCTCCTCTTTACAATTTTAAACATCATTTTTACTAGATGGCATGCTTCTGAGTGAAAGATTATGAATTTACTACAAATTTATTATATCAGAATTGTGTATTTGTAATTAATGCAAGAGAGCAACCTGGGGAAAAAAAAAGGAAAAGTAGTTAAATGCTAATTCATGTGGAAGATCTTAAAGGGATTTACATATTTGACCAAAACCTCAAAGTTTGGAACAAGAAAAAGAAAATGGTACTAAAGTGAAATAAAAATGGATTTTTAAGCATTTTTTCCATATCTTTTTTCTTTTACCTTGAGATGGATTTTTTTATATATTCCCTCATCCAAACTTAAGGATAACTGCTTGTAATGCTCTTCAAAAACAAAGTGAGCAATCAGTGCAAAGAGGAAAGATCTTACGAATGCCATATAAATTCTAGTTTCTGCTTATAATCTTAACTTTTTGTTGAATTTTTCTGAAAGAACAAAAAGCATCTTCTTCTTCAAACTTACTGCAACAGTGGATATTTGGTGTTTTAAAAAATATAGCAGTATTTTTTCCATTTTTTAATACTGATCCTTGTAGAAGGCTCATAGCCTGAAGTGCTTTGGGATTTTCCAAGGTGAACCTGGGAAATGGTGAGTGACTGTCTATATTTGACTTGAAGAGAAGACTTTAGCTACTATTGAGACTGTCTTCCAGCTCTAAAATAACAGAAAATTTGGGGGTTTAGGTAGTATCTCAAAAATTGAAACTGTATCATCCTTACAAATAACATTGCAAGATAGGACCAGATCAGAAATTACATACCAATTTCAAACATACCTACATATGCATACTGTACTTTAATCCCACTGTCCCTGCTGGGCTTCTGCAGAATCCTAACCATGTGGCTACAGAAAAAAAAATGGATTTATTTAAGTGGTTATATATAATTAATTTAAACTTGTGGTTTTCAAAACAAGTGTTTCTGACATGTTTGGGCTTTTGGTTACATTTCTAGTTTGCAGAGGGTCATTTTGAGTTCTTTTATGCCAGAATACCCTTAATCCACGGGCAAACATTTTTGTGTGTCATTTAGCCTTTGCAAATGATTTTCTGGCCCTAATGAAATCACTTTCACTGAGATGTGGAATGTTTTCCACCATTGAACTCAACATGGATGGATTCCCAAAGCAAATTTTCTGCCAAGGTTCTTTTGCCAGTACCCGGCATACCTTTGGACTTTTATGGTCCAATATGGTAATTCTTTGCTTTTTTAGGCTACTTCTGATATGAGAGTGCTCCAAGCTTCACTCCAGGAAGTCAATTGCTAACAGTGCACATGAGCTTGTTTCTGCAAGCATGCACACCTTCTAGAGCATAAGGGAGGCATATTTGGTACTAATCTCTTGCTCCTGATCCATGTTCCCTGGCTACCTTTCATCCTTCTCCATTTATCTATTTAAACTCCCTTTAAGAAATTGGAAGCTAGACAAAAATGGAACTTGTAAGTTAGCAACAAAACATGTAACAATTTGTATGGAGACTACAGTAATAATAAAAGAGCAAGTCCTTCTCTTCTCTTACTGTCTTTCTTTCTAGATCTCTGTTGCCAAGAATAGCACGAAGATGCCATCTTTCAGTGGAAGGTAGCTTGACCATGTAAAGAAGGAAAGGTCAACATAATTTTAAACAATTCTATGCCTATCTGGAAGAAGAAAATGAAAATTCACAAACAGCCGCATTTTTGAAGGAGACACAAATACTACTAGTGAGCATGGTAACCTTTTTAAGTATGGTATTGCCTGCTACTATCTACAAATTAAATTGTTTTAAGATTATTTTTTAATACTTCGATCAAAAGAAGTGCAGGAAAACACTCTCTTTAAAGTATGTGCTTTCCTCAAGTAACTACCTCCCAAATGCATGAAATTTTAGAATGCTTATCCTGAAATTCCATATCTAAATTTACATTTGTGTTTATATCTTTTTCTTAAATTGGTTTAAAGGTTTTATTTTTACCTGGTGATGACTAACTACCTAAAAGAATCACAGGTTCTGCCATGCTGAAGAGATCTCTCACGCAGATGCCACACTGGATTTGTGAACACAGCATGGACAGTGCCTTCAGATGCTGTGAAATTTTGACAGCATTTGTTGGTCCAACTGTTCAGGACTATTTTCACCCAAGAAGCACAGTTTGCTGCCTTGGCTTCATTGCTGTTGCCTACAGAAGTTACTTCAAAGAAGATAAAAGAGAAAGGTTTGCTCAAAGCAAGCCTGCTTTCCCCTCTGCACAGCCATGGATGTATTTCAACTGAATTAAAAGAGGTCAGGTGCACCTGTAGTAACATAACACCATTGTTCACGCCCTCAGAAATCTTTTGCTTTGAAGCTGATCCCAGGTCACATAGGAAGAGAAGTGAGGAAGAGAAACCAGACAAAATAGGGAAATTATCCAGTTTCTTTGTGCAAGAGTGGTTAAAAACTATTTTAGGTTTACTTGATCAGTGTTTAGTCCTTATTTAAAAGGTGAAGTATTTAAAAAATAATACAACATAACATTAACAGACAATAAGATGTGTGCAAATGGCATGGCTATAGGTGTACAAAACAAACAACAAAATTAAATATCAAGTGTGGCCTTTGGGAGAATATATTAATCAAATAAACATTTGAAGAAAAAATTGAGAAGTCCCTTAAAATATGCATATATCACCACACATTTTCTCAGGTCAAAATTGTAAACATTTGTAATAGCCTTCCTATCAGTTATTAGTGGTTATAGATTTTTCATGTGAATTGTTACCCACCATGCTTTTAAAAATCATATCTCAAGGTCAAGCCAATCAAGTAATGTTTTCTTACATAAGGTGACAAAAATTACACAGAAGTAGAATTATTGCTAATTCAAAAAGCTTGTAAGGGGGAATCCAGAACTTTCACCAACTTTTTACACAATGTCATCATCTATAATATTAGATTATGACATGTCCTTTTCATGCATTTTAAAAAACTCTGTCCTGAAATTCTAAAAAATAAAATAAATTGTATAAAATATTTTTAGACTCTCACTAATAACATGAAGAAGAGAGAAGTTATATTTGCACTGATTTCCATCCGCAGTGCATTTTTATCCGGTTTGCTGGTTTTATTATTGCCTTTCTTTTAAATGAACCTCATTGAAAACTGATACATATGTTCACTGACAAGAAGAAAAGCATAGAAGCAATCCTCTTGTCTTCAAGTATGAAACCAATCCTATGATCTTATAGAATCTTTTCACTATCTGCACCTCTATTGTTGTGCCTCAATTCTCAGGAGACATTTGTGAAATATATCTGATGGATCTTTTTCCTTAATTTTTATTTTAGCTGCCAGAAATCTGGTGTACTCTCAATAATGTTAATGAAAAGATTGTTGTCAGTCTTCTCCACTTACATTATCACTTTGCAAGTCTTCTAACACTGATCCCTGTAAGGAAGAACTAATTTAGCTCAAATCATGATTGTAACATTATTTGTCATACTTTAATGTATCCTTGATCTGAATGCCATGAAACTTACCAAATACAGTTATGATGGTGACATTTCAGGGCTTCAAGTTTTCCCAATCTGTTTCCCTTTCTAAAAGTAAAGAGACAATTCTACTAAATGCTTTGTTGAACTCATAAAGTAAGCTTTATGGTCCACCTAACCACTTAGAAAGTGAATAATTTTATTTAAAAGAGAGAAATCCCAGCAAAAACTATTGTGTTCATTTCAGTGCGGTTTTATGTCTTATATCTAACTGCAGCATCAAACTCACCTGACGTAGCCTGAGAGAATAACAAGAGCTAGTTTCTGATTATTTCTATTGCAGTAATATCTAGGATATGAAATCAATGGCCAGGACTCCACAATGCTAAGCTAACTACACCAATGGCAAGAGTAGGATTTCTTTTATTTTAAAAGCCAGCTTTGCTGTAGATATCAAGGCTTCCTAACTACAGAAAAACATAACCATCACATAAGATACTGTGTCGTTTCATTATTTGTCAAGAGAGACCCTACTTAGACTCATTCTGTTCCTTTTTGTTATGAGTAGTCATTTGGCAGACAGATTACATACATATGAGACAGCGTTGACAATTGACTTCCCTGGCGTGACAGGCTGCATGTTACACACACGTAATTACTTTGGACTTATCAAAGGGAGAGACAACTGTGGACTATAGATAGTGTACTGCTAATGATGCATCTCATGTGAATGAATGGACAGGTTAGGTAGGCTACATGTGCCTGCCAAATATCTATCCCTTCAGACAATTAATACAAGATGTTCAGGAAACAGATGGCCAGAAATCTAAAAGTCAAATCAGATATCTTTTATGGTCTGTGGGGAACAGTTACTGGCAGCAGAATTGAGGGTGATTAGCATGTTGTTGACAGTCTATTCAATCTTCTCTATCATTTATTTAAAAGACATAATTATTCCCTGCAGAAGACCTGAGTTACCTATTCTCTGCAAGAGACCTGAGTTACCTTTCTGTCCTACTAGGATAGTTTGCCTGAGAGAAGACCTACAAGTGTTTTCTATCACACAAATTTAGACCTCTCTGAAACACAAGATGCTACAATAATGGTGTTTTCAGTTTCAAAAAAGAAATATTGTGAAATCCAAGGCCATTTCACCATGCTGATAGGAGTTGGGATTGTTTTATCCTGCTATTGAATTTAATGTTTCATGTGGAAAACACTATCATATTCCTTTTTATTATAATCTAGGGAAGCAAACTCAACGGGAAGTTATCCCAGTTACAGGTTTAGTCACTTTTTCATCTGTCTTTGCCACTCTTGAATTTTTTCTGTTCCTTTTCTCAGGAAGCCTTTCAGTTTGTTTTTTTGACAGGAGGGTAACCATACTGTAGTGTAGGGCAAGTATAGTACTCTCTGAATGCTTTATTAGAACTATTAACACTTTTCATGGGGTACTTTGTGTACCTTATAAAAAGCCACTATTTTCTTCCTCGAGATTTTTTACTTGATCACAAAAATGGCCTCTAAAGGATGTTGTCAAGATCCTAAGAAACTTGGACAAGTGAAAAAAATTCAGATTTAATTCCTCTGCTATATTTCAGTGGAAAACCCTTGCCTTGTACTTTTTCAGAATACTGCTTTGATTTTTCTGCCCCACAAATTTATAGGAATTAACCCTGACAAACACTCACCTGTTTTTGATTGCTCAATATAAGTTTGTCAACAAAACAGTGCCCTTATATATTTAAGATTTAAAAAGCTCAGACCACAACAGTTTTGTGCCTTCAATATGTTCAAATTTGTTGTCATAGTATTTTGACAAAACATAATCAGATAATGCTCTAAGAGTCAGATAAATAATTCCCAATGGATGTTCATCCTACCTTAAATTATATTTCTTTTTTTGTTCATAATAAATACATTTTTTTAGCTTTATTATATATGATATAGTATGAGTGTATGATTATGCATATTCTATGCCCCTCAGTCCACTAAATCTCCTAGTAAAGCAACAATTTTAAAGCAGGTTTTATCTATAGAACAAGATTTGACTCTGATGACTTTTGAGGGAGGATAAATTTTTATATGCTATTGAATAATAGCTAATTGTAAAACAATGTTAGAATACTTCATATAGATATATCGAGTTTTTTCAATTGACTCTAGGGATTTTGAAAAGTCAAGGTTTTTTTGCTTATAATAGAAAAGTCAACTGAAATTGCAATTAAGCCTAGTCCTGAAACAGTTCTTACCAAGAACATTTCAGAATCCAGAAAACAGGCAGAATTTCTTTCTAGTTGAAGATTTATCTCCATATTTTCTATGAATTAGTAACTTTTGAATAATATTAAACCATATAGAAAATCACCCAATGATATACACCCAATGAGTATTACCAATGAGAAAGTATAAGTTTAGCTAAATTAATATCTCCATTTTATGCAACAAAGAACTCAATCTTCCATTTGTAATTTACTCATTCTGACCAATCACACTAATGTAATACACTCCAATAAGGTAACAGCTGAGGAAAGTTAAATTAATTTGCTCATATGGGCTAATATTGTACAAACCTTATTTTTATAGTACTGATTTTAAATACTGTGTGAGGTATTATTATACAACAATTTGTCAATCCTTATGTGGAATAAAGGCAAGTATGGAATGGATTTGTTTCTCTTTCAATATAGAGTGAGACAGGACTCAATGGAATTTTTTAAGAATTTTTTTTCCACTTGATTGTTGGTATCTTCTTGAGCACATTGCACAGGAAATTAGTTACAAACAAGAACTACTATTGATAGCCCAATCTTATATTTTTGAAATGTTGAAATAGAAATTCAGAAAGCCCACAGCCCAGTAGACATATTGAAAAAAAAAAGTAAATAGTTGGACAGGTTATAAAAAGGAATCCTATAGTATAAATAAAAGTTTCTAACTGCATTGAGTTTTGGTATAAGTTTTTTATTTCCACCACTGCAAGTCATGTATATTCTTTGCTTCTGTGCCCAGCTGATCATCCTTATAGTTTAATGATAATTTATGCTACGCACAAGAAGTGAATCTGCACCATATTTAAACTTCTTGAAATAATAAATTATTTCTTAATATAAATTTTATTCATAATAAATGTGGTGGGATGGCCAAGAAAGCCAATGGCATCCTGACTTGTATCAGCAATAGTGTGACCAGCAGGACAAGGGCAGTGATCGTTCCCCTGTACTCAGCATTGGTGAGGCTGCACCTTAAATTCTGTGTTCAGTTTTGTGCCCCTTAGTACAAGACATGGAACATGGAGCTGGAGCATGCCCAAAGAAGGTCAATGGAGCTGGTGAAGGGTCCGGATCATGGGTTTTATGAGGAGCAGCTGAGGGAGCTGGGGTTGATTAACCTGGAGAAAAGCAGGCTCACAGGAAACCTTATCACTCTCTACCACTACCTAAATGGAGGTTGTGGCAAGGTGAGTCTCTTCTCCTATGTAACAAATGACAGGACAAGAGGATATGGCTCAAGCTGGGTCAGGGGAGTTTTAGGTTGGATATTAGGAAAGGTTTCTTCACAGAAAGGGTTGACAGTCCCTGGGACAGGCTATCCACGAAAGTGGTGGAGTTACCATTCCTGAAGGTATTTGAAAAACATGTTATAGACATGGTGCTTAGGGAGTTGGACATACTAGGTTAGTCGTTGGACTCAATGATCTTAAAGGTTTTTTCCCAAGCTAAATTATTGTGATTCTATTAATGATGCTATATTTTAGCTTTATTCTACAACATGATACAACTTTATGGTCACACAAAACCATACGAAATGGGCTAGTGTGTGCACTGGAGACCAAAGACATTAGTCACAATACTGACAGAAAACTTGTGTGTGTTTCTTGTTTGTTAGGTTGTTTTGGTTTTGTTTGTTTGTTTTTTTCCCAATAGTTAGGATTATTCTTACAATTCCTACCAGTGATCATACATTAATAGACAGCAATTTTTACTTTCAATATGTGCAAAATTGATGACATGATTGATTTTATTATCTGCATGCTAGAATCAGCAGCTTTTCTAAGAAATGTTTATGCTCTAAAAGCAAAAGATTTAGATTGGCTAGGACTGTAATGAAATAAAAAATTATTAGAAAGAGTGAATGTAGCTTAAATCTATATTGAAGAAGAGCATTCATTACAACAAGGCTTGCTAGTTTAGTTTCTCATTTTATACAGTGTTACCTCTTTGAGTCTGGACTAATTTCTATCCCATAATATAAAAACCCCCATAAATTACAGATGACTCAGAAAAAAAATTCAAGTATTCGTATTGAGAACCATATAGTGATTATAATGATTGACACTAAGCAAAGTCTGAAATTATTTTGGGATCTTGCAGACTTTTTCACAGATATAGCCATCTTTACTATGCAGATCCTCAAGTGACTTCAAAGATGCTTACAAAGTAAACTTTCACAAATCTTAGCCCTGATTGCCAGAATATTAATTTTAATCTTCTTATTATTTTCATTATCAGGAAAACATATGGAACTAATTTGGCACTAAACAGATACTATATAATGGCAGTAATTCCTGTAATTTAAAAAAAAGTGAAGTTGAAGCAGAAAGACAGAAAAATGATCCTTAAAGAATGTACTATATTTCCTTCTCAAAATATTTCAATATTGATCCTGAACCTTACTTTTCCTTGTTTCCTCATGCAGGCTTGCATAAAAGATTTCTGAGTTTAGACCAAGAGAAAATTAATAGCAATGATTAATTTATTTAGCAAAGATAATGACTTTTCAAGTAGCACAGACCTAAAGAAATAACTTGAATCAGTCACCAATGCTACATAATCCTTTCTAAAATAGTAATACTCTATTTTAAAATCAGGCAATATCTTTGTCCCATTTCTTCTGTTGTGGCAACAAACTGTCTTCCCTTTTCCAGGCTATCTTAATTAGTGTGAAGTTTACACCCCTCATTTCTGGCATCTGTACAATTTTAGGCAAGGGCGGTCCCGTGGTGTAAAGGAGAGCACTCTGGACTCTGAATCCCAAGGACCTGAGTTCAAGTCTCAATGGGGACCGTCCCCTGGCAGTTCAATGCCTCCCTGCCATCTGAGCCTGTCAGATCTCGGATGATCAGCAGGGTCAGCCCGGGTTAGTACCGGGTGCTGTGACAGTCCTGAGGACTTCACTGTCATTGTCCAAGCTCGCTCGGCCATGGCAGATGCACCTTAGGACTTAAATGGTGGTGGCCAGTTCTGCGCATGCTGTGCCTCACCTAAAAAATCCACTGCGCAGGCTGGAAGGGCACACCCACATGGGGAGAGCCCTGCCCAAATCTTTGTTCGCAAAGCCTGGCCATACATATACATACATACTTTTAGGTGTTATCTTTTTCACTATATTTATAATCACTCAAATTTTCTTTTACTATGCTAATTCAGCCAAACTTCTCTAGTTTCATCTTATTAAATGTATTTCCCATCCCCTTATTTGTATTGAAAGCAAAGATTTTTCTTCCTTGTACATAGTATTCCACAGTAACTCTCACAAGTGTTTTATGTAAGAACAGTAATTCATTCTTAAAAATACTTTCCTGACGCTTTCTAAGTTTGTATAACCATTACTAAAAACTTCTCTGCTTTTGTGATTTCAAACAGTTATAGAATGTGTTGAGCAGAGAGGTACCTTTAAGATCATCTAAGTCCACCACCCTGCCTTGATCAGGGACATCTTCCACTAGATGAAGTTATTCAAATCCCCATTCAACCTGGCCAATCCATAACAAATTTGAACAGCCCAAATGTTTTCTTCATTTCTACCTGTAGTGTTTCCATTGTATAGCCTAAACCACTGATAGAAGAATATTTTGAACTTCAAACCACTGACTTTTATTACATTTTTACTACTTAAGGAGTCTAATTCTTTCTGTATCTCAATCCTCCATTGCCAAGGTAAGTACATCAGCGAAAAGTATTAAATAAGATTTGCCCCACTGCTTATCCTTAAGTTTCACTACCAACCTTCTATAAAGTCAAGAACTGTCAAACCAGCACAACTTCCTTAGCCATCTTGCATCACTGTCTTTCTCTATATGGTATTATATAAAAAGTTTTACTGAAATTAGATTAAAACTATTGACTTTACCTGTCTAGACAGTCAATCAATTGTCTTATCAAAGACAGATACAAGGTTAGTCTGACGCAATCTACTTTTGATGAACTGATGTATTATTTTCCAACAATTACTCATTTACAGTCATGACTTGAATATTTACTTGCAGTATTTATTCATAAGTCATGAATGCTACTGAGGATAGACTAATCAGCTTGCACCTGCATGTTTTTCTTTCCTGTAAGCTAGATATTGTATTTTCCTGTCATATGCTGCTACTTGAACTTGGCAGATTCATTACAAAATCCCTGCTAATAACTGCCAGTTTCACAGACCAGCTGTTTTGGACTTCTGTGAATGAAGAAGATGGAGTCCATACAATATCCAAGACCTTTTGGTATTGCCCTTCTTTAAAACATTATTTTTAATCAAACTGCTTCTTTTTATCCACCCCTTCCTCATAGTCCACTTCATAAGTAACATTCTGTGACAGCCATTCTGTCCTCTATTTTCATGTGTTACTTTGCTATTTCTTCAGCATGAGACACAACCTTTAAACACTCTTACTTAATCTGTTGACTGGAAAAATCCTTTCCTCAGTGTGAAGTACCTCATTCAAACAGCCTCTACTGCTGACAGATGGAAGAATAAGAAGGAAAAATTTATTAAACTATCATATAATTTCAGTGTATGAGAAAAAAAAATACTGAGAAAGTCTTTTTTCAGCCAATAAAAATGATCTCTGTATCTCTTTTTAAAATCTATGGTGTTCTTTAAGAAATGTCACAAACCTCCAATATAACAGATTTATTTTTCTAAAAATGGTTCATTCCTACAAACAGGAATTTGATAAGTTTTGATTTCGTTGTATAGTAATAGAACTTCACAACTTTAATATGATGCCAGAGTTTAAATGAGCATATTTCACTGTCTAAAACTCAGAAAGGTTTTCCTCTGGGCAGTCTATATATTTAGATGCATGGTAAAGTTCAACTATGCTGTGTTGCTTTCCTGCCCTCCTGCCCCCTTCTTCCCCTATAGTTTTTTCAGTGGTTGATACACTGAAAATAGATCGTTTTACTATCTCTGTAATTTCAATAGTTATTCATTTTAATGGTAGGTTTTATTTTTTTTTCAGATTGAGCTGCGCTTTGGCAATCTCAGGAATGAATACAAAGTGTGTGATACGACCTTAAAAATGCCTTTTTGTTATTGTTAAAGATCCAGTAAAACAAACTAAATTCTTTTGGCAGACCATGCTTACTGTTTCAATGTTTGCAATTCCATTTTTACATTAAAAACTAGAGGATAACAGCCTGAACAATTTAACCTGATTGGCTTTTTAGATACAATTTAAGATTCTAACTTCATGAACACTAAGAAAAGATTAATTTTAAGCTCTGTATTTTTGTCAGCAATTCCTGCTCACATTAGGTCCTGAACATAACTGAACTTCAGTATTGTAAAATAACACATGCAATCTTGTTTCAAGAGACTTTACCTCAATAAATATGTCACAAATATTTTCTTGTTAAATTTGAATTGCTTTAATTGACTTGGCATTTGTCTCTGTTAATCAACATTCATCTTATCTCAGTTGAAGTAATTTAACCCGAGTTCAATTAAATTAATTCTCAGGCTCATTCTTAGAAAATTGCATTCACAATTATATTCTGCACAAGACTATTTAAATTGCCCAGAATAAGAATTGTGATATTTCAGTGTCTGTATGTGGCCCTAAATGCAAGTTACATCTGATTTCTTGAAGCTTTCTTTACAATTGAGGTTTTGGATGCAGATATTCAAACTTCTTGATAATTTTTCTCTATTATGTGAATTCCCTTTGTTTTCCTTAGTAAGGACTTAGAAGCAACAAGTCCTCACTATTTTCTCTTGGATAAAGAGGAAGCAGCAGGTGAAACCATCAGTCAGAAAGTTCAAAGCAAGCAAAGAGAAGATGGTTGCCCTAAGGTACCTATTGCCTCTATGGAGTTATGTTTGTTACAGGATGTTTTGGATACTGCCATTTACATGACCTGAAAAAATGACTTGACAAATACCTGGAGAAAAGACAGATTAGTGACTAGGAAACCTAGAAATACCACCTCTGACTGGAAAACATTTTGAACCTTGAAAGGTAGGTTATTATTTCTCAGAAGTATCAGCCTGTTCTTTCACCCTGTTCATGCTCCTTCCTCTGGATATCTGTAACTGGATGGTAGGTGCTGGTATATATCAAGGTTCAACACAATCTAAGTATTCAAAAACTCTGTGTTATAATGATGGGTCTGTTTACGGACAAAGACATTCACCACTCACACAGTCTTTTAACCACCACAACCCAGTGTTATGACCTGCCCCAGAAAAAGGGGAGGGGGCTAACCTAGGTTCTTATCAATAATTCCATTGGGGTGGATTAGAATGAAGCAACACTGAATAACTGGTGTTTGAAAACATATATAGGTAGGGTTTATTTTAATAATTTTGTATCAACAGGTCATATATGTCATTATAACAATGTGACATAGAAATAACCTTTGGGGGCGGGGGTGTGGGTGGGGGTGAGGGTGGGGAGAAGAAAATGCATAGGGGAGAGAAAGGCAGGAAAAGAGTAAGGGAGAATAAGAAAAAAGAAAAGATGAGAATGAAAAAAAAAACCTTATATAGTCACCGCCCCCTGGATCCAGTGATGCAACATAGTAATCCTGAAGGTAATGGTCTCGATTCACAGGCGGTTGGGGGCAAAGAACAGAACTCAAACCCTCGAAGTCACCAGTCAATATATATACCCTCAGCATGCTTTTGCACCTTCCCCGAGGTGGGAAGTTGTTTCCATGAAGTGGTGTCAGCGGCCAGGCCATGAACCTCCAATATTTTTCCCGCCTTTCATGATTGGTGCAGGGTTCATGTGGAGGGCAGGGTAAACTCAGCTCTTCCTGCCTCTTCAGGGCTTGACACCTTCAGCACTGGAGGGAGGGATGAGCCCCAACTGCCCATCTGAGGTATAATGCAAAAGTCAAAAGCCTGCAAAAGTCTCCTAGAATGCATAAATCATTAACCCTTTCAGTCCCTAACACCCAGGCACATCATGGCAGAGCAGGGAGGCGGCTTCTGCTTGTGCTACTGGAAATGTATGAATTCTGGCTGTCATTAGCAAGAACAAACGAGAGTGCAAAGGCCTGATCTGTTCTGTGGTCCACTGTTTACTGTCCCCAGCCTCTATTCCTTGTGTATATTACTAATCATGGCCTAGTTGGCACAAGATTACTTGAAAGAGCAAAATAATTTTTCCTGTAAGAAAATGGTTATGAGTTCATGGGCATGAGTAGAAAATACCCTCAATATCTTATGCAGTCACATCTTTTGCTAAATTTCATCTGTGTTGCATTTTGTTGGGGTTTTTTTCTCTGTCCTTTGAGGTTTTTGTTTGTTTAGTTGTTTTTTTTTGGGAAATAGATCTTTTTTTTTTTTTTAGTGAAAATAGATCCAATAGTGTACTGATGCTGTCATTCAACTGTTGCTGAAACTTTAACCTTAAAACTAATATATTATTACTATATGTTCCAGACATTTAGGAAAATGTATGAAACTATGACCTTGCTGTTTATATTTACATATTTGCTCAATATTTTCATAGAATTTTTGAGCAACAGAACACAGACATGCTTGGTTTAATTTTCTATCTCTTACTGGATGGGAATTTTACTTTCTTCATCTATATTACAATATTTTATATTATCTTCAGATCACTGCTGTGTAACAATGTTTACTGACATATACACATTCACTATGTTCTATCTTTTATTTTCTATATATATATATATATAAAATATCTTCTACTTCGTTTAGTGATGGGAAGTTATTTTATATTCAGTTCAATGCTTGTTGTCATAGAAGAAGCACAGAATTTTTCCTGGGTTTTCTGTAATTTTTTAAGTTCTCTTTTCAACTGAAATCACTTGTATTTGTTCCAAATGTAAGAATACAAAACCAAACCCTGTAAAATCTTTATACAAACACTAACTTTAAGATAAAAGAAAAATCTAGCTAACATTAGCTGTTAAGAAGATATGTGGGTTTTCTGGTTGCTTTGTTCATTCTCTAATATATAAGTTCTGAATTTAGTAAAAATAATCTTAAAACATCTTTTTAATTTTAAATAAAATAATCCTAATTGTTTTATTAAAAATAATCTTAATTCATTTCGCAAGCCATAGTCCAAATTAAGTAAAACTCATTACCTCACTAACTCAAGAATTTTTCCTCTTAAGATGTGAAATGCTTAAGAGAACATTAAAAGCAGTTCAATAAATACATTTCACTAAAATTAGCCTGTTAAGTGTCCGAGTTCCTTTGATAATATGATTTTTGGGTTGTGATGGGTTATTCACAAAGGTCAATTTTAGTCTGGTTTCCTGAGGCTCTTTTTACTGGTAGTAAAATAGGAGACATTATTTTAGAGAACAAATTGGAGCACACAAAGCACTCTCTGTTAAGGCCTTTCCATTTCTCTAAGTATAGGGGAAACCTAGGGAGACAAATCTCCTGGGCAGATACGGAGACCACTACAATCAGAGGAGTTTGGAAATTTAAACATTTTTTTGAATTAAGTAATTCTCCTTCCATACAGTTTAAGCAAGATAACATGCTATAGGAGAAAGAATGAATATCACTAAATCATGTTAATGTAGAACAAAAGTTGTTAAGAACTATCATTTCAAATTTAATATCTCTTTTTAAATTAAGTCATCGTCTTCTGAAGGATAGTAAGAAGATGTTTTAATAATTCAAGAACTCAGTTATTCAGGGAGGCTCGAATTATTTGACTGCTAAAACACTGATGACAAGGATGGCTGTACTTCTCTTTTTTCTTCTCTCCTGCTTTTTTGCCCTGTCTTGACAAGTCCATATATGATTCTGTTCAAAATGATACCGTGAATTTGAAAACTACTGATCCCAAATTTTTCATTACTGACAGGAGATAAGTTTGTTTGGGGTGATAATTAACTCAAAAAATTAACAATCATATTTAGCTTCTTAATATTCCTAATCGTTAGGGCATGTACAGCCTGTAGTTACTGTTCTAAACCAGGGGCAGGCAGGGGAGTGGGAATAAAAAAGGGTACTTTTGCAAATACTTATCTGATATATATATATAAGCTTAACTTGGTGAATCTACCACCTTGCTACTAAGTTAACACCTAAATTTCTAAAAAAAAATTAACCTAAAATTTATATATATATATATATATATGTGTGTGTGTGTGTGTATACATATATATATATAAATTGTGACTGCCATAAATATAGACTTTTACGTCACCTTTTACTTTTGAGAATTTTAGATGTTAATTTAGTAGCAAGGTGGTATATATATATGTATACACATATATACATATATATATATACACATATACATATATACATATTTGAGCTGGCCCAAGTCAGAAACTCCAAACATAAGAATGCTTCTATGAAATTACAGCAACTGACTAGTTCAGGGGGGAAAAAAGGACATTAATTACTCAAATTTCTTTAACAAATTCAATATCATTCTTGTAAATTACTTTTAATGTTTTGAAAAATCTGAGAAAACAAATGAAGAGGAATGGATTGTCTATTTCACAAAGTGGAAAAAAAAATTTCCCTCAAGCAGATGTCCCCAACAGAGATATTTAATGTGAGAAATGTCATTATGATCACAAAAATATTAGATATTTAAACTGAATGAATAACTTCTGTGACCTGTAAAAAAATATTGCATATTCATTCACTTTTGATTTTATGCTGTTATCAGATATCAACAACTTACAGTGAAAGTAATTTTCACAGGATTGAGGTATTTGGCCAACTTACTTTTCATTAAGAACAAATCTGTTAATAGCCTGATTTTAAGACCAGCAATAAATTTTAGACAGCTTGGAAAATCTCCACTCTGTTAATTAACTATACTGAAATTCTTAGCTACACCTTCCCTCAGTAAAGCAGATCCACCTTTAACATTCAGTGGCACCAACCATGATGCAAAGTAACTTTGGTGGTGTTTTCCATACTTTCACACTATGTCAATACATGACATTACTGTATGTAAAAGTGAGATATTATACTAAATATATAAGGCCTGTAGAGTAAAGCAAGATTAATAATTCCATAGGATTTCAAAGCAGCCCACTGTCGAATGTTTCAAGATTCGTGAACTAGATAGAATCACTGGGAAGCCTTCAGAAATAGTAACACAGCTGAAAACAGTGAATATGTCCATTTATAGTAGTGTCTGTGGATGGACAACACAGTTTTTGAATAAACTCAGACTCCTGTAACATTTAAATCTACACATTTAACTGCAAAAGATGATGGTTTCCATATATTCCTTTGTAGGCAATACATCAAAATGCCTGCTTTGAAACAATGTCTGAACTCAGCACCTCACAACATCCTGGAACATCCTGGAGTGAATCCTTGGCCCTAGCATTTCCCTAAGAACTTCCTGCAGTAAATTATTTGACTGCATGAGAAGTAGGACGTAGCAAGCACACTGACATGAAAATTCAGCCCCTGCTGCTCAAGACACCCTTCAGACTTCACACTTCACAAAGGCAGAGCAGGGAGAGGAAGGAGTGCTTCTGGAAGCTTCTTACTGCCCCAGAGCATGTACTCTGCTGATCTCTCTCTTGCTGCTGTACCGCTGTACCACTGTACCCTGAGCACAGCTCCTGTGTTGGCTCTGTCTTTTATGTCCCACATACCAAACCAGTACTGGGGCCTATGTGAAGCCAAGACATTCACATCAAGCCCAGGCAGCCTTTGCTGGTGCTTCTGAGTGCAAGGGAAGGGGAGCCCTTGCCATGGCCCTCAACTGCCCTTGTGGACAGAAAGGTTTGAATCACAAGGTACAGCTTTGTTCCCATCAGAAAGATATTCTCAAAGGTGTAATGTATTGTAGCACAGAATAGGAAATTATTCTCTAGAAAGCACTGCAGAGTTAGTCCTTTACTCTACATGTATACCTATTTCCTCTGCCTCAAAGGAAACACTGTCAAATTTAGAACTTTTATAGGCAAACGCCTACTCAGAGGTCAAGAACTGACAGGTCCCAGGCCCTAGCTGCTCCTAGAGCTATTTTTTTTCATATGGCAGCTTTCATATGACAGCTTTCAATAAAACAGCTGGTCAGACAAGCACACATAAGACAAAATGACAACTATAGGGAAACTTTAGACTTGAAGACTTTTCTGTCACTTACTGTTTGAAATGTAATTTCTTACACGTATATTGGTATCACCAAAAGAAAGGAAACAAAATGTAATTTTTTAAATACTTATGAAATAAGCAAATATTTCAGTATGCAGTTCCCCCTAATTTGATAGCATTGGTTTCAAAAAAAGGACTAAACCCCAAAGGGACACTTTAAGCTAGTTCATCCCTTTCAAAGTCCAAAAGAAATAAATATAATATTATGTAAAACCTGATGAACTAAATAACAATGCCAAGACATATCCTTTAACCTTAACTGTTAATGATGTTATGTAAAATATTCTTACATAAGGTTAAATACTTTCACTATTTCATGATAGGGAGTTCTGCGATGGACTAATAGCTTACTTGAGGCAAAGGAATGTCAATGTCAGAAACACAATTAAAATTTCACAGGTTTATAGAGCCTAGTCCTACACTATTAGCTCACACTTATATGTAAGATGTCAAGTACAAAATGACACCCTATTGCCATTTATTAATATAAAAGCCTTTCAAAGTACTGCAGCTGCTTTGTAATATCATCTATGTATCAAAGTGACCTAAATCACACTGTAATGCACAGTTCTACAAAGAACTATTAATGTTACCAAGAATCAAGGCCTATACCTTTGGTCCTGCTTGACTAAAAGACTAAAACATGGTGGAAGAGAATCAATCAAAGAACTATTTGCATAATGAAAAGGAAACCATAACTTACCACTTCAAAATGTTGTAGGAAGCATAAACTAAGACAGCAGAGCTAGTGACAGAACCACCAAAGTAACTGATATTTGGCTTCGCCAATGATGCATATGAAGAACATGCATGCAGAGCAGGACCTAAATACTAAATAATAATAATGCTGTAGATCTGGGGGGGGAGGGGAGGGGGGAAATCATGCTACAGTCTTCTAGTTTTCCAGAAATGTCAAACAAGCACCTTGGAAAGGTATGAGCATCTTTCTGATTATTGAGGAGATGAAGAAAATTACTTCTTTAGATACCTGAAGGAATTCAGTCTATACTCTTAGTTCTGACAACAATATCAAGCTGTATCTTGCTGGGCTTCAATTTAATGTCTATGTCCAGACTGAGAAATTAATTTATGAGCTTTAACTTCTACAGATTATATTTATATAGTGTAAATAAGTAATCCAACATGCTCTTGATCAATTAAAAGTTGAAAGATTGCAATGTAAAAGTGACACTTTCTTCTACTATATTGTATTTTTGAGATAGTTGTAAACTGACTACTATGCAAATAACAGTAACCTTTGCATTATGTCACTCAGAGCAATTTTGCCCTCCTATGAAACCTTACATATTAGACACTTTTATAGAATGTTGTTTCGTATTTCTGTCTCATGAAAGAAATATTTCAGCAAAATAAAATGATGATATTAAAAAAAGAAAAAAAGCCATTTGCAGCTCCTCCTGACATTACAGTTGGTGAGTATACCTATATCACTCTTGCAAAAGATGAAAAGAAATCAGCTTTCTGAATTGAGGGCTATTATCAATCTCTGTTAGTTGTCACCAGTTGCCTGAGGTCAGATTTATGAATAGTTAATACTAAATAAAAGTGCTAATTGCGTTTGAGAAATACAGAATTGGACACATATATTTTGTACAGCCATTAAAGGAACATAAAACATTATTATAATTGGGGAGTTTTAAGTGCTTGAAGGGAGAAAAAGAATAAAACGGAAAGTAAATTTTATCAAATGTAGGAAAAATACAAACAAGAATGATGACTGCTTGGGGGGCGGGGGGGGGAGGGGAAACCCAACCCAACCACAACAACATTTTGCACAAATTGTTTTCTTTACATCAAATCCCCAGGAGCCCAGAGCTGCTGTAGGACAGGAAGACCTTTCATCATCCACATGTTCAGCAGTAAGAGAAGGCTGGCAGCCACATACCACCCAACCACCTAGATACCCAACCCTTGTAAATAGTGATAAGAAGCCATTGAATCATCGTGAGTCTTTTTTATGCTGATGGGAAAACGCATGAGTGAGATGCCTGTGGCAGAATGGCAAGCATAAATACAAAAGGACTGACTTTTGATATCATTCCAGATTTACTTAAGAGTAACTGGAGAAATGTGCTGCACATTGCCTAATTTTGTAATTGTGACAAATGATTCATAAAATTTCTTTTTTATGTTAGAAGCTGATTTCAGAAATGCTTTGACCATAAATTGATCGTTTTTATTTACATTAAAAAGCAAAAATAATTTCAGTAAATTATAGTTTATTATCACTGCTTTATACTTTACCTACATAATGATAGCAGAATTAGTAATATATTCTTTTAGATTTTATATAATAATATTATAAATATTATTATTTATAAGGCAGAAAGCACAGAAGCATGTGTACTTAATACAGGAGTATGTAAAAAGACATGAGAAATAGCGAGATTGAGTATTCTTGTGATTTCAGATAATTTGGGAGTGATGCCATTAGGTATTAACTCTAGAACTTCTCAGTTGGAAGTTTATTTATTTATGGTATAAAAAATAGTAATAATACCTTCAGTCATGCAATTTTTCAAACTAAATGTTAGCTGAGGTTGTCATTATATTTGAGTGCTGTAGTTTACTTTACATGACTCCACCACTGAAGTTGTCAGATTGAGTTAGAGGAACCTACTCATGTCCCGCTCTCAGATAAGCAGCTTTCCTTTTACTAATGCAGTGCTATGATTGACTTGCTGCGTGCTCCTGCAGTTGAATACTTTGGGATCCCCTATTATACATTATCCAACATTTTAAGTATATCTGAAAACGCAAGAACCTAAGTCATTAAATAAGAAAATTAAAACAGGAAGCATAAACATTCTGACTGCAAATGCAGAATGAGCCTATGAAAATATATGAAGATTTTTCATATATTTAAAGAAAACTATTTCAAACCCCCTACATAATAAATGCATTTTTATTAGCCATATTTGATTAATTTTGGAAGACAAAATGGATCTATTCCATATAAATTTTCTGAAAATGGATTTTGGATACTCATTTACCAGATACTCATTTACCAGACTAAAAGGAAAGGTGATGTCCTTTTAGTTTTGCAGAAGACAGATTTCAAAGACAATAAAGAAAACTAATGAGTATGTATTTTGCCTTTGTGTGTTTTTTCTTTAAGGGTGTGTATTTTTTATTGTTTAATTGTTTGGGAGTTTTTTTAATATCAAAATGCAATAATGTACCTCAAACATACAGACATCTTAGTATGTCTACTAGTGGTAAAGATCAGTTGAAACAAAGGTCCTTCTTGTTTAATATCTATATATAAATATTAAGAATATGAACTGAGAGTTGTGGTATCCAAACCTACATTCTATTATGTAAATTAATGAATTTTTTTTTTAATATTCTAAAACACAAAGGAAAAAATGCTTTTAATTCATCATACCAGCAGAATGGAATCTTACACTGAAACAGAAAAAGTAATGGATTAAGTCTGGTCCTTGTAAAAAATGCCGTGAGAAAGTACTAGCCGGGTAGATTAGAGCACCTCGGACACACAGAAAAGTTAAATAAATAAATAAATAAATAGGTCAGTCTGAGGTAGGGAGACAATGTTATATTTTTTTCGCTTACTTCATCATAGTTGCTGCCAGCCAGCTTCACTTTTGAATCTGTTGGCAAAGTCATTCATTGCTCATACAGTCAGCACTCAATATCATGTCCTGAATCAAAAAAAAACCAGGCAAGTGTCATTAAAAAACATAAAATTAAACTTAAAATGACAAAAACATTCAAAACCATGGTCCATATAAACTAGACCACTCAGCAAACACGAAGACCAGCTAGAGTAGTTAACTTGATAAGTAATTGTAGTGATCATCAGAAAGAAATAGAGGAATACCTAAATTCTTTGTTCATGATTGACTGGAAACACCAAGTTATTAAAACAGCAATTCTGGGGCAAATGTAGTTTATTCAAAGAATTACTTTTTTTACTTTTACTCTTCATCATGTGTGACAACAGTATCAATGCCATCTTTCCCCAGGCTTGAATAAGATGAAGACATTAGTCTTTCATCCTTTGAAAACGTAATCTATAGAGGTGAATAAGGCTTTTATGTAGAGATAATCATAACCTGTTATGGCTATACAGGTGCAATCAACTATGAAGAGATGCCCCAAAGTGTGGGAAAAGCAGCTATATAGTTTCTTTGATTTAAATGCTTCTACTGAAGGAGACAGACTACATTGTTTTTATTTCTTCACTGAGTTTATGGCTGTAATTACTGCTGCTTTCTATGTTATTTGAAAACATGTCTCACAAGAGAACGCGGTGGTTGGTCACTGCTGTGATAAATCACCACAAGTTCTTCTTTCAATGTGTTGACTATAACAATACTTCAGTAGAAACTAGATTCATAAGTGTTCAAACAAATGTAATTACAGCCTATTATTTGTCAGCTATTTAAATAAAAATGTTTTGTTGCTTTCTGGTTTAGAAAGTGAGGAGATCACATAGAGATACACAGTCAGATACATCACACTAAAATCCCTGTCCAGATTGACACAGAAATCTTGAATTTTGCCCTTGCAAAAAAAGTGCACCTAAAGTGTTTCATGAACCATATTCCATTACTACAAACCCCAGCAACTGGTTCCAAAGGAACTGCATGGGAGGGAGTAACCAACGCAACATAAATCCTCTTATAGTCTTGCAATGTAATCACAGATAATTCTTTAACTGTTCTTTTTTGAAAAGTCCCTTAAAATTTACTGTGTCTGAGAAACTTTTCAATAGCTAGAAATGAGTATACTAGCCTATGACATATATGAACAGTGTGCTCTAGGAGTTTTCAGAGTATTCCATGAGACAGAATGTAATTTTCTAAGATATGCTACAGGATGTTTTTCATAACCATAAGGGTTTTTTCAAAGAAATGATTGCATTTTAAGGATTATGGTTTCAGCAGCAAATATGGCAACAAAAACGATCCCACTGCATACAATTAGGAAAAATGGGAACTGCATGATTGATTCTCAGTGTGAAGTAGCTCACTTATGATAGATGTTTTGGTCTACAACATCCTTTACAACTTCTGTATGGACACAGTATACACTGAAAAGATTTAACTCCTTCCTCTGCAGCTTTAGATGCTTCAAAACAGCTTGGATCAATATCACTGATCAGTTATACAGAATATTTAAACTAGTATCAAACAAGTTAACTCTGAAGTCCCTACAAAGGCACATATGGAAGTAAAACAGAAATTACTCCACTGGCAAGTCTAGTAAAGCTAGCAAAGGAAGAAATATTAGAGAAGGCTAAAACAAGCTAAAATTAAGAAAATCCCCAGGAAATACTAGAGAAAACCAATTTGTTTGCAACTGTATATGGAAGCACTGTGTGTACTTGTCATATGAGCACACAGGCTAGAATATACCGTAGAGCACCATTGTAGAAAACTGAGGAGTTGTAAATTCTGTATTACATAAATTGACCATTTATTGCCATTTAAAAGAGCCAACCCCCCCCCCCCCCCCCCTTCACCCCCCCCCCCAGTCATTTTGTACGGAAATTGAAACTGCTTTGTATAAAGCAAACTGTTTTTTTTTTTTCTCATTTTATCTACTATGTACACAGCAGACCAAGTTCAGCCTTTTGGGCTTAGTATAGTAATGTGATTGTGCCTTGTGCCAGCATTATAAAAATATTTGCTTTATCTGACTCTTCTATTGCAGATCAATTTCTCTTTTGTTGCCTTAGTGAATTAATGATAACTTGACGTGGAAAAGCAGCCATCTATTAAAATATTTCCTGTTTATCATGTATGACAGACACTAACAGAAGTCTCTGGGGAAAAGCTAGGAAGAATTGATTGCTTTGTTGTTGCATCATAACTAGCAAAATCTTAATAGCATACTAGTTTAACATATCAGTACAAATGTTTCTAAAGGGCAATGAGGGGAGAAGGGGGAGAATAACAGAAAAGCTATCATTTAGTATATAAAGCAGGTATACAGCTGACAATAAAGCTATTCACATTCAGATAAGGAGTTCACTGCAGTGATATTTCTCTATAACAGAGATACCGAAGAAGAGACGCAAACCCAAATTTTACTGTTAATGTCCTCTTTTTCATCCTGATGCTTAATTTTCAGCTTCAGTAAGCAAAGTTGATGCTTTGTAAAGGAAAAGGCTTTTAGGGAAGCAGAGGCATATATATTTTTTAAAATAGCAACGAATGAAGAAAGACTTCCAATAGCAACTTCTTTCCAACCCAAACCATGCTATTATTTTATGCTTGTTTGCTAGAATTGTTATTAGAAGAAATGCTACAAATGGAGTTGCTGTTTTCCTTCAAGAAAGAGAGTGTTTCTCATCAGGTTTTGGGACAAAAGTGACAGAATTATCTGATCTATAAATTATCTTTAAAATAGCTAGAATATCTCTGTCATCATCAAGCCTACCCAGTCACTTGTACTGGAAGAAAGGGCAGATACTAAGGCAGACCCAAAGGAAAATAACTCTTCTTATTTTGTAGATGAACAGTAAAAGTGATCAAAGTGTCTGGGTTTAATAAAAGAAAAAGTTCAATTGAGAAAAATGATAACCTTCTCCCTGCTCTAATAATGGAAAGTCTTTGGGTATCCCTTAAATCTTTCTCTAGTTAGAAAAGGCTTAGCTTAGCACGAGCAATCAGGGTGCTATGGTCTGTCTTTTAACACCAGTTCAATCAAGACTGCACTTCAACAGAAACTAAACTTTAATTTCAAAAATAATAAAAAGGCACATCTTCCTCCTTTCAGTTAGACAAAATACCAAAACAACCCTTCTGTTTGAAAATACGAGGACTGCTCTAGAAATGTCATCTCAACTGAATTTGGAATAATGGCTTGAGAAATTATACATGAGATTGAGCTTGATTTGGATCTTTTTCTCTTACTGTGTGTGTTCTCACTCCTGCCACTCCTTGGCCCAGCTGATGACATGAGCTCCTGGGTCTCTAACTTTTGGTATTTCACATACATTATTCAAATGCCATAAAAAACAGATGCTGAAGACGCAGTCAAGTTTCAAATGTTCCCCCCCTTTTTTTCTTTTACTTATGGAACCAGAGGCATGATCATTACTAAGCATTTTTACATCTGTACTGATACTGTTTTCTTTGGCTCTCACTAGGAACAAAACACTAATCTTGCTAGAAAGTATTGGCTGTTTAGTGATATTACGATGACTTGTTGGTAAGTTCTTACAAATAATTTTTATATGTACTGTAGAATATTTGCAGAGCACATCTTTCTAGCTTGCAAAGATCAATACCCATTGAAACAAAAAGTTTTGCTTATCTTTAGGTGCCTTGCACTTCTCAGAAATTCTGTATCTACTACTGTTAGCAGCTTACTCCGCAAGGTGAAAAAAACCAAAAGCCCTCACCCTCAAAAATAGAAAACGCATAAAATATTTTTCTTAAATAAGAGGAAACATCAAAGTTACAACAGGGCAATGGAAGAGGCTGAAGTAAAAATTAATTTAAAAAAATAGTTTAAATGTTTTAGAAAGTAAAAATATAAAAAAACCCAAAACTTTCTTATTTGCCTTTTCCGGAAAACAAGTCAGTACTGACACATCTTCCAGCAAGGATTATTCTGAGTTTTAACTTGCTCTTCTCAGCCATGCTTACCTGTGTGCATCCCATTCCTTGGCAAATGTGTGGCTTGACTGTCCAAGAAAGATGTGACTTAGAGTATTTAATAGTGTCATTCTGATGGGTTGCATGTGACACTTGTAGAATAAAAGTCACTGCTGAGAGGGTTTCCCCTGCAGAAAGATGCAAAAAAAAATAATTGTGGAATGAGGAAACAGCCCAGAAGACTGAACGCTAATCATATACAACAGTGGAGTTCACTTTCTGCTTATAAAAGTATATAATTAAATAAATAATAATAATGAAAAGTCTTCATCTAGTGATTTAAGGGTAGGACCTCCACCTTTTCCTTGTTATTTTAAATGCACTCAACACTCAAAATGAAGTTGCTTATTTAAAATAGCTATACAATATGTACATCCTACTCAATTAGAAATATGACTGCATGAATTTTCACATTTAATTTGGAAAATTAAGTTTGCATAACATCTCTACCATTATCATACCCGTATATGGGTTCAAAGGCATAGAGACCAGAACTTTCTTCAAAAGAGAGCATGAAAAAAATAAAATAAAAAAGAAAAGAAAAAGAAAGAAGGAATAGCTGGATTTCAAGTATAAAATTTACTCTCATAAATGGAATAAATGGAACTGTGCAAGAATCCAGCACTATGTAAACCATGATTTTTACCACTGCATATTCATTATAGTTAGCCACCTTCTTTATTTATGTTACATTTAGCTCCTGGAGTATGCTAATAGGCCAGAGGATTTTATGACATCATGCCACACAGTTGTAGATCTAGTAATATTTCCCTTTAGCTGGGAATTTAAATTTTAGTTAATATATTGCCTCAATCATCACTAAAAATCATTTTTATTAGCTAATTAGGAGCTCCAGTGACTTTTCAAACATTTTTTTTCCCCCTATGGATGTTCTGCATCAGATTGTTGCTGTGGCACTGTACAAAAAGCACATGAACTGAAAGGCTTTTCCATGCTGTGTTCTCCTATCATTTTTACAGATTTCTCTACTTATCTTGCCAGGGAAAAAGATGTGCTGAAAAATTCTACAGGGAAAGGCTACCATTCAGGTAATTTACAGTTCATCAAATGATGACTGATTACAACACAGATACATATGTGCACCTACTTTTGACAGAAGAAACTGAAGGTTGTTAGAATAATTCTATTATAATATAGTTCTTGAGGTTTTGGCAGAATTACTACTATAGGTTTAATACTCAATAGAGACTTATACCCTAATTGATGTTACCTGAATTGATTTAAATAATAAATGGATATGTTTGCGTTAAAAAGGGAAGGCTGTCAACAGCTCTGTAGAAAATGACATTGCTAACCATGCCTCTGAGACAGACCACTACAGGAAAAAAGTGGTCACATCAGTGCAAATTAGTCATCAGTGTAGTTAAATATATTACACTGAAAATAGGTAGCAGTTTGAAGAAAAGTTAAATAATTTTCTGAAAGTTCCATTTTTCACAGTAATTTTAGTTCCTATCACTTTGCACCCCAAATCATTGTATATAACAAAGTAAGCCTTCATTCTTTAATTTAATCAGTTAATAAAATCAGAATACTTCTTATGTTTGACGTAACAGCCTTGTCATGGAAAAAAGCATAATTGCTTCTTATATCAGAGACTCAAATCCAGATCTATTATGCTGACAGGGTACATGTTCACCATTAAAGTAACATATTATTTTGGGAAATCTGTATCTTATGTAGCTAAACAGAAAACTATTTTCCTCATAAATGTGGAAGCACACTGCGAAAATTTTAACATTAGTTTTTTCTGAAGCCAAACAATCACAGCTATAGCAAAAGTTTTTTTGTATTTTTTTGTGTTGTGTGTGTGTGTGCACATGTACAAGAGCCCTGTAAAAACATTACAGAATCTGCCAGTAAGAGGTCAGAAGCTCTGCACTACCATGTTTTTAGCTCAAAGTGCAAGGTGCCAATGCTGACCTGCAGGCTTCTCATCAGTTTGTTATGAGGCCTGGCTGTGTGAGCCCGAATATGATACAGGGTCTCTCTTGTAATGATGTGCACTTTAACCACAGGATAATAGCAAGAGCTTTGACAAGCACAACTTGTGGACATATCTTGGAAGTGGAGGGTCCAACACCGCAAGCAACTCACTAATGGTCAGTTATGAGTCACTGAAGGCAGTCAGCATTGAAAGGCAGGGCAAGACTGGGCTGGTTAAAGAAACAGCAGCTCAGCAAGGGAAATAATAGCTGAGAAACAGCATAAAATAACTATCCTGACATAGTAACATCCTTGAAAACTCTTAGCCCAGGTGACCAAGAGCTGCACACTACCTAGAAACTCAGCTGTCTTTTAAAAGCCAAGATCTCATATATTGGGGGAGAAAAAGCAGATACCTGATTTGGCTTCTGCTCCTCTTCTCACAGAAAAGCTCTGAGGACTGTCTGTCTTGATGTCTAGTATTGGCAAGGACCATTGACAGCAGAGCTAATCAAATATCAGCTCAGTGGTATTATATACTAATTTAGGTCCATTTTCCAAATGCTCCTGTCACAGTCATTTCTAATTTCTTCTTCTTCTACTGCTTCTGCTTCCTCTTGTTCCTCCTCTTTGTCTTCTTCCTCTTCTTTCTCCTCTGCTCTAGGGAAATGGCAGGGAGTTGATCTGTCACTGAGAAATACATACCAGAGTTTGGGGTTTTTTTCTTTAATGAAGAGCTATATTAGTTATAGATTCAAAGATACTCCAGAACATTGAGAAAACTGTCAGCACTGGGAATCATTCTTTCATGATCAGCCTTACATTATACCTGCCACACCTTGGTAACTTCATTTTGCTAAATCCTCCTGGAACTTCTCAAATTATTTATTTAGTTCTATCATAACTAATCAGGGGTTGGCTTATTTCATGTATTTTCCAGATCATTAATGCAAAGAGTATATTAAACCAGGTTGGTTCTCTTTCAATATTCAAACATGCTACTATTAACATTTCACCCTTTTCAAACATGTGGAGTTATTCTGGCTAGTTATTTTCCAAGTCTCATCTAGTTTCTGACCTGTAACAGAACATTAGCTCTCCTCTTAAGACTCATCATTTTTTATGGCTTCTTGTAAAATACTTGACAAAAAGTTTTTTAAAAGTTTAGACAAACATATCTACCAACTACTTCAATCACCATTTCGCTAAATCTCTTAAGAAATTTTACTTTATTAAATTGAAGACACATATTGAAAGCCAATCTCCCTGTAAAATTATGATCTATTAAGCATTTCATAATTTTAAGTTTTTACTTGAACTAAATTATTTACTGAAGATCAGTGATTTCTAGGATCCAATTTGATCCTTTTATAAAGGTAGATAAAGTATTTTCTGCTACAGAAGCTCTTTGTAATGAATAGCTGAGTTCAGAAGTTTTTGGGTTGGCAAGTTGTTGGTTGGTTGGTTTATAGGAATTCAGCCTCCTTCACCATGCTCCTTCAGGACTCTTTGATATGTCCCAGGAACCTCTGCTGTTCGATTTATAATTTGTTAATGGAAACTCTGCTTTTGAAACTTTAATGTCTACTAGTGTCTTATCTTTAGCAACTGAGAAACCCGTATAATTTTTCTTCAAATAAACACGAATACTTAGAGAGGATGCATTTCATAGGCATTCATTGTCAGGTAGTGCTATTCTCTCGATTATGTAAAAGCATTTCAGTTTGCTGGAGGTAAAAAGTGAAGGCATTTCCTCCCTATCTTCTCCTCCCTGACAAGAAGTCCTCAATTTCCTCCTACTGGGGTTTACTGTAAATGAAGAGAAACATAGTTGTGGGATTTCTCTTGGAAAATATTGGTAGTATACCTCTGAGGATTGCATGTATTTTGGATTAATAGTCTACAAATTGCATGCATCACTAAATACCTGGATCACTGGGGGGAAAAAAGTCAGTATTGAGTATTTCAACCCTGAATGAGTAGATTCATTTCTTACACTGTCTTTAAAATTACTTCTTTTTTTTTTTTTTCATAAGCACTAGTGAAATTAGTTGGAAGGGGGAAAAGCAAGTTTCATATTTCTATTGGAAGCAATTCATGAACCCAATTACTGGAGTGCCAGAACATATCTACCTTTCGAAGTATTTCTTGTCACATGCTGAATATTTCATAACATCTAGACTAGCATATGCATATTTATTTCTAGATGGTTTAGGAATATCACGTACTGTTAAAATTGTATTAATTCCAACACTAATCATGCTATATATCAGCAAGATAAAATCATATCTTTCAGAATAGGAAAAGGAAGTTTTAAGCATGGAAAATTTTTGTTAAGGATTTACATTTATCTAGTACTAACTTGCAAATTATTTAATAACAAATGAACAATTCTTCACTTCTGCTATCTTGAACATACTGATCTCACCTATGAGCTGAGCTTAGAGTTTAATTTAAAGACTACTGTGAAAATAACAGAGCTGAAGAGCTTTTTTGGAAATGTCATTTCTGAAATGTGTTAGAAAATTGTTGCAACATTCAGAAGCCAGAAATCTAACATCTGACTTTGCTAAAAAAAAGAAAAAGAAACAAACACTGTAATAAAACAAATAATTTTACAGTAAAATTTTACATATTATGGCAATGATGGCAGCATATTTTAAAATGAATAAAAACATTTTTCTCCTTTCATGGAAATACAGAAGGTGTTGCTAGGAGAGAAAGAGATTTTAAGGGCATTTACAGTAAATATGAACAAACAACTTGTGCTTTCTAGTACAGAAAATGCATTGTCATTATTTGTATTTCCATGCATTTCATGTGCATTTTGTACAATTTTCATTATGTTATGTTGTAGAGTATTTCTATGAGGTTATGATTTAAATTGTGGTAGACTATTAATTTTTTATAGGTCAGAATTTAGGATGCTGCAGGAAAAATAGCACAGCTGAGGAAAGGCAAATTGGATAGAAGCACATATTTGTAGACATGTAAAAAAGAATCTGTCAGCTCTTGCAGAGTTGCGTAAAATACCTTACCACTTACTGATTAAAGGAAAATGGAGAAGAGGTATAAAAGCACACATACATACACACTATCTCAGCTCTTAGCTTTCTAAAACCTTTCAGTCATACTTGGAGGGAGTAGAGTCCCCATTTCAACTGATAGGTGTTCAAGAGTTTCCTCTGTTCCTTTTGAAGGTGTCACATACTCAATTTTTAGAACAACTCAAGCTTGTTTTACTTCAAGTTCCTTTCTTTAAGCAAAAAATTGCAGTTATACCCCAGACTTCTAAAAAGTACCTGCTTTATATAAATTATTTTTCTGATGTAAGACTAGTTTACCACCTTTTCCCATTTAATTAAAGTGAAACATAGAATCATAGAATCATAGAATCGATTGGGTTGGAAAAGACCTCTGAGATCATCAAGTCCAACCCTTGGTGCAACTCCAGTCCATTTACTAGATCATGGCACTCAGTACCACGTCCAATCTGCATTTAAAAATCTCCAGGGATGGTGAATCCACCACCTCTCTGGGCAGCCCATTCCAATGCCTGATTACTCTCTCTGGAAAGAATTTTTTTCTGATATCCAACTTCAATTTCCCCTGGCAGAGCTTAAGCCCGTGCCCCCTTCTCCTGTTGCTGAGTGCCTGGGAGAAGAGACCAGCCCCCACCTGGCTAGAACTTCCCTTCAGGTAATTACAGACAGTGATGAGGTCACCTCTGAGCCTCCTCTTCTCCAGGCTAAACAACACCAGCTCCCTCAGCCTCTCCCCATAGGGTTTATGCTCCAGTCCCTTCACCAACCTTGTTGCTCTTCTCTGGACTCGCTTCAGCACCTCAGCTTTTACAGACTATGGAAAAAAGGGCTGACTACTTATGAAGAATTTACAGATAGAGCTGGGTCATGCAGGAAAAAAATTAGGGAAAGAAAAGTGGAATTTGAAGTAAATTTGGCTATTTCACTTAGGGATAACAAAAAGTCCTTTTATAAATACATTAATAACAAAAGGAGGGGCAAGGAAAACCTCCATTCTCTGTTGGACTTGAAGGGAAATGTAGTTAAGGAAGATGAGGAGAAGGCTGAGGTACTTAACACCTACTTTGCCTCAGTTTTCACCAGTAAGACAGGTGGCCCTCAAGACAACTGGTCTCTGGAGCTGGTAGGCAGGGAGAGGGAGCTGAATAGCCCTCCTGTACTCCAGGAGGAAATAGTTACTGACTTACTGAGCCAGCTGGATCCTAACAAGTCTATGGGACCAGACGGGATCCATCCCAGGGTGATGAAGGAGCTGGCAGAAGAGCTTGCCAAACCACTCTCCATCATCTTCCAACAGTCCTGACTCTCTGGGGAGGTCCCAGATGATTGGAGGTTGGCCAATGTCACCCCAATCCACAAAAAGGGCTGCAAGCAGGACCCTGGCAACTACAGGCCTGTCAGCCTGACCTCCGTGCCTGGCAGGGTTATGGAGCAGTTCATCCTGAGTGCAATCACACAGCACCTTCAGGGTGGACAAGGGATTAGACCCAGCCAGAATGGGTTTAGGAGGGGCAGGTCCTGTCTGACCAACCTGATCTCTTTCTACGATCAGGTGACACACCTGGTGGATGAGGGGAAGGCTGTGGATGTGGTCTATCTGGACTTCAGCAAGGCCTTTGATACTGTCTCCCATAATATACTCCTGGAAAAGCTGGTAGCCCATGGCCTGGACAAGTGTACCCTCTCCTGGATTAAGAGCTGGCTGGAGGGTCGGGCCTAGAGAGTGCTGGTGAATGGAGCTGCATCCAGCTGGCGGCCAGTCACCAGTGGTGTTCTCCAGGGGTCTGTGTTGGGTCCAGTCCTGTTTAACATCTTTATTGATGATTTAGATGAGGGGATTGAGTCCATCATCAGCAAATTTGCTGATGACACCAAGCTGGGAGGGAGTGTCGATCTGCTGGAAGGCAGGAGGGCTCTGCAGAGGGATCTGGATAGACTTGAGAGATGGACTGATTCCAATGGGATGAAGTTCAATAAGGCCAAGTGCCGGGTCCTGCACTTTGGCCACAACAACTCCCTGCAGCGCTACAGGCTGGGCACAGAGTGGCTGGAGAGCAGCCAGGCAGAAAGGGACCTTGGGGTACTAACTGGCAGGAAGCTCAACATGAGCCACCAGTGTGCCCAGGTGGCCAAGAAGGCCAATGGGATCCTGGCCTGTATCAAGAATAGCGTGACCAGCAGGACCAGGTCAGTGATCCTTCCCCTGTACTCTGCGTTGGTGAGGTCACACCTTGAGTACTGTGTTCAGTTCTGGGCCCCTCAGTTCAGAAAGGATATTGAGGTGCTGGAGCGAGTCCAGAGAAGAGCAACAAGGCTGGTGAAGGGACTGGAGCACAAGCCCTATGGGGAGAGGCTGAGGGAGCTGGGGTTGTTTAGCCTGGAGAAGAGGAGGCTCAGAGGTGACCTCATCACTGTCTAGAACTACCTGAAGGGAAGTTCTAGCCAGGTGGGGGCTGGTCTCTTCTCCCAGGCACTCAGCAGTAGGACAAGGGGGCATGGGCTTAAGCTCTGCCAGGGGAAATTGAAGTTGGATATCAGAAAAAAATTCTTTCCAGAGAGAGTAATCAGGCATTGGAATAGGCTGCCCAGAGAGGTGGTGGATTCACCATCCCTAGAGATTTTTAAACGCAGATTGGACGTGGTACTGAGTGCCATGATCTAGTAAATGGACTGGAGTTGGACCAAGGGTTGAACTTGATGATCTCGGAGGTCTTTTCCAACCCAATCGATTCTATGATTCTATGTTTCTTAGCTGCTTAAGTGAAAGATACTTCATACTCAAACTACATTAGGCCATAAGGCCATAAAGCCATAAAAATATATTGTAGGTGAGCAAAATAAAAATCACTGAAATGTAACCAAAAGCTACACTTCCACTCAAATGAGGAAGTATTGTACTGTTCTGCAGCTCGTTTGGATGGTGCCAGTGGGCAGGAAGGGGAGCCAGCCAATCAGTGTCTCAGCAGTTCTCAGGATATAAGGTGAGCTAAACAGCAGAGTTCAAATCCTATTTCTGTTTAGAATTCTCCCCAAACATACTGATAATTAAAAGCTTTGGGTTTATACCAGCTCAAGTTACTATGGCAAACTGTAGCAAGGACTTCTGTCAACAGCAGTCTGAGAGATCTGCTTTAGTGGAGAGTTATCAGTAAAGGAACAACTAAGTGCCCTGGCATATGTCCAAAAAAGCACTTACACAAAGGCTTCAATCAAAACTCCTGAATCATCTCAATCAATACCTTTGCTTTTTTTCACCTTTTTATCACTTTGTCCAGGTTTATAGCACAACAAAAGCATTAATTAAAACTAGCCTTTATTGTCTGTTTAAACTGAAAAAACTGTCTGCTAAAAAAAAAGCTACAAAACTCTCTGTGACAAAGTAAATAGTGATTTACACTGTAAATATGGATATCTGCATAAAAGAAAAATCATGTAGCTTCACAGTTTTAAAATAAAATGAAAATTATAAATTCATAAAACTAATTTCATTTTTAAATGCAGCTTGATTCATACACATCTATTCCTTGAAGGACAGTTCCCTCAACAGTGACTTCATTATTTTGTCTGCTCAGTTAAATTCATTGTTTGCATAATTGTTAAAATTTATTTGCATTTGATTTGTAACCACTTAGATGTGTACTCATGTTTCAAGTCACTTCATCCACCAATCACTCTTAGAAATCACAGCAACAAAGATAACTGCTATACGATTCTGTTGAAATTCAATAGGGTATTTTTAATAGCTGCATAAAATTCTGAAAGGTAGCAGACCAACAAACAGTTTTTCACATCTTGAGTCTGTGCAAATACAAGAACAGACAACCACAACAAAAGCAATGGCATTTCCTTTCTCCTCTGCATTTGTTTACATTGAGTACACAGCAATTCAGAGGAAAATCAACCAAAAAAGGTTACTAACAGGAAGTAAATAGTAATTTGGATGTTATTCAAATGAACATTCTATTTCAATTTTTTTTCATTACTTGTAGAATTTTGTTTCTCTTTTTTCAAACAACTACTTTAAGGTGTGAGTCAGCGACAGAACAGACAGGCTTTAAAAGAAAATGATTATTAATGAGGCAAGGGATTATTCCCTTTCAGTTGAGAGTATCAGCTCATAGCACCTCATCCATTCAACATCTTCTGGAAATCCTGGGCATGCTGGAGAAGAATGCCATTTAGGGTAATAAAGATCTGAAGCAATTGATTGAAGTATCTTGGAAAAAAATTTATTCCTCTGTTTTTATGGGAAAAAAAATATTTGGACTTTTCCTCTAAGAATTACTTTCAGTGGCTACTTCACTTGAAATGTTGAAATATCTTTTTATGACTAAGACATTTCAATGCTATTAGTGTGAAAATAAATTCCTGGATGTCTGTCTACATCCCCCATACAGTGCCTTTCCAAAATATTAAATGAGAAACAAGGGAAAATAGAGATGTGTACTGTCTCACTTTGGCAGAGGGATATTCAGAGTTGCCTGATTTCCAACTCTGCAGCTATAGCTTGTGAATTCATTGCCTTTGTCCATTTGCAGACCAAATAGGCTCTGGCTTTGTGATAATTCCTAAAATCACAAATGAGAAATTTAGATTAATACTTAGAAATAGTTCATGTTTGGTTTTTTGCATTAGGTTAGACTCTTAATTTTTAAAATTCTAGTTGCAAATGAATTCTGATAGCTAAGTAACAAGTAATATTCTTCAAGCTTTTGTATTGGAGCTGATACTGTTTAAAGTCTTCATTAATGGCCTGGACAGTTTTAAAAAGGGGTCCTGCATCATATTTTCAAATGACATCAGACTGGATGGACTGGTCAATATGGGAGGGTTGGCATGCCATTCAGAGAGGTGCTGGATAGAGAAAAAACTGGACAGAACACATAAAGAATCCTTATGAAATGCAACAAAGGCAAAGGTGTTGCTATCTGTGATGAGATAAACCGTTACAATAGTACAGTCTGAGGACCACATGGTTAAAAAGTCTCTTTGTACGAAATAATCTGAAAGTTTTTTAAAGGCAACACATTGAGCACAAGGCAGCAACACACCCTTTCAGCAGTGAAGACAAATCTCATACTGGATTGCCTGAGCCACCAGCTGTAGAGAAGTGACCACTGGAATGAACTCTTATGGAGCAGCAAGACCAAGATTCCTACATGAAGGAGGATGAGCTGAAGGTGACTTTGTCACAGACTGGGGTAGGGCCTTCACTGACAAGTGTACAGTTCCACAGAACCAGGTACGGTTGGTGGCAGTAACAAGTTCAGCATGTCATGTGACAGGGTCAGGGCTGAGGGTAAGCTGTAAGTCCAACAGAAACATCAGGACCAGCAGGAAATCAGGCTGGACATAGGACTACATGCTCCACAGGTCAGTCAAGAACTAGGGATGCAACCTGAGCTTAAAGAATCTCCTGGACCAAAAGGCAGAGGATACATAGGTGCACTGAGCCTGCTCAGGACATTTAGTACTTGTAGGTGCAATCAGGGCCCTGACAATCCAAGAACTGAGTTCTGCATAGTAACTAAGTCTTTCCAGATTTAGTCAGTTTTTTCCTAATAAATTTCTAGTGACAACTAATCAATCTGTCAGTTCATATTCTCAGATCAAATTAGAACATTTCTTATGTCATGTAAAGTAATTAATTTTATTGTGCTTTTCAGTTGCACAACTTTTATGTTTTTATTTATTCTTGCATTAACTGATTATAGGATTGTTTAAAAATACTTAGGGGTTTATATATAAAGCATAGTTATCTGTCCATTTATATTTTATCTAATTTAGCCTGTACTGTGTCAATAGTGAATTCAATGTCTTACTCAAAAAGCAGCACCATGACACTTTGCAGCATACTAAATTCAAAGAAGTGAGGTACTTTTGAGTCATGAGAGAAAATTGAGCATTACTATTTCAACTTGAGAAAAATAAGGTATATTTCTTAATTTGTTAAACATTATTTAATTATTATTTTTCAACTGTCTAATTCTTTTCTTTAAAATAATAATCACGTTACAGTGTTGTAAACTACAGGAAGAAGACTAGATTACCCCAAAATAATGGTCTTTCATATGTGTACTTGGTGAAGGGTAAACATGAAACAAAATAATTTAAGACAAACTGGGGCAAACCAACCAGCATCAACATCATGGATGAATACTCCATCTGACTAAGGTATACAACATATTCTTAACTTTTCAGAATAAAACCAGTCTCTTAGATTCACCAAGAAAGGTCTTCAAAACAGTCAGTCAGGTTTTGGACAGATCCATCTATCAATATATTCTACTCTTTAGTACCATAATTCTTGGGTTCTGTCACACATCAGCTTTCTTCATTCTTTTTCCCTCTTCATTACTTATCCCAGCAGTTCTGCTCAGGTTTGTTTTGTGTCTTTGCATCTTTGCAGTAACTAAGTATAGAATCAGAAACAAATTTATACATCACAGTAAGAAATGTGACACGGCGGCATTAATTTTTAGCTGACTTGCTCTATAGAACATAACTCAGTCCTTAAAACCCAGTGCCAGGTTTCCATACTCTGTTTGTAAGCAATTTAAAAAATAAAATAAAATAAAAATAAAAAAATAAAAAATAATAAAATAAAATAATAAAATAATAAAATAAAATAAGATAAAATAAAATAATAAAATAAAAGTGAAATTAAATAGAAAATAAAATATAAAATAAAATATAAAATAAAATATATTGAGCAACTAGCAGCCAGTCCCCAAAGTTAAGCAATGCAGAAGACTAAGTTCTTAATGATAGAGGGATTAAAAGCGATGCTTTTTTATCCAGCATCCCAGTGGTTTTCATCTTACCCATTTGGGATCCAGATAGCATTCATTACTCTGCCCAAACACCATGTGAGAGCTTCAATTTCTATGGCAGAGAAGGCCTTGGAGCCTGTCAGCTCCTCCTCTTCAAGCTCTTCCAACCTTAATGGACAGTCTAAGAATCTTGCCTGTATGCCAGATGATTTAACCCATTACTGGCTTAGATGTAACTACTGTTGAAGAATATCCCATGAAATACAAAAAACTTCAACAGGCTGAATATAAATATCTTCACCACACAATATCCTGGTTCCTTAGCATTTGCAACAGTCATTATGCACAAAGTCTAGAAGAAAAGAATTAATTCTGCAAGCTGCAGGAGAAGATTTGAATGGGTAGTTGAAAGTGGAAATCAAGGGAATTAAGGGGACAGGAGAACAACAGAGAGCAAAAGAAAATTTTCAAGGGCAATGGCCAGATAATGAACAGATCACTGCAGAGAAACAACAGAAAAAAAAGAAAAAATGCAAAAACTATGAGTCAGAAAGTACCTAGGACTTTGGGAAAGGAAAACTGACAGTACATGAACAAAATTATCTGTGTGAGAAGGAGCAAAGTAATAAAAAGCTCAGGGATGTCTGACTATGGAACAGACAGGAGAGACATCTTCACTATTTGGTTTGACATTCTCACTAAACAGCAAGAAAAAAATAACATTTCTGTCTGTGAAAGAGAGAGATAACCTAAAAGCACTCCTGGAGGTAGCAGCAGAGGTGAAAAAAAGCCATAACTGGGCATAAGAAAGAGCAGGTGTGTTGAGTGTCTGGGAGGGTGGAACTGAACTTTCACTGCAGCTCTGCTGGATGAGAAATGCTGCATTGCTCCAAAAGCTGTAGTTTCCATTTCCTTGTAGGCTGTCAGCAAAAAAGCAAGCACTAAAGGTTCTTTTTCAATCTCCTCCTGTTCTCACAAAACATCAGACCTACATCAATTAAACTATGAAAACGAAAAGAAATACTATGTCTGAGCAATGTCCTGAGGGCCAGAAAATCCTAATTCTCTTGAAGTGGTGGAAGCCCTGTTCCTTTTGACTTTAAGAACAATTCTGGACAAAGTACTTGAAAATGCCAATAAAGAACATTTGTGCAGTGGCAGGAGATTAACTCAATGATCTAATAGGTGTCTTTCCCCTCTAGCTTCTATCACTCTTGTTTAAATTGCTCTTTAAATTTAGAGAGTTAAAATTAAATAAAGACAGGCTGTCACACCAATATAAGCCTTTGAAAAAGGCTTAATTCATTCATCTATTAAATTCATTCATCTGTTGTAGCTCTCTCCATGGGCCAAATCCTTCCTTCACTTGTATTTGTGTAATGCTGTTAAAATCAGTATGAGAAATTCGAGTAATTATTTATTCCCTTTCAGGAGATGTAGCTTGTTTGGGAGTAAACTCTCCTAAGTGTTTTCAACTCCACAAACATCTGAGGGCTTATTGTAGTAGTCGTAGTCATAGTAGCAGTAGCAGTATCCACAATAATAATAATAACAGAACTTAAAATTAATTCTGTGTAGGCCAAATACTGCCTTCGGCTGCAGTGGCATAAATTACAACAAAATTTACTTTGAGCTCCCATTGCTATTTAATGGTAAAAGCAAGTGAAGACAACAGTGGCCAGAGTGCCCTGCTCCATCCCACCCTCCCTCCTCCCTCCCCCAAAACACAGAGATCATAACCTCTGTGATGTCTCTATAATCTGTAAAAGTGCTATTAGAGCAGGTTTCTTAAATGGTTCTGTCATCAGATCTCACCCTTGAATTTCATTTAATGTGTGCCTTTATCACAGTTATAGAATAAGTGAGGCTCGAAGGGACCTCTGGAGATAAGCAGGTCCAACTGCCCTTCTCAAGGAGGGCCACTTAAAGCCAATTGAGCCAAACCATACCCCGACAACCTTTGATGTGTATCCAAGGAGGAAGACTCCACAGCCTCTCTTGGCAATCTGTGCCAGTGCTCACAATTTAAAAACAAGTGTTTCCTGATGTTGAGATGAAGACTCATGTGTTTCCTCTTTGTGTCCATTTTATCTTGTGTCCTGACAGTGGACACAACAGAAGACCCTTCATCCTTCTTGTATCCTCTGTTCAAGTGTTTATATATACTGATGAGATGCCACCCTGAGTCTTCTCTTTTCCAGGCTGAACAAGACCAGCTCGCTCATTCTTTCTTCACAGGAGAGATGCTCTAGTCTCCTAATCATCAGCCCTTGGCTGAACCCTGTCCAGTGTGTCCATATCTCACTCCTGCTGAGGAACTGAGAATCATTGTCATTTATAATCATTCTCATCTCTGCATTAACAGGATAAACATGCATAAACTACACTTGGAACAATAATAGTTTTGTGAGTCTTCTAACAAGTTCAAATGAGTTTTGAAAAGACTCTTTTCTAAATAAATGACCCTTTGACTCTCTGTGTGGACTAGAAAATGAGCCTTATAATCCCATTAGTTATGTACACAGAATGTTTCTTTTGACTAGAACTCAAATTTGTTATCACAAGCTTCCTGGTTTCCTTCATTATTTGTATATTTTTTAAATGAGTTGATTGAAAAAAGCTCATAAAGTAATCACTTGGAATGAATAAAAGCCTTTCATTCCTTGTTTTGCAACTGCAGTGATGTCAATTATGTCCCAGAGAGGGGCATATTATCAACCAAAAAAATATAAGTGATCTCTGCATCTCACTTACAAACTAAGCAACAATAAGAATGTTAGAAAAAAATAGCACTGTGGCAGAAGATTAAACCATTTTAGCTAGCAGCATGGTTACTCAGTATGGGGACCATTTCTAATGCAGGACTTACTGTTGTCAATTTTTAATGCATCCATGAGGATTAGAATACATAACAGCAGTCACAACAAGACTTCTTTAATAATTATTTTAGTGGTAGGGAAATAGAGTTTTTCATGTGGTGAACAAGAAACCACTGCTTGCCCTCAGGGAGAGGTCCAACATCTCAATCCAGCATGGCTATTAGTCAAATAATTAATCATAAGTACATAAGTGACCTCACTGCACTAAAAGGTCAGACTGTAGAAAATCTTATAAAATTAGAAAAGTTATGGCTACATGTCTGTACCTACACATTAGCCCAAGCCATATTGTCTTCATTCTTGTCCATTGTAAAGTATAACTGACTATATATAAAATGGTATGGTAAGATCCTGGCACTAAATAATGCTGTCTTTTTTAACGTTCAAATACCATGTGGTATTCCTTCCCTTCTTTCATTCAGGAACTAATATTTGTCAGTCAGCATGTGCTGATACAAAGCTTCTAATTGTCCCAAAGGAACAGATTGAAACATTTTCACCTAAACCCTTAAATACATTTCTTCTCAGTAGGGCAAAATAAAATGCCATGTTTATTTCAAAGTGCTGTAACTTCCACTGTGAAGCTGAATTGGTTTTGCTCTGCTTGGCAGTAAGTCTGCTGCTAGAGGAACACTATCCTGTCTAACAAGTGGTCTGCCGCCTCCACAAATATGACTGTCATGCCTCTTCTGGCTATAATTCACCTCCTATCACAACAGGGTGCACTGGGTATAGAGTTAACACTAGCTGCAACATAAGCACATTAAGACTGATTTTGAAATGTACAGAACAGTCAACACTATGACTGGATTTACAAGTCTGTGGAGAGAAAGATCCTAAACACAAACCTTTTGTGTGAGCCTATATATCCCAAACACTGCTCTCTGCCTCATAACCCAGACACAGCTTCTCTACAAGAACACAGGAGTGTAAGGCAAACATTACTACTTTCAAATTCACATAGGGAAAGGTTTCCCTGATATAAAGGAATTGTCATATCCTACAGAATTGAGTAGCATGAACAATCTGTCTGAATCCGTATCATAGAGGGAAGCCATATACCCAAGTGGGACTCAAGACCTTCCTTTAACGAAATTGAGTAACTGTGGAAAGGAGACAAGAAACAATCTCAAAGGTAAAAATAAAGAGCAATAAAGATGTATTGATGGTTAATTACTGGTTCAGTTTTCAGTCAGTCTTTAAATGAGTTAAATATTGGTAGAGATTTTTTTTGCTTTTCTCATATTTCACTTATTCTATATCTTGGCCTTGATAATCATGAAATATTCTGTTGCACCACACATCGTCTAATAAATGAAGTTATCAGAAATGCTGATGTGAACAGAAACAGAACAGACACGAAAAATCTATAGCAAAACAGTACTGTTAATCAGGAGTGAGATATCTCAGGAAAAAAAGAGCCAAAAAAGCCAGACATATAAGGATGATTTTTTTCATATTACTCCATTAGTAGAATGGTGCAAAAAGAATTAAAGTGAACTTATTATTATGACCATTGGAGGTCTGAGACAACATGTTTAACAGCTAATTTCACTGGATTAACAGGACATGCAAAATATATTTACTGGTTTTATATGAGATTCCCTTCTCAGCATTATCATATCACAGTTAATTTTCAGTGGGATTTGGAATTTAATGAGGTCCTTTAATGAGGAAGCCTATTAAAATTCACACTTGGGAATTAAAAGGGCATCCCAGTCCATGAAAAAATGAATCTTATTCCCTTGAGAGACTAGTAGGAAACCTGTGTATGCTTTTGTTTGGTGATCATTGCACCTGCACTACAAGAGGTTCAGAAAGTTTGTGTTACTCTGCAAAAGAAGCTTTGCCACACCTCATGAGGATTTACCTCCTCAATTTCCTCTTTTCTTTACCACAAGGAGCTGCTGTTTCATTAGCTGTGCTGACAGACTGTACCTCCAAGTCCATGCCTTTAGCTTTACCCTTTAACCAGGTGGGATTTCACCAAAAAAACCCCTACTATGTATGTGAATGTGTGTATATGCTTGAGAACACACATGCATATGACACAGAAGTTTGAGACAAAATTACCACAAACCCCACAATCTGTCCAGGTTATTCGTTAGCCTGAAAATTCTAGCAAGTGAATATTTAGCTTTTACATGTTGGAAATCAGAAGTGATAATCATTACTTTGTAAAAGACCTTTTAACTTCCTCTGACATGACTTCATTTACATTCAGATTTCTGATCTTGGGAATGGCTGGCAAAATCCTCCCTGAGGACTACTGGGCACATGTGTGTATTGAAAAGTCTTTGATGCATTTACTGAACTTGATTTTTAATGAAATAAACATCCCAAACCCACTATTATGTTCATGCTTGCTGAAAAAAAAAAAAGCCTAAATCATGAAGCTATTGAATAAATTCTCACCATTTTGAGAACTTGAAACTTCCACTAAGGGCAACTGGACAAGCACCACATACATCCTGCTTGAATGCTCTTCATGTTCTGGTTATGTTGCCATAGAATCATAGAATTTTTAAGGTTGGAGGAGACCTAAGATCATCAAGTCCAACCATCAATCAAGCACCACCACCATGTTTACCATTAAACCATGAGTTCAAGTGGTATATTCACATGTTTTTTGAACTCTTCCAGGGATAGTGACTCTATCATTTCCTGGGTAGCCTGTTACAATGCTTTAAAACCTTTCCATGAAGAAATTTTTCTTATTATCTAATTAAACATCCCCTAACACAATTTGAGGCCATTTCCTTTTGTCCTGTCACTTCTTACCTGGGAGAAGAAACTGACACTTTACTACAACCTCGTTTCAGGTAGTTGTAGAGAGTGATAAGGTCTCCCCTGAACCTCATTTTCTCCAGACTAAACCAGCCCAGATTCCCAATCCAGTCCTCCTAAGACTTTGAAAAATATTTTCCTAGTGGGAGAAAGCTAAGGGAACTAGAGGTACATCTGGAGAAACAAAAGATTCAGGCTACTGCCCATCAGCCTAGACAGACTAGTAGTGGAGGAGGTGGCAGTAGTGGAAAAACATGTGGTAAGGAAGAAGAAACTAACTTATGGAGCAGATTAAAGAACGGTGACATTACACAGGATGTCACAGAGTTTTGTTTATGTGTAGGGGAAAGCTGTGTTTTTTATACAAAAGTTGTATCCTATTTCTGGGTTCCTGGGAGAGGAAACACCTGGAAAGACTTTGACACTAACTACCTTTCTAAAGGAGTAGTGGACAGACTCAAAGTGATGAACAGACCTTTTGTTAGTGCAATCTTTTTTTCTGCAAAGTCCTCATGAATGGTACTTCTGGTTTAATATTGGCAGTGTGGACACTTTTGAATGGAATCTTGAAAACACTCAGCAAGACTTGGAAACAGAAGTGGAGAACAGATTGTCTGTAGTCTACTCAACAGAGAGTGATGGACCCTTTCTCTGGACTTTGCTGCCCAAGATCCTGGTTATTACTTCTTTATTGTACACATTAAGAGAAGGGTCCTGCAGGCTTAGGTCGAGCAGAGTGTGGAATGGGTAAACATTTCACTGTGGTTGAAACTACAGCCAAAGTCCTTCAGGATGAAATAGATGAAATTCAAAGATGTAGCTGGATGTGAGGAGACCAATTTAGAGATAATTAAGTTTGTAAACTTTCCAAAAAATCCCAAACAATGTAAGGATTTGGGAGCAAAAATTCCAAAGTGGTTAATTCTGACAGGTCCTCAGCATACTAGGGAAACACTGCTATCTAACGCTACAGCTGGAGAAGCTAATGAACCGTCTATCACAATCAACAGCTCAGAGTTCTTAGAGATATTTGTTGGTGGGGATCTAGCTGAAGTTACAGACTTTCTTGTTCTTGTTCAGAAAAATGCCTTGTGCATTCTCTTCATTGATGAAATAGATGTAGAAGGAAAAAAGAGAAAGGGGCGACTTTGGTGGACAAAGGGAGCAAGGAATACACTCATCAGCTTCAAATAGAAATAGATGGATTTAATACAGCCCTTAATGTAGTAATTTTGGCAGGTACTGACGGGCCAGATATTTTTGACCCAGAGATCAGGACTCTTTGACAGGCAGATTTACATTGGACCCCCAGGTATAAAAGGAAGAACATCTATTTTCAAAGTTTACCTTAGACCTCTGAAATTAGACACTATCTTTAACCTAGCAAGAAAACTTGATCACTAACACTTGTTTTTTCTGGTGCTGTTATTGCTGGTGTAAGCAATTTTGTTTCCTGTAATTAGAAATGGAAGGAAATGAGATACAAAGGGTTTACTAAGGGTTAGAAATGTCTGGTGAGGGAGTACTGTGCCGATATCCAAAGTAAGAACTTCCCACACTTCAATTGATCCTTTTTTCCTTCCTTAAAAATTCCTTTGTAGTTAGACTGTATTTTCTTATTTAGATATGGAAAATGTTTTGTTTCTCTGTTTGAGGAAGTTTAAAATAAGGGGGTTTTGTTGTTCTGTGAAGTTATGTGTAGCCCTTCAGCTTTCCAAAATCCCGTCAGTAATTTTGGCTAAAAAAACAGCAGTTGCATTTAAGAATGCAGCTTCCCTTCTTTACCCAGATTTTTCCTAATAAATGCCAATGATTTACATTATCTTGTATTCTGTTTGCATACAACCTTAGAGAATCACAGACTTACAGATTGTTTATGGTTGTAAGGCACCTTAAAGATCATCTAGTTACAACCCTCCTGCCATGGTCAGGAAACCTTCTCTGTTTTAATATAGCAATCCAGAAAGCATGCATAAGTGAAAAATGACTGAAAATACTATATTATCAATTCAAACAACTGACATAGAAAGGGCTGGACACATACAGAATGAAAGGAAAGCTAGCAGAGAAAAAAAGGCGGAAAATAAAAAGGAAGACAACAGAAAAATAAGAACTATTCGGGCTGAATATATAATTGTCTTGGTTTGAGCTGGCAAAATGCCAACTGCTCAATACCAAGTCAGATCCTCTCTCCCCTCACAAAGAAAAGAGCGAAAGGGAAAGAAAAAACTCTCAAACTAAGTTTATGCTTAAACTAGCTACATATATTTATACAGAAAAGAGAAAATTAAGAGAAAACTACAATATAACACACACTTACACAAGTTACGTATAACAAGAAATAACCTTCCACTTCCCAGATACAAAGCCTATTACTCTAGATTCATAAGTACTCTAAAAGACGGCCTGCAAGAAAGAGAAACAGTAACAACAAAATACTTCTACTTCCCTGAAACTAAAACAAAATACGATGCAGCAGCAGCAGGAGCAGGGCCCAACAAAGCAGAACAACTGTAGCACATCCTCTCTGTACTTCAGCCATGATGGAACTGACTTAACACCTCCCACACACCGGCTCTTACCCCTTCTGAGATGGTGTCGTAATATGATATGGAATACAACACTACTAGCTAGAAGAAGTCAGCTGTTAACTAGCTCAGCCCAGCTCAAGTCAGCTGACAATTCCAGGCCTAGTCTGAACTTTTAAACCTAAATTTTAGGCCTACCTGGCTAAACCCATAACAATAAGGAAGAAAATAATCAGGATGTTCAGACACCAGACAAAATTTTCTGCCTACCAAAGCTCAATTTAGAGACAATCCCACCACGATCTCCAAACTCTTTGTAATGTTTTTGGCAATAGACTACTGTACCCTGTCTCTCTGAGGATCATGCTGTTTTTGTTTGTTTTTCATAATCCATACCACTTTCTCACTACCTTATTTAGTATGACAGGTTTCTCTTTTCAGTGATCCAGTTTTGCTTTGCTCTTGCTCCTACTTTTGTACTTTGAGTCTAGCAGCTTATCTTTTTGGTGTGTGGCTGTCAAACACACTTCTGCTCTTTCTAAGAGGACTTGTCATATTAATTTAAGCTCTACCTTGACAAACATGCAAACACAGGCTTAATTTTAGGTTTGAACTTCAGTGAGATAAAACACCTTTAATGACTTCCCTAAATCAGGACCTCAGTTTCATAATTCTAATCTCCTGCTCTTTCAAGGTATGTACATAGTGATTAATATATTTATAAGGTTTTAATCATGTTGAAAAATTTAAATGCACACAGAAGCAATAGCTCAGTAAAATGTAATGAGTTGAAAATTGCCGGTCTGTGGTAGAATACCCCTCCTGAAACTGACTGTGCTAAAAGTGTTCACTGTCTAAAAGCAAATTGTTACAGTGCATCAAGCAGTTACAATTTGTGTTCTTTGAAAAAAACAAACAAAAAAAGTCCTGAATTTATTTACATAGCAAAGTGGGTTTTTAAGCTTTCTTTGCTCTAACACCAACATCCAATGTTTCCAATGAGAAAAACAGACCATGAAAAAACAAAAGATAATTTTAACAGCAATTCACATTGTGTGCTACTTCTGCTCCATTATGCAGTGTATGCACATCCTTAAATATGTTTTCAGATGTCTTGTTTCCCATCTCAAGCATTTTGCTATCAAAATTCATGCATAAATTTACATTAATAACATAATCTGAGGCACTGGTCCAGAGTCTGAGATTTACACCATTTCACTGGTGTAAATCTAGAATATCTATTAGTTTCAGTAGGACTGTTTGTATTTATACATTATGAAATTTTGAATAGGTGAGTTATTATTTCATAACAGGAACAACTATTTTTATTCTGTTCCGAAATGGAATTTTTGCTCCTCTCTTTAACAATATAGTTGAGGCTCTCTACAAGAATAGAGTATTAGAATTCTAAATCACTAATGGTTCAATCAATATACTGAAATGACAAAATTATAGCCTTTTCTGAATTTGAGTATTAGCAGCCTTTCTTCTCTACTTCAGCAAAACACCTCACTTAAAAGAAACTATGACAGTGTTGTGGATGCAAATTGTGTGTAGCATCTTTGCAGAAATGGAAAGTAAAGACACTCTCAATCAGAAAAAAAAATCATAGTTTTTGTGGTTTTTTTACTAAACTAATTTATCCACTAGTTTGTCCCATTTCTAAGACAAAACATATTTCTGAAGAATGTAACATTTTGATTACAGTGCCACATATAATTCATTTTATACAGAGAGCTATTAGTTATTTGGTAGGCTACATTCTACTCATCAAGAAGAAAATCATGGTATAAGTGCAAATAATGGAAGAAGTTTACTTAATACCTCCATTGCCTTCCACTTACCCCAGCTCTGATCCCTACAAAGCATCAGATGGAAGAACCTACATCAGAATTTTTTAAGAATCAGCTCAGTATTCTATTAAAAATATTAATTGGGTATGAGAGAATGATAATAATGGTTTGCTTTGTTAATATTTATTAAGTAAAAAAGATAAACTAGTAGCAGTAATTCTTTAGATTAAATGAAAAACTAAACCTTCTGTTACACCCTAACTTGACTAAGTAATACTGTGAGGGTTGTTTTGCTTTTTGGACTCAGTCACTTTCTAGGCTGTTCATATATTCCCAGATCAAAAGCATACATTTATTTTACATTTTTGACATAGTGCACAAGCATATTAATTATATAACACAGCTTGTATCAAAAATTAAAAGAAACCCAAGCAAAGACAACAAAAATGAAACAGAGTCCCCAAAATGTCTAACTATAACTCTCAGTCTTCTTATAATCACTAAATTTGTCTCCCAGAACAAATATTATTGGGCTTTAAAGGGGAGGAAAGTGGAAAACAAAACAAAATACAACAAAAAAAAAAAAAACAAAAACAAAAAAAACCACCAAAGTCAGGCTTCATTTAAAATTCTCCTTCTCCTAGCTTATCCTTGCTATGCTTAATATTTTAATGTGGAAAAGTATAAATGTACTTTATATTTTTATGTCAAGGATTTGTACAGTACCTAGAAGCCAGCAGAACAAAATGCAGTGAAGCTTTTTATATGCTTTCATATAAATTCTTTCATATTAATTCATAAGAATTTCATATAAATTCTTTCATATGAATTTTCACCAATGAAAAGGGAAAAAAACCCAAGCCTGGTATGTATAAATCAATCCTAAGATCTAGAGTAACACATGCTACAATCTTGGAAAGACTCCCAGAGAAGTTTAATGAAAAAGCTTCCCATAAAATGCATAAATTCATGTGAAAAATTCTAAATTATAAACTGTATTTATAAATGCAATGTAAACCTTAGTATGTGGAAATCTGTATGATGCAATACATGTGCAGTATATGGACAAATCAATATATTTTAACTATAAATCATATGTATGAAATGTATTCTATTTTCTTTCAATCCTGGAAATAAAAATTAATAAGATGTCAAATAGAACACAGTCTAATGGAGGAAATCTCATAAAACATAAATACATAGGCAAGATTATAAATTCTATTAATTCCACAGACACAATTTCAGCTTTACTCATTGAAAGCAGTGGGAATAATTAAAACAACAGTAGCAGAAGTTTCAATGTAAGATATTTCTCTTTAATAGACAACACTCAGAATTGTCCCATAGACAGAAAGGATAGCAAAATACATTTATTTAAAAGATCTCTCATGCAACAATACAAATTTTTACCAGTTTCCACATGTATTATACTGTATGATATATAGTAACACCAGAGTGTAACAAATGGTATGGCACTGAATACAAGGAAATAATCCACTGTGGCATTCTGGCATAATTATAAAACTCATAAATAGAATAAATTCTGCAGTAGAAAAGAAGTGAGATTTTTTTACCGACAAAAGTCTTCTCCAGTGGACTTATATACTTCACATGTTCATCATATATCATTTAATGAATATTCTGAAAAATACATAATGAATATTTATGTCTTTCCCATCCTGTTGGGTCAGAAATTTAAAACTTTTATCAGATATTTTCTTACTCATGATTAAAAAATTGACAAATATTACACTGGCATTGCATGAACTGTTTGGCCAACACTGCAAAACATAACACTTCCAAGAAAATAGTATAAAAATTCAAACAAGACATAGGCTTGGAAAAGTCTTTAATTTGTACCAATTTTTCATGTTAATTTCTCAACTCAGATCTTACTAGAAAACCTCAGTGTAGTAAAGCCAAAGAACAACAATTAATTGGAAAGAGGTAGTGGACTTTTACACTGTTGACCTGCTCAAGGTTAAAAGCACAAAAACCCACTAGCAGGTGATTTTTACTGCCTTGTTTTTTCCCAGGACTCCCAAAACACAAACTCTATATTTTTAAATGGATATACAGCTGATTTTTTATTTTCAGCCAGAAAATCTGATATGTTTGAAATGAAAACAATCTAAGACATTTTTGTGCTTCTAACTTGATAAACAAACACATGACAATAATGTGAAGTACTTACTAATATTTTTAACTTGAAAACAAAATAATTTTATGTACTGAATTAATTCTAAATATTACACATTCTTACAGAATTTTTTCTTGCCTCTGTTTCATAGTTTAACTCTCTTCTCTGCTGATGATGTAGAACTGACTAAACAAAAGATCTATTAGAGAAAATTCTCATGAGAGTGGGAATTAACATAAAGGTTTCTGAAAATGGAATCTCCAGTGATATTTCTCTCTTTTTTTTAAGCAGAGAACAATAGATAATAAGATTTTTATTCAGGATACAGGGGAAACTTCTGAACTCAGTAGCTCTGGGTCAATATACACAACATTAGAACTTGGAATATTTCCTTCACATTGGCAGTAGTAAATAAGCCATACTATATGCATATCTCATTGTAACAATAACTATGAAGCTGGTTCCTGTATTTTCCCCATGTTGCAAATGAAATAGCTTCATTAGGAATAACAAAGCATTGCCAACTCTGAAAAGCAATAACTACAGAATAAACTTGTAGTCAAGGTTGTTAACACAGAAGGGGATTAAGAAAACTCATACAGTCTTACAGTTTAATATTTTGAGTGTGTTTGGTGAGTTTTTTTTAATATGAGGGGAAATATCAGGGACTTTGTCATACTATGAAAAGGTCTGTGAGGAAGTTCAATTTTCACTTCATTTTTCACTAAAGGTTTTTCAAAGCTAGCCACTGACTCCAAAGCTCTTCACTTGACATCAGTCAACTAAGGATTACCTTCACTAAAGATTTATTAATTTCTGTCAATCCTGGTAGTTTCAACTCGGGGCGTTTTTTTTAGTACATTCTTCAAAACTAAAGAAATACCAAACTTCACAGCTCCAGAAACAACCACACTAAGAACTCCATTGGCACAGAAACTTTTGTCAGGCTCTGTGGAAAAATAAGTAACAGGGATAATATTTATTTCTTTCAGTCTTAAGGATACTGTGAACTCTTGCGCTAATACTCCATGCCTAAAACCTTCAGTATTTAGCAACAAATTAGAGCAGGCACAATGAAAGGCAATCACTATTACACACCGATTTCACTAATGTCTATTAAACTTTATAATTTCAGTAACATAAGAAAGTAAAAGTATGGAAAATATCATTTGACTTAATTTTGTACTAGGAAGGGAAAATAGTGACCTTTGGCAGAAACAGTAGAAATGCAAGCAGCTACAGTGATCATTATGACAAGGAACAGGAGTTAGTAAGTAGGAGAAATTCACTCCAAATATGCCATCAAAAATGTCACCTGAGGGCTTGTTTTCACAGATTTCTTTCATATATAAAAGAAAACCAAAATGAAAATGAATACTCATATTTTAAAAAGCTCCAAATTTTTTATGATTGATGTAGTTGTTTATTCTTTAAAAATGCATGAACTCCATCATCCCAGAAGTATTCAAAAAATTGGATGGGAAAATCTACATGAGGTGTTACACAACACTATTAGAAAATCAAGTAATTCCTTAGAAATTGCATATTCTTCTAATTTCAACCCTCACAATTCAGATTCTTAATTCCTCCTCAACAGTCTGTTAGGAAATTGTGGCAAAGTACTTTTAGCTGGTGAAATGCTCTTCTGTTCTCTTTAAAATACCCACTTTGATCATTATGAAGAAAAATAACAACTGAAGCTAACTGATTAGGGCAACTCTCTGGAAGATGGGTGAAACAAGTTTTTTTCCCTAACCTCAGGGGGTTTTGCATTCACCATTATTTCCTTTCCTCTCTTAGAAAAATCTGAAATATTTTGAAAGTAATCCATAGAACCTTCTGTTCCACAAAATCACTGATTTGTTTCAGTGAAAAAGAACCAAATCCTCTCAAATTCCAAGCTATATATTTCTTTGGTTTCTCAGACTCATAGTGATCAGCAAGACCTGATGTGAAGAGTCTTAAGAACAGTGTGGGTTGTGAGGGTAAAGTATGATCTGATAGTACTTCAGAAGTGACTTGAGATCACCCCAGAGCTTGTGACAGAGGCCCACACAGTATTACTGATTTGTATTTGAGCTGTTCTTTATGCTATTCATCTTTTCAACAAAAGGTGACCTGTTAAGCAGATGCATAGGGAGGTGGTTGCCAGTTAGAAAAGGTTCTTTATCTGGTACTGAGGAATATAAGAGTTCAAGTAAATATTAGGAGTTATAAATGAAGAGAGACTGCTTTCTGTTGTGGGTTTTGCTGTTTGGGAGTTTTTTAACTCTAAGCTTTCCTCTGATAAAAGTCTTCTACTACAATAGCTTTCAAAAAGCAAATCTGAGTTTTCACCTAGTTGTGAATGTTTAAAAAACAGAATCACACTTTTACGTGAAATATTCCTTTTGAAAATAAAAGTTAAAATGCAAGAAAACCCAATGTTTTGTTTGGTCTCTTTTTTTCTTTTTCTTAAAAGCAGGTATAGGGAAGGCAGCAAAATTTGGAATTCAGGTTAGAACTGGCAGTCGGGGATCAAGGCAGATCTTAATGCCATAACTTTCAACTGTCCTTTTAATACATATAAGTCACCCAAGGAAAAACGGTGTGATTTTGATTTACTTTTGCAACTTACTGTTTCACCCAAACTGGGATGAGTTTCTTAGGGACACAGAAGTTTAGATTTAGGATTTTGAATAATATGAATTACATAATTCATGCATTTGTTCACATAATTATATTTTCATAGCCAAGAGAATCTAACTTTAGCTACAAGTACAGAATTATGAGTTAAATCTCATCTTTAACTCTCCAATCTCTTCTCCTAATATGACCTTCTCAATCATTCATTTAAATAAGACCTACAGTGAATATTGTAAATATCAGACTCTTAAAGGTCACTGTGACCTAGGAAAAACAAGTGCATTTCTCCAGTGGATGAGTAAACATTGATAAATTTAGTCCAGTGATAGTGAAGTAACCAAGGAAAGCAGTACAATGCAGTCCCAACAGAGGGAGATGCTGTCTACTATGCCCTTATCTGCATTTACTGATGATTAAGTTTTGATCTTGATTTTTTTCCTTCACCAGCTTCTTTTATAACTCACATTTAATTATGCAGGATATGAGGCAGACTATTCAAGGCACAAGTTTATTATCAGTTTATTCTGTCTGATTAGTCAAAACTTTCATTGCAATACACAGTGGAATTCATTATGCCTCTACTGGAGTTTAACTCATACATAAAATGCCCAGAATAATCTATTCAGCCTGAAATTAGACTGCTTCACTTTCCCTAAACAGCTCACTTTTATTTCCAGACCAGTGCAGATAAGAATAGCTTCAGCTATAGATAAATCTATTTTTTTAATTGGTAAAAATATTTTCTAAGTTAAAAAAAGAAGAAAAAAGAAAAAAAAAAGAAAAAATGGATGAATTCATGTGTTTTTATGCATCACTTTAAATCATGGAATAGAGCAATTTAATGAGAGTTTATTTAGCACTCATTAATATTTTCCCCCTAAATTAAAATTTATTTTAGTTTAGGAAATATTTTCAATATTTAGGAATTTTTCTGTTAATTGATTTCCTGACAAGTTGGTGAATCCACTCTCGGGGAAATGCAGCTGCAAAGACTAGGCAGGCAAACTTTAGTTACTTAATACTTGATTTTGTTTTTTAATGAATTAAAAGACTCCAAATACATTTTTGAAGTAGTGTATTTTAAAACATGTTAATGACTGCTGCCTACTTCCAGCTAGGTATGAGCTTCAGTTTATATTGTGTTGGACTTTTGAGTCTACCTTTATTATTCAGTATTTTGGATTTTTTCTATCCTTTAAATTCCTAGAAAATAGTAATTAAAGATGGTTGGCATATTTATGGATACTTTTGAATGATTAAAAATCATCTCTCTCAATACCTCCAAAAGTAAATCCTTTATAGACTAAGCAAAGAAGCCTGGAAACTTCATCCTGCTTTAAAATTTTTTGTCTCTAAAGTCTAGAAATAGGACAGGAGACATTAGGAAAGGGTTATATGTACATGATCCACATTCTATGAATTAAAAGATTTCCTGTAGCCCTAGCTCAGGAAAACCCTGTTCTCCTTAAATGGAACACTCTGCTTTGATTTCCAGAGGCATAAAATACCACTACTTCACCAAAAAGATACCTTCATTGTTAGTAGCACCATATCACAATGAACAACAATATTAAGTATTCTTACAATACAACATTTTAGGAACCCTGAGATGTCTTCAAGTATATTTATAAAATTTTTAAATGTATGTTTAATACTAATGAATTCAAGCTACTACTATTTAGCATCATTCTGAACTTTTATATATTGAATTCAGCATTTATTTTACACAGCCACACAACACTGCAGAAGATAGGAATCTTTGATTAGGAGCTATAAAAATTTAGATTTTCTCTGTTATGAAGTCATAGGAATTCATATCTTTGAGGCAGCAAGAATAGAAAGCAAATAGAAAGCAAAACTAATCAAGAGATTCAGAGTTTTGGGAAAAAGTGTCTGTTTTTCTAATGAACTCTTTTCCAGTTCAGAGATTCCAGTTCATTTTTTTTTCTGTGGAGACATAATACATTTTATGATGTAATACTTTCTACACACTTATAGCTACTCAACTATTTAAATCAATAAACTACTTCTAAAGAGTCACTTCACTTTTGTTCCACTAGGCCAAAATGAAATAAATTCCCTTGAGTGTTTTAAATATCTTCTTTGATAGGTAAATAATCTCTAATAAGGTAAAACATTTTCTTATTTTGAATAAATGTATAAGTTAAGTCTGAGAGATGAATCCTATAAGTGAATAAAATCCATGTCGTAGTTTTCTTTTTTTAATTTAAACTTTCTTTGGTATTGTAAAATATCAAAATGTCCAGGGAGATAAGAAAAACAAAGTATTGCTGGTTAGAATTAGGACTAAATGAAAGGCAAAATAATTCTAGCCTAGTGTTTAAATATAAACCAGCCACCCAAACCCAAACAATAGTTACCTGCATCTAAAACCACTTTCCTGTTTCATATGCCTGACTGAGGCACGCCTGAGTGATATTGGATAATGCAGGAAGGATTTTTGATTTTTTGATTTTCACATTTTGTAGATTTTAGGAACACAAGTAGCTGCAGCAAAGTAGATTTTAGTGAGTTAATATTTCTGGCAGCTTAAGTTTAATGTCTTTCTATCACTACTCCTGTCCCAGAACAGGGAGCTAAAATTCCTTAGTTCTTTAGTCTATTGTTCAAGGTACAAGACTGAAGGGTATCAGAAGGCGACATAAACATGGAGCAGAGTGACCCAGAACACTGGAAACCTCCAAGAGCCCTTTGTGTGCTGAAGAAAAGGAGGCTGATTAAGTGGGGAGGTGTCTCATCAACCCCAGACCCAGTTCCTGGGGGGGTGGGACTGGGGCGGGACAGAGTTGGAACTGGAAATGTGTAAAGTGATGACTGGATGGATCATATTATAAAAGGTATGAAAATTAAAGCTTGCCCACTCATGTGTCTATGTATTCCTGGAAGAAGCTAGGTGCTCATTAAATCAACTACCCTTTATCTTCTCTCCTACTAAAAATGTGACTTGGAGTCTTTTTTACAGATTTTTAAGGCATCAGGAAGACTATAACAGGTGACAGAGTATTGATGCCTGATGAATGAAGAGAAGAGCTAGTGCTCTTAATAAAATCTGGTCCCTAAAGAGAAAATGCGTGCACACACAATAACTGTGTTTCACATCAGAAACCTAAAGTTTAAATCAAAATTAGGATCATTATAGCATATGTACATAGAAAACACAGGTTTTTGCACCATACAATAAAAAAGCAGAAGTGAAATATAATTTTTTATCAGTCAAAAATCTTGGGAGTAATGACCAAAGTTATTTGGTGTAGCAAGCCAACACTAGAATTTTTTTGCAGTTTTATCAAGAGACATTGCACATTTGGAGGAATCATTGTAATAACTGCCAAATGAAATCTTGTGTGCAACTTATTTTAAGGTGAAAAATTACCTATACAGAATATTGCTAGGAAAACATGAAATAAAACAAAACCCCAAATATTTATCTGTACTGCTACTGAAATGGAAGTCATGAGTTAATCTACCATTTTTTATCAAGTATTCTAATGAAAAAACTTGTCAGTAAACAAACACATATCTTTGTTGACCCATTTAAATAAGAAGTTAGCTTTGCCTTATATAAGACTACTTTAGGGGCCAAACAGTTATAGGTAAGATTCATACAATGCAATCTTAAAGAGAAATTCAATAATTCTGTTTTGAATGAGCTTGCTTTGCCTGAAATACTTGATTTCTCAGGAGTCACTAGAATTTCCTGCTGCATCTCTTGAGGGTTAACTCTGTGTAACGCCCTATCACATAATATATCTATGAATAACATTAGCATACTGTATTAGTATAGTAATATTAATATACAGCCACCAGTTTCATTTTTGGACTTTCACATTATACAGGTCCCTTTTTCTCAGGCCAGAAATTACTTTCAAGCTATTGGGAATAACTGCTGTTCTCCATCCAATATTGTTGTAAAAGGTCTTTGAGCTCCTTTACAGAAACAAGTTACAGAAAGGGGTATGTACATCTGTCTGAAACAGCAGCTTAGGAGCATGCTGAAAGAATCTTTGACCGTTGTTTTGAGAGGGAAGTGCAGTAACATATTTAATGGAAAAAAGTGCAGCTACAGTAACATCCAAATACTGCTGGATGAAAGAGGAAGGTAAAGGCTTATATTTTCAAACATGCACTGTTTCACCCAAAGATAAACTCAAGCAAATGGAGTTTACCTACTCGAATTTGGGCAATCTAATTATTTCAAATTACCCACTCTATAAGAGGTAAGGATAACCATTTGTTAAAGAAATTTACTACTACCTTTCAAACAACAGAGAAAACAGGGTGCATATCAGGAGTAACTTCTACTTCAAAGAGGTAAATGGTCTCTCTAGTTCTCTGCAGTTGCAATGACCTAGACCATTTAAGATTCCAAAAGTATCCCATGACTCACCCGTTGTGAAACTTCCTGCCCTAGGGGAGGTATTGGGCATTCCCACCTGAACCTGAACATATATAATCTTTGGGGTTTGAGACTCCTGGTATCACTCATTAGATTCAAAGGCGGACCAGAACTGCAACTGCCACTCTTGACCAGACTGCAACCATCATCCTTATCAACAGGTTTTCCTTTCCCTTTACTAGCACTCAGGGGGACAAGGTGGTTCTCAGCACAGGGGCTAATGAACACCATCCTGTTTGTGCCCCAGGGTGCTGGGTTATACATTTGGGTTTTTGTGGGTTAAAACCAAACTTTTCTCTGTATCATTGTATTTACTGTAATATCTTCATTAAATTGTAACTTTGACTTGTAATCTCTTTTTGAGTTGGGTTCATTTCTCCTGCTGTTTTACCTTTAAACCAACATACTTATTAAACTCTAACTTGCTTTCAAGACAGAAATTCAATTGAAACTGAGGCACACACTACAAAAAACCCCAAAAAACAAACAAAACAAAACAAAAACCCAAACGACATTTCAATTAGCCACATCATTGGAAATTACTGTGCAAAGCTAATCATGATAATCAATACAAACTACCTTCGTACTGTTCTTTCAGAACAAGGTGACTCAGTGTTATGGTATATCTGGATCTCCATTGTCTTTTGAGAAAGCAACATAAACTCAAATTTTAACATGCCATTGCATGGTCTAGGGACTCAATATATCACCATGAAAATTATTTGAAACATAAAAGTACTGAAATATTGCTCTGACTCCTCTGACAGCTATCTCCTCTACAGTCCTGGTTACAGCGTGGTTGGAGAGAGGAAGCGGCAGGCAGGGAAAAAAGCTAGGAGTCAAAGAACTCACCCTTTCGAATTTGGTTAATTTGAAGGAAGTGAAATTTTTGCTAGAATAATGTTTAGTCCCCTTCATAAAATTTGACTTTTTTTACCTGACACTGCTTTAAAAAAGCGGAATTATTAGAAGTTTATATACATAGATGATATTGGTTTAGGAATAGTACTCTCCAATTCAGTGCCTCCACCAAGACTCTCCCAAACCACTATGCCACTCTTGGTCTCCCCTCTCTCTCCCTCCCTCTTTCTGCTGCAGCAGGATAGAGTTGCAAATTGGAGACACAAAAGGTGAAGATCATGAGTTGAGATAAGAACAATTTACTGGAAAGAGCAATGAGATAAGAAAGTGAACAGTAACAACAAGGTTAATAACACAAGTATACAAGAGTGTGAGTCACATGCAAAAAAAGCCCACTGCAAACCCCAGGTGACAACAAACAACAGTGGTCAGTTTCCCTCTTCCTGCCACATTTTCTGGACCGGAAGGCCTGCCCTAATAACTTGGAAGCCAGAGACTCTTTCCTCCATCATGGCAGTGATATGAGGTGATCTCAAATAACTGCCTAGCCATGCCCACATGGCTTCAGGTTTGACCCCCTCACAGCTACTGCAAAAAATTAACCCTGTCCTGTCTGAAACCATGATGTTATATTGCATATACATCTATGAATGTCTGAATATATTTATATGTATATATACATACATATATATATGCACACACATACACACACACGTATATATGTAAGTATAATATAGTTGTTACTTGTAAAGAGCATTTTTCCACAGGCAATTGTAGACACACTGAGCTAGAGGAGGCTGACAGTGCATTCAGCCAGTATGTACAGAAAGAAATTAGATAAACTGGGATGCATCATAATGAAGTCTGCTTTGCTGATAAGAGAACAAGCTATCTGATCCCTGAATTCAACTTGCTTCCTGTTGTTGCAGAAATGTACTATGTAGAGAGATAGCAATGCAACAGTCATTTCAAAATTGAGTGTGAAGACGTAAAGTCATTGTGATACCAGGGACAGATTTTAAAAAGCTACAGATGCCTTGCTCACCTCCCACTTGGATTTAAACTAGAAACACTTTTAGTACAGAGCTACAGAATGCATTTCTCATTTGGGATTTATTATTTTGACATTAAATTCAATAAATATACATAAAAATATATAAAAAGAAAGCTTATATTTAAGACTTACCTTTATATTTCCTGGCTCGATAGGGACTACATCAATAATTTCACTTTTATCTTCTCTTAATAAGAAAACTATCAGTAAAATTGTGTTCCAATATTTTTGGCTATACTAGGACATCTTGAGACTTTTTTGCCTCTATATATCCATATTTCAGATGATACAGCATTAGTAGTAGTCCCACACTTCAATTATTTTTTTACAATTGTCAAGAAGGCAGGGCTCATTTTTGTTTCTTCAGATCTCTTGGAAACCTTTGATACACAAGATGTCTGAGGATACAGATATGAGAGACAAGTTCAACTTACTGCATTCTTATCTTTCCTTTGAGTGAAATGAAGACTAGAATTATGTATCATCTGTTCCTGGTCTGGATCATATAAAAAATTAAAGCGTTTTACTTTAATTATTAGAATCTACTCTGACAGATTCTCACTGCAAGAGATAACTGCTTATAGCTATTCTTCTGCTAATTTTTAGTTTGAAGACCATACATAATCACAAAAGGGTTAAAGTGGTCTTCCAAAGCATGTGTATTTTCCTATGTCACATTAGACTGCCATACGCCCTGCTATGTAAAGCTGAGCATCCTAGAATTCTTGTTTATTGTGATATAACAACTCTTTGAAATTACAAACTCTAGAAATAGTTACCCACTGGCATAAGCACAGTCCACAACGATTAATAGTCCATCAGTTTGAATGAGCTAATTCTCATCCCATTGTGATTTCTGAACTATGGATCTGTGCTTCTTGCAGGCAGAACTTCTTAATGTATTAGTATTTTGTTATATACACATCAGGCAATATTTGTGTCTAGCTTCCTTAGTTGTCCTCTCATCTAGGTCCCTCTCTAATCTTTCTCTGAGGCTCCCTACATCTTTTAAACTGGAAACAATACTAATCTTAGTCATGACTTTGTTTCTCTCTACTCCATCCTTTATACTTCATTTTCAACCATCTTGCCCTAGTGCAAGTCTCACACAAAACATAACTTGTTTCATCATTCTTGGTTAAAAATAGATTATAAAAAATTATTATTTTTTTCAACTGAAAGATAATTTTTGTCCTTTGTACTTTAAAATACAAATATTAAGAAAGCAATAATGAAGAAAATTTCAAATATAAATTAGCTGTACTCAATAAATAATTTATCGCCTGAAGAAACCCCAAACAATTCTCACTGAATGAAAGACATATAAAGTTATCACAGGACAACTACTTAATTATTATGACTTAACCAACTACACAGCTAGTTGTAGGTACCAAGTTTCTGATTTTTTTAGGAGTATCACAGTACAAAAAATCCTGTAGGTGGTATTTTTTTTTCTGATTTTATTCTGAATAAAATTCTTTTCCTAACAGGCCTATTTAGGCCTACTACCATTTCATAAGATCTGTCACAATTGTATAACTGAAGCAATTAAAGGAATGTCAACAAACCTATCAATTAATGTTAGTGTGTACAAGATAACAGAAGATTGATTTGTATCACTACAACTTAGGTCACAGCCCCAAATTTTCATTACAGTGGATAAATTCCAAGCTGTGAGAGCTTGTTGTGAGTTAGACAGTAAAAGTGCAACAGTGATTCAGCAAGGGACATTAAAAACGTTAATGAACAAACATAACAGACTGAAAATTAAACTTTTAAGAATGCAGAACAGTTCTCTGTAAAAATAAAGCCAGGAAACCGTAAAGTTTAAAATAAAGGCATTCCCAAAAGATGCATGCAATGCAACTGAAAACAGAAACCCTTCAAATAGAGTAGTTAATTTAGAGTCGAACCGAGTCCTGCACAAAGAAAATCACAAGAGCATATCATTAATTGAAGACAGAGGGAAGTGCTGCATTTTTCTTCTCACGGACGGAAAAGTTTCTCACGGTGGAAGTATTTTCTAAACTGAATTACTGTTTCATCAGCAATAGCCACTAATTGCTTGTGTTCCCAGCATTTACTTCAATACCAGCCTATAAGTTTTCTTTGCAGTGTGTCCTCTATAGAAGAATTAAAGGTGACTGTCTGTCCACAGTCTGAGGCCATACTGTGACTGCTGTGCATAGCAGACATTCATTCCTTTTAAGTGTTAAGGCAGCCAGCAAATAGTGGATTCCTGACTGATATTTTTTAGCGCTGTACACCATGTATGACCATTTGAAGGATTCCTATATTAAGGAAAAATCATAACAATTTTTTGAAAGTGTTTAAAATCACTGAAGTGCTGCAATGCTAGAGGTCTAAAATAACCATATTTTTTCAAGGCAACCTCTGAAGCAAATTTGTTTGTATACCTATTTCCAGATAATCACAGAGAAGTAAACTCTTTTTGATGCTTCAGTAATCACTATGATTACTCACTTAACTATAGTCTATATGATATCCCAGGCTCAGTTGGAAGCATACTACTAAATCTAATGGCTTTTCTTAGAAGTAAAAATGAGGGCCATGTTTCCCCCAGAATGCCTTAATATACAATGACTTATTAATTTACTTCAAAAGAATAAAAAAATGTTATTCTGTCACACAACTTGAGCCTTTAAAAACAACATGTCATAGGCTTCTTACTGTGTTCCTTCTTTGCCTTATTTTTTTAACTTCATCCTCTTTTTTTTTTTTTACTTTTATAAACCTCAGACATAATCTGACAAAAAATTAATTGGCAGAGGTCCAAGATTAATACTGATTAAAGATTTATATGGGCAATTAACTTTCTGCAATTAGCCTTAGTGTTAACTGGAAACACTTAAAATAATTTTTAAAAAGGTAAATTTTAAAGCAATGTCTGATGAAGGCTACCACATCAGGTAGAAGAGAAAAAAATTAATTCTCTGCATTAGTTGCTCCTTTACGCCATTTTTTAGAAGGATTTTGACTTAGAAGTAGTACCAATATAACAGATGGCCATAAGAGCTGCAATTCAGGCGAAGCCAAAATGTGCATCAGCTTTCAGGATTGGGATTATATTCTTATCCATGTGATATCAAAGCAAAAGACTGAGATGAATTTTCTTCTCAGTTACAAAGGTGTAAAAGTATGCAAATGAAAAACTGAACTTCTCTTTCTAAAGCCATATCAGGGATTGAAAACTCTTGCTCTTTAAGAAAACCATCACGAACAAATCCAGTTTTAGATCCATTTAGATATGAATCTTTACAAGTTGCTTTTCAAGTCTGATTTTGTCTGATTTTTTTGGGTTGTCAGTCTTACAAGACTGACTGCACACTTGTCTTGATCCTGCTTTCTGTGAGTAGATCTACACTGGTATTTTAGCTCAGAGCCTGATACAATATTCAGGCTCAAAACTTTTGAGCTTTCCACATGACCCATGCAGGGCCTAACTTTTTACTTCAGGTCTTAATCCTAATAGGAAAATAGAGGGAAAATGAATGGATTGACAATAACTCAAACTGCTCCTGACAAGTAATCTGCATACAACCCACTTAAAGATCACTTTGAGTACTGTTAATAAAAGATAAAAAGTCACTACAAACACAGAGTTTGGGGTTTTTATTTGCCTTCCCTGACCATTTCTAGATTTGGCTCAGTATGCTCTATCTTAATATAAATTATACCACTAAAATCAGATTCAGATTTCTTACTTTACTTTCTTTTAAAGTCTGTAAAAGAATAACTGCCTTAAAACAATATCTTTTATTTCATAATTTCACTACCATCTTGGAAAGACAGCTTTTCCTCCAACCACAAAACTGAAAAAATAAAATCTGAATTCAGTTTTTCTCTTTTCCTGCCAGTTTAATGTGCTTTGCTTTCTCTGAGAACACTGGAATTATTGACGCTACTTAGACATTTTATCTTAATGACTTTTCATATCCTAACAATCACTGGAGAACACACACACATTTTGTTGTTAGCTGTGAAAACTAAGAAGTTTGGTTTTGGTTGTTTTTTTTTATTTCTACAGTACGGAATTCACTTTGAGATAAACCTGAAAACAAATTGACGAACAAAAAATCCTAAAAAAACCTCAAAAAAACCATCTCAAAAGATACTTTACATTTTTTTTTTTTTTTTTTTTGTGCACAGTCCACCTAGAAAATTATCTATGGAAAGGATTAGAATTGTCACATGAGAGTCAATCATGTAATGCAAGGGTAATATATAAATCCTGATCTCAAGACCCATTCACATTCTCTACTCTGTGGAAAAGAGCAATTTTTTTGTCTGAATTAGTACTTCCAAACACAATATTTTACAATAATATTAGACCTAATGCTTTATCTGCATCTTTAAATGTCAGGGGGAAAAAAAACAAAAACCAAACTAACCAACCAACCAAAAAAAAACCAACAGAAAAAAATCCAGTCAAATTACTTCCAAGTTGTAGTTCGAAACACACAATTTTTGTTTTAATTGTTAAACATGTACAACTATTCCCATATAGATTTAAAAAATCTTCTAGTGTTATTAATGAAAACTTGCATTTTCTTCTAATCAAAACAAATAAAACCAAGGGAAAAAATGTAAGGCAAGTAGATGTGAGTTATGTCTAAGAAAACTGAATTAGAGGTTAGATCAAACACCTTAGATGCCTGTAAGCAACGTTAGAGAAGGAAAAGAACTTGAAAGAACACCATAACCTATATTTATAGCTGGCACATAATCGTACATCTTCTGTCAACTGCCTCCAGCCTGAGCCCAGCTGATTGCTGTCACCCTTACACCACAAGCTATTGCTCTTGGTGGTTTCGACAGCTATGATTCTCATATATTAACCTATTTCAGTAAAAGTAATTTAACTTAACAAAGACCTGATACTTACTCTGCTAAGCTAGCATTATGTAATTATCAGAATTGATTAGGACTTCTTTTCAGAGAGAGTAGAAAGCTGGTTAAAATACATCCAGTCACTTGTTAATCATAGTAACTAAAAGTACCCCAACTAAAGCAAACATTAGTAACTGAATTGAAATTATTTTTCAATTATATTTTTCCCCACAGTTACCTAACATAGAATCATAGAATCAACTAGGTTGGAAAAGAACTCTGCAATCATTGAGTCCAACCTTTGACCTAACACCACCCTGCCTACTAGACCATGACTTCGTTGAAAGCAGCCTATGCCTAAAGAATACCTATTTTGACCTAAGGTGTTTAGCATATGAACAGGATGAAATGTTAGACATAAAACACAATGAAAAAGGTCTCTCTAAACACCCTTTGTGTGTCTGACTGACATTTTTACAATAAACTCAACATCTAAACTTTATTTTTTGACACTGTTGTCTTTACTATGCATTAAAATAAAACCACAAGACTTTTCCTTGTTTAAGTTTGTGCAAGGGAAGAATGGCACAAGCAAAGCCAAATGACAGAAATATTTTTCTTTTACAGTGCTTACCAACTCTCAGAGGACAGAGGAAAAATTCTTGCAGTGTCAAAAGTTTGCAGTTCACTTATTTCCTATTAATTGACATTGGCGCAAGAATCCAATTTGCAGCATTGAATAATTAAAAATGGAAACTGAAAATTAGTTGCTTCCTATTTAAAGCTCCCAGTGGGAAACACGCAGACAAAGTCTGTACAATGTAGTAGGTTTCTAAGAAAGGTCAAGCCTTTGGGCTGAATTCAGAGCTACAAACTGAATGACATCTTCCTCAAAGGAACAAGGCTTTTGATACCATAGATTTAATTGTTTGGATTGTGTTTCAGTGGCTTAAAACACAAAAAAGCCTTAATAAACTTGGCTTAGACATAAATGAGGGTAATTGGGACATCATAACTTTGCCCTTCTTACAGCTGAAACACAAGTGAACAGAGAACTAAAGTCCAAAGCAGAAATAAAGGCAATCTGTCTTCCTCTCTAAGGGAAGACATTCTGGTGGGTATAGAAATGATACTGAGAAATCACTCCTAATGTTCATCTTGCCATCTTTTCTAAATGTCACAACGCCTAAGATATCTGAAAGCAGTTTTGATTTATTGATTAGGAACTTAAGGTCATGTTATCTCATGGGCTTGTGCAGAAAGAAAGAGTATCTGAAAAATACCATTATATACAGGAGCTATTTCTCATGGAAGAAAGTTACCTCTTTTACCATAATCTAAAGAAAAATGTGTCATTTGAATTTCCATATCAGCCCATGAAAATTCTTCAAGGCTGGGTGCCTAACTCCAGAATGATTCCTTTGAAACCTGCTCTTATTTATTTTAAGCATGTTAATTTAGACTATCTATATGCAGATTAGTCACATTCAAGAGTGGTCAGGTGGTTAAGAGATTACTGAGGTGCATAAAATATGTGGAAATTGATATCATACAAATCTGATGGCATTTTGTTCCAAACAGTTTTTTAAAAGCAACTATTGAGAATCACAGAATACCTTGAGTTGGAAGGGATCCACATGTCTCCTTAATTTACACATGTGGAAAAATTGAAAGAATTGTGAACTTCACAGTAAATCAAGTTCTTTTTATTTGAAGTTGCCTTTACTTAATAAAAAGTGTTTAGTATCTCAAGCCAACTTGTAAAAAATGGAGTTTTTTCCTTATCTCCCTATTACTTGTTAAAAAACATGCATTCTCAAAACAAGTTATAAAAAAAAATCTTTCTCACAGAAATAGTTATACTTGAAGCCAACAAGTATACATTTCAAGTATTTTTCCATTTTATATTAGGTATTTCATGCAACAGATTTTTGTTAGTTTTTAAACAGCTTTTAGGAATTTCAGCTAATTTCCTTCTGGATTTTGAAACTTCAGTATCCAAATATATCTTTTGACCTGAACTCATCTTGATATTAGAAGACCAAAACAGCAGTGAGAACAGATTGCATGTGAATAGTTTTCTTCCAAGTCCTGAAAGCAGGTTATGAATTAATTATCATTACAGCTGAGCAGCAAGTGACTATGACAGTGCATTTTGACATAATGCAATAATAGGAAAAGGGTTTTTTTCCTCAGAAAGCCAAAATCTGAGATACACGATATGAAAGTTATACACAAATCCGTTTCATCAGCAGTTTCACAATATACAAGCCACATATATAAATGAGGATAAACAGAGAGCCAGTTCTTGGATGGGACTACATCCACTATTAGGACAACCACAATTCTGAGACTACATATGTGCTAGATGTCTAATTGTTACCATTGCCATAGAGAGTCAAGTACCAGTAACCATCAGGTGCCAGCCTTTAATTCCAGGCAAAAAAATGGGATTCCCACCAATTGCTGGTGTTCTGTGAGATTTCAGACCTCACCTTTACCTTACCACCAAACAACAGTGCTGATTGTATTGAGGAACAGAGAGATGGAAGAGCTTCATTACTGCTCAGAGTGGCAGACCAAATGTACACTACATACTCTTTTACCAGGGTTGATAGAGATGGTGGTTGATCTACATTACGTGTAAACAGAGACAGAATGGTCTGTCTCCCTGACTCCCTAATGCTGTGCACCACAAGGCTCTACTAAACCACTACAGTGCCTGTAACACACAGATAATATAGAAATGCCATAAATAATGTTTCATCATTGTTTCTGCCTGTCAAAACTTCCTACCAAAAATTCTGTCAGCTTTCTGCAGAAGTTCTTACCAGAGCTTACTGCTAGACTTTTCCTGACAGAAGATCCTGCTATTGTTCATAGTTACCGTTGAACAACTGAACAAGTGTATGTGTCAAGAAACCACATACGATCTCCTTTGAACACTATAAAAGTTGAAGAAACGTTTCAGAAAACTGGGGAGAGGGAAGAGAGAGAACTGGTTACCGTAGCTGAGAATCTCTCCCCACCACCCCCTCACATTTTTCCACCACTGCCTGCTGCCCACCTGCCACTGGAGACTGAAACTCTGCCAGCCTCGGGAGAACTGAAACCCACCATGTCATATGCATGAGTTATATCTTATGTTTCTACCCTTACCATATTTTTGAAGGCCAAAAGGTGCTGCTGAATTGGGACCCTACATGGACTGCTACAGGACTCCACATGAGTAACAAAACCACACATCCTGGCTGCATTCCAGAGAACTAAGTCTTCTATAACTCCCCAGCAGCTAAAGAGATAACATAGAAAAGTGGCAGAAACTGCTTCTTCCTCCACATCAGCTCAGCAAAAAGTTATTTTTGGTGATATCTTTTCTCTGCTTCTAGAGGTAATCTTAGCCTTTTCCAACCTTTTCTTATGTCTTCTGTTTGCATCACTTAGCAATTAATAAAATCAGTTTTGATATCAACAGAGAAGTTGTTTGAGTTCTAATTTTGCTCAGGGGAATATTCAAATCTGAAATTCTTTCTGCAACATTTAAGCAGATTGTAACAGTGCCCCAGTAAGTCACTGCATGAGAGGAAAGAAACACAAAGCATGCATGGTTTCAGAAAATGAAACCCATTGCTGCCCTCAAGGTTTTTCTTCAGGTAGTACTGTTAATTTTAGGTAATTTCCTGGGTGGGTCTATGTGTTTAGAAAATCTCAGCATTGGCTCATAGTCCCTCAGAAACCAGTTGAAAAGCCTTGATTTGACAAAAGGAAATGCAGAGATTTTTTGCCAGAATTAACCCTAAATATGACTACAGCAGTAGGCCTGTGACACTATTGTTGCATTCAACATAAGTCAACAGCTGCTAACTGCCAAGTCTCTTAGTTTGTCCATCTGTGCTGTATGGCTAGACAAATATCCAAAGTCATTCTCAATATTTGAGTCTAGCACAGTGATTTACGTCAATGAAGATTAAGAGCTGGGGGTGGGCGTTGAGAGCTAAAAAGAGATGAGCATTGCCTTGTTATAGATCTCTTGTTGATCTTGAAACATAAGTACAAAAATAAATATATTATCCTGGTCTTATTCTATAAGAATTTTGTTTTTCTTTTCTGCTAAGATTTTGAATCATACTTGAAGACATTAGACCCAGTTGGTTTTTACTTTCTCAGAAACACCCAGAGCACATGTGCAATTTTGAAGAGATTGCTTTAATGTAGTTCTTCAGCTAGAAGCTTTACATATTTCTGGAATTCCTCTCCCTCAGAAAGTATGAAAGAGGGGTCAGTGAAGGGATGATGTGTGAAACTCTTGGTACCTATTATGAGAATTAATATACTGAAATACCTGTATTTTCAACACTGATTTTTTTGTTGCATGAGTGCAACTCTAATGCAATCTTACTACGGTTTAGTAATTGCAATCTCAGTTTCTTTCTGTGTCCATATTTATTGGCCAAAGGGGACTTTAGCCTAGAAGAAATATCAGATGAATATCATCATTATCTTTGCATTTCTTTCCTTGCAAATACTTTGTGCCTGAGCTACCATTAACTTCTTCATGGATGAAATTGGAAAATGGACACAAATTAAAAAACATGAAATTCTACCTATCTTGAGAAAAACTACTTTTACTATGAGGATGGTCAAAGACAAAAATAGGTTTGCCCAGAGAAGTTGTGGATTCTCCACTTTGGGAGATATTCAAAGACTGACTGGACACATCCTAGAATATCTCATCCTCTGACTCTGCTTGAGAGGTGGAAAAGGTGGGTGAACTAGGTGATCTGAGGAGGTCACTTCAAAACTTCAAAAATTCTGTAATTCTGTGAATTTCAGTTGTGTTAATTTGAGGGATTTAAAATCCTTAGAATATATTCCTGTTCATGTCTGAATAAAGACACTAATGTATTTTTCTGTGGCACATAACATTTAGAGTTTCAGTACAGAAACTCAGAAATTAAGTAGATCTCACATTAAATGAGAGAGAAAAATTTAATGTGTTAAAAAAAACCCAACTAACAAAAAAACTTAACAATACAACAATGAAGAACTCCAAACTCCTGAACTTCTATGAGCTCTTTACTTCCTTTGGAAGCCTGGCTGCACATCACTTCTGTAAAGAAGTGAAAACTTCCGAAATGTAATTTTAATTTCGCTAATTTGGATGAATGGCAGTTGAGCTTCCACTGTTGCTAGCAGTCTTCTAAAAAGCATAGGAAATACTCTACATGTATTCCATTATGTCTGGCTGGAAAATCATCTAGAAAGGAAATGTCTCTTCTAAATCTATCCAGGCCAGGTTACCAGTTTTGGGTTCTATTTAATTCTTGGCAACAAATTTGTGTGGCCATTTTGCTTACAGCAAAAATGTTGTTTTTCTCATTCTATAGAGACATCCTGGCTTTCCAAATATCAGGTGAAATGCTAGAACTTATTTAGGTCTCTTGAAATAATTTTACTGATTTTTATAATTTAAAGAAGCCACAATCTAACTGCTTAGGACTAACCATATCTTGGGGACATGAATCATCAGCTAAACTAACATCTAAAAACTGTGTGAGAATCTTTATTATTGATAGATATTTAAGACTGTGGACCAAAATTTATTTTATATGTACAAAAGTATCAAATTCAGAAGTGTCATGGTGGCTTCACAATGTATAGGTAACAACAGAGGGGACGAGTTAAATGAATAACATTTGCAGTTAATATTGTGCCATGTAAGGTGAGCAAGTATTACAGACATTCCTGAAGGTGGAAATGGTAAAATACTAGATTTACAGCTGCATCTCAGGAAACACAGTAGATGTACTTCCAGATGTACAATTTTCTTCAAATTTTACCTTAAAGCTATGATTTGACACAATAATACTGAATAATAGAACAAAAGCAGAGAAGTACGGATAGCAGTAAATAGGGAGCAGTGTAATGAGAAGTCAGCTCTAAGACAGAAAAGTGAAAACCCTGGAAAGTAAAAGGAATTGATGATAACTCATATGATATAAAACTGGAAGACAAATAACACTTTCTCTATCAGTATACTACACATGAATAATATATACATACATTAGACCCAATCCCATCTTCTATAAATCATCCAGCTAAAGCAATAAGTAAAAATGCCAAGAACAAAGGGGGAGAGATTGCTCAACACAGTAACACTACTGCATGTAGAATTGACCTTTTTAAAGAAAAAAAAATCAACTAAAGAGATGTAAATTACAAAAACATTGATTTCTGCCCCTCCCCTCTCCCCCCACATACACCACCTGCTGATCAACAGCAAAAGTGATGTACTTGAGACTTCATAAAATATGTCAAAACCTAAATAAATAAAAATTGGGTAGTAATTACTCCAATTGGAGATCATGAATAGGATGGTGGTAGTTAAGACCCAGAGAAATACACTACACAGATGGAAAGAAAAAAGCAACAAAGTATGCAACTAGGAGTCAGCTCAAAAAAATGTGACTGAAGGAAAATGAGATGTGACAGATATAGATGTGAGTAAATGGAAACAATATAATTGAGAGAGATGAGAAAATAATCCCAACATGAACCTGAAATTGTACTTGGAAACTGAATTAAAAGAATGAAAGGGTCATAAAATAGGTTTTCTGTAAGATGTCATCTAAATAATCAGAAGGAAAACAAGAGAAGTTGCATTAAAAATAAGATCCGTAATTGTAGTTCCAAAAGTAATGAAAGTGAGGAGTATGGAAATCCTTACTCATCTCTGTAGACTGTCTATAAGGTTTGACTTGTAAATCAATAGAAGGTAGTCCAATTCATCACTAGAAACTGGAGCTAATCAGGCATTTTCCACATTTCCTTCAGTTGAACCAGAGACATTCTTATTCCTGCAGATATGAATGAAGATCTATCAGGCTAGAGAAAAAACACTGAAATGAATGTGGTTGCAGGCTTTCAATTAAGGTACCTCTATCCTAACTAAGTGAGAGACATGGTGTGGTCCCTGCCGCCAGTAATGTTTGACCTTTGAAAGAGATTGCTTTCTACCACATGAACAAGAGATCCTAGAGAAGCAATTTAATGGCTACAAATATCTACCTTAAAGGTGTACTGTGTAAAGTTACCCTAGACTTTTTTCCGCACTGGACTCCAAAAGTCTGACTGAGAGAGAGAAGTTAAGTAGTACACTGGTGTGGTTTAACCATGAAATCAAACTCTCACCCTTCCCTCCTTTGCCGCACTGGGACTGAGAACAGAATCTATAAAAAGGAAACAAGACAAGAACAGTTTAATAAATGGAATAAAGTAAAATTATGATCATGAAAGAGAGAGATTGAGAAAGAAAAAGAAAAGAGAGAGGAATGACATTCTGTAACAACTGTTGACCACCCACTGACCAATGCACAGCTCTTCCCCAAATAACAGTTGGCCATTCCTAGCCAACTCCCCCCAGTTTATGCATGTTGATCTATGGTATGGAACTTCTCTTTGAGCAGTGTAAGCCAGCTGCCCCAGCTATGCTCCCTCACAACTTCTTGTGCACATCCTCACTAGCAGAACATGAGAAACTGAAAAGTCCTTGACTTAAGGTAAGAACTATTGAGCAACAACTAGAATATCAGTATGTTAACACAATTCTCATACTAAATCCAAAACCCACAACACTGTTCCAGTTACTGTGAAGAAAATGTACTCTATCCGAGCCAAAACCAGGAGAGAAAACATAAACGTGAAACATTATTTTCATTTTCATGCTCAAAATAATCAGAACATAAGGAAGAAAAACTATTTTAATTAATAAACTGGAGTTTTCTTGGCTATGACTTTTCTGAACATTGCCTAAGCAGTTTTGAAAAAAAATTATCTTTCATTTAGCCAGTGGATTTTATGAGTGTCTTAGCATCTATAAGTCACAACTATATAATCATTCTCTGTATTTGATGAACCGAACTCATCAAGAAGTTCAGTCCCACTTTAATGAAGTAGATTGATTTATTAAAGAGGAAAAAGAGAAAGATGATCCCATCTAATCAGTGTACCTGTGCATTCTTCTCATAATTCTCACTTAGACCTTGAGAACTAGCCTTGAGTTTATTGATGTGTTCCTTACTGTGTGACAATTATACTGTTTTTAGCAGTCGTGTCATTGCCACAACACACAGGGTTTGAATTGCTATGAGACTGCCTAGAAAATAAACTAATCAATTAGGTTTATCAACAGCCTAGTTATGTTTTGAAATTTAATAGTGATAAAATAGCAATTTAAGAGAAAAAAAAATTCTATTTTCTAATATGTATCACTTTCATTATTATTTTTTTAACTCCTCACTCTGTGTGTCTGTGTGTGTCTATCTATCTTACTAGCTCTTGTCACTACCTTAGAGATTTATAGAAATGGATCATCACTTTGTACTGTGATCCAGAACACTCAGAAGAATATATTTGCTTTGCTCTGTGCATCTAATTTGTAATACTGTAATTGAAAGGCACATTATTAAAATAGGAAAAAACCCAACCAACCAACAAACAAAACCCCTCTAAAAACCAAATACACAAACCCTTATTCCATTCTCAACATTACTGTTAGAGAGATGTTTCTTTAGCAATTGCAGATATAATCTTTGGTCTCTCTCTAAACTCTTTTAGTCTTAATTTTGACAGTAATTTTCATATGATTACATTAATAGTATTTTATTTCCAGTACTTGAAGTGATTTTGTTCTGTTCTATTACAGCAAACTATCTTCAAGCATGTATTTTTAAGGGTATTTTCTCTGTACACACTTCTCTTCATTACTGGAGTCTTTTATTACAAGCCTAAAAGTTATCCCAGTATGAAAAGCGTTTTGTCTTATTTTCAGAGAAAAGGCTTTTATTCACACATCCTTCAGAATGCTGTCCTCAGCTATGAGGAATCTAGTTGACAACAGACTGAATTTGAACCAGACATATGCTTCCACATTACAACAAGAGTTATTTTAAATGCTCTTTCTGATCTTTGATGTTTGTAATTTACTGAAAAATGTGACTTAATCCAAAAAGTTGGATGGAGCAGTTTGAACCTCCCTAAAAGATAAATGCAGTTTGTATCACCTGTAAATAAAGGTCATTTTCTATAGGTTCTTTTGAGCTGAAACACGAAATCCAATTTTGTTTTTACACTGTAATAAGATAAATGTGTTTAGAATGCCAACTAAGTTTAAGAGTAGTTTGGGTTTTTTTCTGTAGCACTGTGCTTTCCTTCTTGTAGCAAGTCATTTCCTTAAGAGCTCTCAATTCTGAGAATCAACATGTCATAAAGATTCCTCTGTATATTAACAGCCTTGCTGTGAACATATTTGAAATACCATGCAAATTCTTTAAGCTTTTTTTTTCTTTTACTCTTAATTTAATAAACGGTTCTTGTCTCATAAAAAAAAAATCTTTCCTTTTCCTCCTTTCTGTCTCTCCTTTGATTGCTTTTTCTCTCTCTGCTTTTTACTGATTTCACTATCATGGAACAGTGAATCTTCTGCAACAAGGAAAAAAATATTCTTAATAAAAGTGTCCCTCATTCCAACATACAAAATAAGCAATTTCATTAAAAATAAAGATTTAAAAATGGTTCTGTTCTGTTTAACAACAGTCCTATATTGTCTGGAATAGCAAATGCATTTCATAGGGACAAATTCAGTGTCAGGGATATTGACATTCAGATATTCAGGTGTAGTGGTTTTAGCTAGGCCTCAAATTGGCAGGTTAGAGAATTTATGTGGATTGAGAGACAGCTATAACCTGACTGGGTAACCAAGGAAGTTTTTCATACCAGATGATGCAAACTTAAGATATGTGTGCAGCAGTGGGGGGTGTTAGGTCAGTTCCACTATGGCTGGAATGCAGAGAAGACTGTAGCAATGCATTCTCAATACATGGCTTGGAGAATGTCATGTCAGAAACGGGCTGATGAAGAAAATCCACCAGCCACTGAGAATGCTTTAACAACTCATGTTTTAATGTGGTTTGAGTGTACTGAATGTAAAAACTGCATGGTCATTGCTTTTTCTTCCCATAACCCCCTGCCAGGCCAGGCCAGGCCTCATGTTACCTGATACCCCCTCCCATTGAATGTAAATCCCCTTACTCCTATTGGCCCAAAGCCAGACTCCCTCCCTTGTCCCTTATTGGTGAGTTTGTATCCCTCCAAAGTCCATATAAGCCTGTACCCCTGATTAAACTTCCTCTTTGTTCCTGCCTTCACCGGTGGTCCCTGTGTGTCCTTTCTGGGGGGCTCTCAGAGACCACCTGGTCAGGGTAAGCAGAGAGCACACACTTCTCCTAGGTTAATGGACTGATAATTCAGGACCAGGAGAAGTTCCATATTGTTGCAGATTCCTTCAGCACACAGCATAACGAGGCTACAAGAAAAGACTGCTGCAGTTGTTCTGCTCTGCTGGGCCCTGCTCCTGCTGCCGCTACATCATATTTTGTTTAGTTTCAGGGAAGTAGAAACATTTTGTTGTTACTCTTTATGTTTCTTGCTAGGTGTCTGTTAGAGTCTTATAGATCTAGACTTTGTATTAATTGGGGAGTGGGAAGTTATTTCTTGTTATATATATATATATATAACTTGTGTAAGTGTATGTTATATTGTAGTTTTCTCTTAATTTTCTCTTTTCTGTATAAATACATATAGTTAGTTTCAGCATAAATCTAGTTTGAAGGGTTTTTTTCCTCTCCCTCTTCTTTTTCCCTTAGCTGGTTGTGGGGTGGAGGAACCCTTTTCTGTCCTGGACAGTTGGCATTTTACCAGCTCAATCCAAGACATTAGGATATTTAATTACATGATTCATTTCATCATAAGTATTCCATAAGCCTATTTGTTCCTTAAGCACCATAATATAAACACATTTTTTCCCATTAATACAACTTCAGTTGTCTCTCTTCAAAAATAATTTTGCCATTCCATTTGCCAGGTATTGATATATAAAGCAAGTGGGTGGGAGGGTGAAGAATTGAAAGGGTAAAGGTGAGAAAACTCATGGGTTGAGACAAAACCAGTACAACAATAACAAAAAATATTATTATAACAACTTGTAATGACTATGAGAATATCAAAGAGAAAGAAAATGAAACCAAGAAATACAAGTGATAAAAATGAAAACAATTCCTCACCACTGAACAAGTGATGCCCAGCCAGTCCCTGAGCAGCAGGACCCCCACTAATCTCCCCCTAGTTTTATTGCAGTGCATGATGTCATATGGAGTGAAATATGACTTTGATCAGTTGGTTTCGGCTGTCCTGGCTGTTTTCCCTCCCAGTGTCCTGTGCCCCCAGCCTCCTCACTGGCAGGGTTGGAGTGAGGAGCAGAAAAGGCCTTGGCTCTGTATGAGCACTGCTCAGCAATAACAAAAACATCTCAGTATTACAAGCAGTTTTCCCATTCTCGCTACTGAAGAAAATAAACTCTAATAAATCCCAGCCAAAACCAGCACAATAGCATTATTTCTGCATAGTTTTAATAAACCAGTCTTCCACATGGACACACTTTGACATTCTTTCTACTATTTGACTGAATTTTACTAAGTAACTTCACTGAAATAAATAAAATTCATACCAAGCAAATCTTATCCCTAATATTTCCATTTTTATCCTTTCTTTGCCCCTCTGGCTTGTCCACTTCATAAGTGACTGTGATCATGTCTGGGTAAGAATGTGAGGCTGCATTTTCTTGTGAAGCACCCGACTGGATCAGAGTCAAAAGCAGCTAGCTAATATGAAAAGCAAAGATCACAGAACACTCCATGTCCACTTCAAAATTTAGTGAATACCTTTTAACTCTTGTTCTCAGACAACACAAGGGAAATTAGGTAACAAATCTGCATGCTACAAATTACTCTACTTGCATTGAGATCAAGTTTCAATACTGTGGCATGCATGTCCTATCTCATCTCTGCATTATACTCATCTTTTTTTATACCTTTAAAGCGGGTGATTATCTTACTTTATGCAACCAAACTTCTACTTTCTGGCACCTTATCAAATCTGTTTGCAGGAGTAAGTTATTTAGAACACTTTTTACATCACATTATAAGCTTAAAAAGTTACATCTGAGTTTATTATCCCAACATATATTTTTTTGAGGGCTTGACAACAAGTATCTTTCACCTCTATAAGTCTGTTAAGCAGAAACCTCAGAACTGTATCAATATGGACAGGTTTCTGCCCAACAGAGATGCTGTCTTGGTTTTAAAATTGAGTCATGCAACTTGATCAAGGAATTATAAGTACATGGTGACTTTTTAATATATAAATATAGGTAGGTTTCTTTCTGTGCCTAAAGAGTAAAGTGTTCTCTTTGGTCCTCTGTTACCTCTTAAGCACCTGACAGTTAAGATCAGTGGTTCCACAGCTCGTGACCTGTTATTGTGACCTACCTCTGATCCATTACAGAAGCAGGGTCTATGATTTTGCAAAGCACCATACCTACCAACAACAGTCCCTCTTGTAAGGCAAATCAATCATCCACATTCTGCTCATTTATTATCAGGAGCTTCTGCTGACAGAAGTTGCAGCTGTACATCTCTTCCAAGACTCCCCCAGATTTCATTCTATAGTTATATCTAAAGCGATATTTTTTCATTCTGTGAGCAATTGTATGCTTGCAAAACTCACGTGTCAAAACGCTAAGCATTTACAAATGCATAGTAAATTCTCAATATAATATCAGATATAGCAGTTTTGCTTTACAGTTGCAAAACTTCCTTGCACAGATGGAGAATTTCCAAGTTTGCAATATCAAATCTAACACTCAATGTTCAATCTTTTAGAAATAAGCCTGAAGCATCTGTTTTTTCTCAAACATTTCAAGGACATGAAGAAAGATTAAGTTTTTTAATTTTTATCCACAGACTTCCCCATCCACAATGCATATACAAAATCTATGTAAACTTCAAATGGAAGAGATGTAAAAGATCTCTTCTATTAGTTAAGCTTAAAAAACTCGACCAAACAGCAGAATCTTTGACTAAAACACTTAGGCATGGGAAATACTTCAATCATATTAGAAAAATTTTAACATCTCTGTTTAATGCTTCACAACTAATTCTCTTGTATGCGTGCACTGTAGCATTTAAAATTTCAAGGAGAAAAACAAACAAGCGAACAATCCGTTCTGTTTCAGTACCCAAGATTCAATAATAGAAGATTTATTTGTATGCTCTCCTAGAATTAGATAATCTTTGAGAGTGCTGCATGTGTAATAAAGTTATCTGAGTATAACTCCACAACATGAAACATTCTAGCAGCCTACCCGAGTCTCTGGAAAGGTTTTCCCCTTCTTTACTAGGACAACAATGATTGTCACCAATGCACTGGGGAAACAGTAGAGCACAAAGAATAAGTGGAGAAGTGGATGGGCAATAGTGGTGACTGAGACTCCACCAAAGATGTCCACAGTGGCCAAGGGGATCAACAGCAGAGGTGAGTGAAACAGCAGCTCTCTCAGCTGTTAAAACTCAAGTTTTAATTTTCAGACGTAGGATTATGTTTGTGCTATTTTCACCTTAAGATAATGAGTATTTAATTGTATAATCACAGACACTTAATTTTATACATATTTATATTTGTTTTTATTTCTAAGTACCATTTTATTTAACCTAAAAATAACAAATGTAAACTCACAACAGGGCTACTAATGAATTATCACAACTCCTGAACCTCTCTCTAGGTCCATTCAGAACTTCTGAAAGAGATCATGAGCACATACTGCAAGCACCTTCTTTTTAGATATTTTTTTTTCCCTAATATAATGTTACCAATCCTCTACACTATGTAAGAAGTTCAAAATTGTAAAAGAAAACACTAACTCCTCACTCCAGAACTGAGTTCATTTGCTTATAGGTGTGATCAGAATGACAAATCCTTTTCTGTGTTTTCTGTGTTCACAGAATGACAGTGGCATTACAAATCAAAGTAGATCAACTTTTCAGATTTCACACTGAGCATTTCTTCAACTTGACAATGTTTCCTGATAGAGTCAGTTGATCAGCTGTTAGGAAAAAAAAAAACCAACTTTAGTCTCCATCTAGCAGAAATAAGTAAATGCCAAAATGCCAATAGAGTACAATCACACTTCTTCAAGAGCACTGTTTTAAAAGTTGACCATGTAAAAAGATCTGTTTTGAAAGCTAGAATGAAGTGGAATAGAATAGAACAGAATAGAATGGACTAGACTAGACTAGTTGGGAGGGAAAACTAAAATGTTGTTAAGGATGTTATCTAACACAAACAAAATTCAAAGCTTTCATTCCCTTTTTCTGATTATGCAAAATGTGGTTCATATCTCTAGATAGGCATTTCTACTCACAAACATACCTTTCCAAGAACCAGCAAAACATTTCTCTACACACAAAAGCAACACTTTTCTTCAAAACTATATTTTTGTAACTGTTATTTTTAAAAACAAGTGCCAGTATCCTCAACCCTCCCTGAAACTGGTTGCGGAACAACTCTAACACATATATTTCTCAGAGACACTGTAAATAGTTTCCTTTTACAAAGAAAAGGGTACAGAAAGTGATGATGGCCAGGCTTCACAAATGAAGATTTGGGAAGGACTCTCCCCATGTGGGTGTGCCCTTCCAGCCTGTGCAGTGGATTTTTTAGGTGAGGCACAGCGTGCACAGAACTGGCACAGCCCTTTAACTCCTCAGGTTCATCTGCCATGGCTGAGCAAGCTTGGATGGTGACAGTGAAGTCCTCAGGACTAGAACCTACAGCCCCCGCTATTGCCAGGAGGTCTCCCATCCAAGTACTAATCCGGGGCTGACCCTGCTTAGCTTCCGAGATCTGATGGGATCAGATGCCAGGCACAAAAAAGGGTAGCACTAAGGATTCTGAGCCCCAAAATATTTTTTCTACCTCATACCTGCTTTGACTGATCTGTATGCAGTTTTAATTTCAAAAGCACTAACAAGGTATGAAGTGTTTGCAACTGTGATTAAAACCAGAAAAGATTCTGTGTGTTTATGACTGAGGGAATTAATGACTGACACCCCAAGGGAGTGCTGAAAATTTTTTTTGTCTTCCAAGGTATTTGTAAAATCACTCAGGAGTGGTGTTATCACAAGTCCCCCCCCTCCCCCCCCGCCCCCCAGACAGCAAGCTGGTATTATGTTCTAGTTACAATTAATATAAAAACAATCCAAGTCCTTAGTGCAGGAGAGAATTTGTCCCACAGAGTACAGGAAGCATGTCAACAGAGGGCAGGAAAGTTGATTTTTTTTTAAGATGCTAGGAACAAAATGATTAAATAACTTTATAAACTCATACTGATTAAATAAATAACTGATAAAAATTTCTGAGTGAAAGAGAAGATAAGAATTGCTTTTCTCCATTTCATTATTTCTTTTTTTTAAAAATAATTTTTTTAACAAACTGATGAGCCTTTTATTCTGTATGCCCGCTATTCCCAAACCAGAACCTAATTTGGTGCTCCTAAATTCTAAATAAATTTATGGAGACTGACCATAAATACTGAGATAACTTCCACTCAATGAATTTAATGACTGAAACTCAAATATTAATGGAAAGCACTCATCCAGACAAACTCCAGTTCTTTTGAACTGCTTGAACTTGTGAATTTGATGTATATAGGGAATACTTTGAAAGCTAAGTTTAATTATCTTCTGAATATATAAGTTTCTTCATAAGAACTTCACTTGGGAACTAGCAAAAAAATTCCTTTTTCTTCCCCTGCAGTAGCCTGTCAGTTTGAGAAACTGAGAGTCTGCATAGCAAGAGAAGCTGTGAAGAGACACACAAAGGGTGAATGTTTTTCACTTCAGAGAAGGTGTTAATATGCAGCTGTAAGTTTTGCACACATGTGACAAAAAGTGTGAAAGTGTGGGAAAGCTTTATTCCAAAACACTTGCCTAGGCCTTAAATAGAAATGGGATCAACTACTGTCTTCTCTTGGCTGCAGTCAGCAAATTTGAGGAGTAACAAGCAATTCTAAAGACTGATTTTCATATTAGACAGATAATTGCTCTTTATGAAGCGGACTGCTTTACTGCATAGCTCATGTTTTCTTCTCATTATCCATTTCATAACAAAAAGCAAATGAATCTCTCTCCAAGCTTTTCTAGTGTTTTCTGTACAAATATGTTTCAGTATTAATTTGATGCAACATATTATCTTATGGTAAGCCATGTCTTTAGCTGGCTGAAAACTCCAGACTTTGTCAGGAGATAAATAGTTCTGAGTTGCTAAAAAGATTTTTTCCTGCCAGGCCTTTTCAAACTCAGGAGTGAAGTCACTTTAACTGACTGTATTGAATCACACCACTTTTGAAGCTTGTGCATTTCAAGCATAAATGAGCCCCTAATCTACATCTTCCTAAAGTACAGACCTTAGTAAGTAGTTGAGTTATATGACACAATATTAAGATGCTGCTTTTTAAAGGCAGCACGTTGTTAATACTCCAGTACAGCTGCAGTGTGTGAACGACAGACATTACAGTTTGCCACTCAGAGCAGGGCTCAGATGCTGCCTGGTTAAGTAACAGTCTTAGCTGCAAATCCTGCTACAAATCAACCGAATACCGCTTCTACTGCAGCTGGCATATAATCTTGCAAAAGAGAATGGAATGCTAGTATTGGAGCACTGTTTATAGGTCTTTTTCAATAGATGGAGATCATACATCATTCTCTACATGTCACTCAGATTCTGTTAAAGACATAAATTACTACTTATCCTTAAAACAAAAGAAGAAAACCTATTTTATTATTCCCCTGGAAAATCTAAACAAATTATGCAACATCACACTTCCACCTACCAGAAAGAAATAAATTATTTATGTAGAAAGAGGAAATAAAAGAGGAATATCAAAGAACAGAATAGATCATAAGAATGCTGTTCACACTACAAGATGCAAGGCTTCATCACTTTTTCTATTCTGATCTCGTATGCTCTGGGGATCATCTCAGACTCACAGCAATTCTTTTCACTTGATGTACAAGTCTTAAGTGGATGTGCCGTGGTTTTTTTTTTGTTTTGTCCACCCTTGTAACCAACAAGAAAATTATAAATGCCACTGTACAGGTACCTGTATAGGTGAACTACAATAGACAATTGCCTCACATAAAATCTCAGCATGAAAATGTATTTGAACTAAGACACAAAGGCTAGTATCAACAGATACTTAGAGTTTAGAATAAAATCCCTAAGAAGTAGAAAACTGGGACTTACCTCAGAATTTCAAGAGCATGATACTAACTGCATGCCTGAAAATTTCAGAGTGAGGGAGAGGGTATGACACAAGCAACAAAGTAAATTCCTTTTTCAAGGATAGAGGTATCTACTCACAGCTTTCCCATTACTTTTTCTACCCAAACAACTCAAATTCTTTAGTTATATTTATCAGGAATCCAAAATCTGAGATTGGGGCTTTTGAATTTTTTAAAGGGAGAAGGGGCAGGGGGGGTGGGGGCGGGGAAGGATTTTTCAAAATATTGGTCTAATCAATTTTGCGTGCCTTTTTACTTTCTTTTCTCTTTTGCCTAAAACTCATCAAATTGAGAGTGATTTTTCACAAGGTACAAGGAATCTTCAGTCTTCAATTTCTTGAGAGGATGTTCATACACAGTGTCTAGATTTTTGGCGGCTCTGAAATGGTTTGTTAACGGACATTTAAAGCTGTTTCTCATTCTTCAGGAACATTTGTTAGCTACATCAGTCACCACAAAAAGGATGTTACTATCAGTTAAGAATTGTACAGCAAGTTATTGCAGTGGTCAACTTCAACTGGACTGTTGTGCCAAATGACAAGGTATAAAGTAGGTGAGAGTCATTCGACTCATGTCAATCATTGCAGTGGCTTTCATCTGCTTAGACTCATCTGTTTCTTGCACACCACAAATTCTTCAAGCTTAATTCTATTTACTATTAGTCAAGTCATGAGAAAGCAGCAAAAAGACCAAATTTACTTTTTACTTTTGGATACTTGGCTGTAATAAGAGTGCAGAATGCAGGTTGTTAATCATACCTAAACACCTCTGAACTGAGACAGCTTTGCTAATGTACACTAGATGAAATTTTCTTCTAATGGTAAACTACAATTTGCAAGAAAGTGGAAAGCAGGAGGTATCTCAGGGTTCAGCATTTAGAGCAATAAAGTCACATAACAGAGGGAATTTTTCCCTTGGTTGTCTTTATATTTATGTTTGGTAGGGGTATTTTTGTAGACCATCAAATTACAGTTTTCTATAGATCACAAAATTTCTTCTATATCATTAAAAAAAAAAGTCTAACATCAAGAACTATGATATGTGAATTATTATTTCCTTCAATTTTAAATTTATTTACAGAAATTTAATTGAAGGCTGTATTGCCTCATCCAGATTTCCCTATAATTTATCATAAAGAGTTACTAAAGGCACTAACAAATTTGACTCCACAAAAGTGCATACAACCTTCTCTCTGACTTCTTTACTTCTATAATCCCCTTCTCCTTCCTAGTTACATCTACCGAGATGAAAAGTACGATAGACACAGTATATTTGCTCTCAGTCCTTTACAAAGAGTGACTGGGTCAAAAGACTTTCCTTGAGGTTTGCTCTTGCTTTAGGTAAGAGCTAAGAGTTTGGGGACAGAAGATTCAGAGGTCACAGAGTGTAGTAAGTGAACAGGAAGCCTGAAGGGCAGAAAAAAAAAGGAAAAAATGAAAAAAGGAGATACGCCCCAATGTCAGAATGGGACAGAAGGAACCTTCTTCTAGGCTGATACTGAGGACTGAGTGTGCTGTAATATATAAAAACAGAGAACTGGTTAAAATCAATCCTTGCAGAAAGAATCTGTCCTTCTAGGACACTGTGGGCAAAACACCACCTGTATATAATTTCTTATGGTTGCTTAATAGTGAGCACACATGGCAAAGTATTTCCCACAGTATGTTGAATTATCTACAGAAAGAGTAATATCAACTGAAAAACTGTTAAGGTAACTGTCATGGGAAGTACCTATAACAATTTTTTATTCCATTTATTCCAAACTCACAGATGCAATCAGTTGGAGGTTTTGTTTGTTTTGCTGGTTTTTTGCATGGTTGGGATTTTTGTTGGGGGTCTTTTTTGTTTGGTTGGTTATTTGGTTTGGTGGTTTTGTTTGTATGTTTCCTTGTTATCTAGTGAGAAATTCCTGACTGCCACTATTCTGGAGATAAATTGGAGAGCACACAAATATTTTTAAGACTACCCATCTTTCCTTGAATGATTTATTCCTCATTATGAAGCAAAACCAGAACATTAGGAAAAAGACTGGAAGTCTTAAGGTGTCATGAACTTCTGTTAATCCATACATCCATATAAGATGAACAGAGAAGATAAAGAAAGAAATTTGGAATAAGAGAACTGCTGATCTTGTGCCATAAAACATTCATGGCTTAGCCAGCTAAACTAGCTAGCATACTACACTTGTGTTTGTTTTATAGCTAGCTTGCAAGAGCAGCAGCTAGTACAAAGAGGGTTTCTCAAGAAATATTTCCAAAATGAATTGTGTTTGCTCTGGGATAAAAACTCATAGCTTGAAGCACACAAAATAATAAATAGCCCAACAGAAATAATATTAGATCTAATATTGGGACAGGCTCCTGTGAGCTGTTTGCTACTCCACTGACATGTATTAGTCTGTTCAGCCTTACTACTTACATTTTTTTACTACTTTCAAGTTAGGTAATAAAATATTTATCAAAAAACACTACTTCTTTTCTTTAAATGCTATGGTGTTTAGTAGCTTAAGCCAGCAAATCTTGATGGTCATATTTTCAAAAATTTATCTGTATTTTTGAGTGTTTGATTGCCCTCTAACCCCCTGAACTTCTTGTACATGGAAAATTTTTTGTTAGAGGGAAAAATTTTAGTATATACTTAGTTTCTCTAGATTTGCAGAATCCACAGACAAGGAAGATTACAGAAGCATCTGAAGGCTAATTACAAAAGTAAAACACAACCAAACCTTCAGAAAAATTCAATAACTACTATTTGACATACATTTATGCATACTCCAATGCATTCAAATCAACTTTTTCGTCTCTTACCTACGCTCAAATCAACTGCTCAAACAGATAAAGTAATAATGTTTACCAAACACAGAAGGCAAAACCTTCTTTCAAAAAGCATTGAACAGAATTAACACACATTGGCTTAGTCTAAGTAACATAATGACTTTTGAAAATTGATTAGTAAATAAAAAGTTCCTTATGTGTCGTGTCTCAGTTGCTGGGATTGGCTCATATATGCACAGGTACTTTATGGCTGCTTGAGGCAATCAGTTGATGTCAAAGGAAGCAGTACAATTACAATAAATTAATGTGTACAGGAGACAGAGCAGAATATTTTATATGAACACAAAAAGTGAAGGGATATCAACTGCTATAAACTATGATGAGAAAAAAATTAGTGCCAACTGGTTTTGGAGCAAGTTTTAAAATGCACTTTGCTTCCAGAAGCTAGCAAGTCTTAGATTCCTTTTTAAAAAAGGAATTGGGTTAAGAAAAGTCAGTTGGCTTAAGAAAGCAGGTTGTCACAGGCTAAGTTTTCATGCTGTGTGCTGCTATCCAGGGTTCCAAACGACCATATCATCACATTGGAACATGTTCTGAAAACCTTCTTTTTGCCTACAAATAGCACAAAGAATTAGCCAATATTAATCTTAAACTATGTTAATCAATTCTGCTACATATTTTACTAACTAGAGTAAATCTGTTCATATCTGGTTCCAAAAAAATAAAGAATTCTGGTGGCTTCAGAACATATTCAATATATATCAGTCACCAGAAGTGATGATTCATAATGTCCTGCAAATATTTAGCCAAGTATAAATATTACATGTAATGTTTTCTCCTGAAACTGAGGTTGGTGGGGGGAAACTTGACTTAATGAAACTGAAAGATCCTCTGATTGTTGCCACTAACACCTATAAGCTGCCATAAGTAAATTCAAGTTACATAGCATGACAAGAACACACAGACAATGATAAATAAATCCTGTCAAAGCAGCTTCTATAAACAGCTTCATAAAAATACATAAAATTGTCAGATATTTTGTATTGCCAGTATGAAAGAAAATATCTTCAATAAATCTCCTGTATTTGATGACATCTCCTCAGACTTTCATAAGAAACTTAGATGAAATAGAAATCTCTAGATGCCAATGTTCTTAATTTTTAATGTTATCTCATTAATTTTGGTTTATGCATCACAGTAATAACATGAATATATGTGGAATAGAAAGTACATATTCTTAAGAAAAAGTAATTGAACTTTTGGTCAGAGTTCATAGTCATGTATTCATCTTCTATAGTTCACTCATCATCTTCTATACGTAGTAGGTCTCATGAGGCTTTGTAAAAAGTTTTAAAATTATTAAAGCCATATTAGGAGCAAGTTGTATAGACAGAGTGAACAAAGTTTGCCATACACTTGTGAGACCTGCTCAAGTCTCTGTTGAGACCTGCTATGTTCATTTACTTTTCAGGTATATGACATTGTTGATAACCTCTGTCTCATAATAGGTCAAACACCATAAATTCACTCTACTGTTGCACTTAGCAGTAGAGACCTGCGGGGTTTTTTTTATGTGAGAACAACTGGTGACAGACTAATCCAAGCTTCCAGGGTTTTAACTCTGTACTACCAACTTACCCCAAACCTCCTCTTTAAATTTCTTTTCTGATGAAAGAACATCAGCAATCTCCTTCTCAGTGGTGTGACATCTCTCACTCCAAACCTTTCCACTTATACTACGTTATCACTATTTATTACAAAACAGAAAAAAATTGGATTAATTTCTAAAAATCTTAATGTAACAATCACATTTCCTCCTTTACTCTTCAATTCTCTCCTGCCACATATATGTGCAAGCTCAACCATCTAACACCCTTCCACCCACCAGGATATCAAACATTGCACTTAATATGTCTTTCAGTAGTCCATCCTTATCATACCCCAAGAAACAGAAATACTTTTGCTCCTGGGAATCACATAAAACATAGTTTTGGAGAGGACTCAGGATGCCACTCAGAGCAGCAGCCTTCTCCAAGTAGAGCAACCTCACAGGTAGATCAGCTTTCTCTGAACCTTACCCAGAGTTTTATTGAAAACTTCCAAACCATTTCTGGACAGCATCTCCAAACTGGTCAGTTACACTGATGAACTTTTTCCTTACACACCTACATGCTCTTATACATTGGAGCTACCCCTTCCTGTCCTTTTATTGTGGATGTCTGAGAAGAGTCTGGCTCTACCTGCTCTACAATCCTCCTTTATGTGATGGCAGACAACAATTAGATTTTCCCGGCTCCCAGAGCTTCCTCTTTTCCAGGCTAAATCAATCAAGTTCCTCTGGCCTCTCTTTGCATGTCTTGTGCTTTATCACTGCTAATCATCCTACCAGCCTTCCACAGCACCTTCTTCAGCTTATCAACACTTTTTGCACTGGGTAGCCCGAAACCAGAGAAAGATGCCATTTAGCTGTTAACTGTTTGATGAAAGGAAGAGTATTTTAGAAAGAGAGCAGGAGTGGAATGGCTGACAAATAGATGTTTAGGATCTAAAAATTAAAGTTCATAAGGGATGCTTAACAAAGGGGACAAAGTAGATGCAATTTAACACTATTTCATACTTAACTCTTTAGTCCCATTCCATCCTTCCTCCAGAATTACAAAAGGAGAAATATCTAGTGGTATAATAATTGCTATAGCACCCTAGTTGCTATCTTTCACTAGTTAAACAGAGCTTGAAAAAGAAACCACACAGAAGAACCAAACAGTATGAATCTAGTGAAATAACCTCATAAAGCAGTTCAGGAAGGCACTACTACATCAGTGGAAAAGAAATACAGAAATTATTTGAGATCAACCCTTTAAAAACATCCTTTAGATGAGCAGTGGATAGGTGAGGCCTTATAATATGTAGTTAGAGTAAGATGTATACAGATTTTACCACACCCTGACCACATAGGTTTAGGAAAGGTATCAGAAGGAGAGTGTGATGGAGAATCAGAAGTTGCTAGAATAGTTACATAAAATAATTCAAGCAGTGTCCAACACCATTTCCTGTCTTTACCTTCTGAATCTTTCCCTCTGCTTTTTGGCTGCTTGCTGCAATTCCTCTCTTTCCCTTCTCACCTAGTTATTTTGATTTTTTCTTTTTTTTTTTTGATTGTTTCTGTTTTTTCCTTTTTCAAGTTTGTAGTCCTATAAATGTTTCTTTGCAGAGTAGAGTTTCAGTCAGCTAAACACAAACTTGCTTTTTCTGATTTTTTTTTTTAATTTCAAATTAGAAGCCTTGGCATATAATGCCTGAAAGCAAGCTGAAGATTGCTGATTTTCTACTAAAATTATGCCCCTCAAAAAAGTGATGTAGTTTTAACAAAATTATGCCACTCACCAGAGCCATGTGGTGGGCGCCTCTCAGAATGTTCCATTGTCAAGGGCAAAAAAGAAAGCCTTACAATCCTCTTCAGCCCCTCTTCCCCATCTCAATCACTCAAGTATTCCCACTGCTTAGTTATGCACATGTGCCTCAACTTGCTTCATTCCCTTAATTTAGTTCTCCACTTATCATATAGAATTTAAACAGAAGTTCATTTTCTGTAATTCATATGGAAGGCTAAATTCTCCCTAATTCTAATTTTAATGTATCTGCAGGCCCTTGCAAACCTCAGTCCAAAACAGTATGACAGAACTCACAGCTATGGATCTTTTTTCCTCCCCAAAGTAAAGTACAGTTTATTTCCATCAAGGAGTCAGTCTGCTGTTTTCCCTTTACCTGAACTGGATACTGTATTTTATAAAACCTTATTGATATATTTTATACCAAGCAAGTCTTGTCAAGCCACTTTTCCCCCATTTTCCTACCACCAAAACCTCCCGCTGAAAACACACATAGTGTAGCTAATCCCTGAAATTAAAAATCTGTATCTCCATTTCTTACCTCTCCCCCCCTTCCTCACCTTTTGATTAATAACATTCCTAAAGGGGATTTCATTTTCCCAAACTTACAAAGTTCCCGACATGCTTAAGTTTTAAACATGACCAGCTTAACAGACTAAACAATAATAGTAACAATAACATTCAAATAGAAAAGTTGTGTCTTTCTGTCTACATCCGAAAGTTTTATACGTTTCTGATAAAAATCTAGGTATGATATATCTTAATCTTTTTATGGCAGCTACATTACATTAGTAAAACTACAGATTTTTGAGATGTGAGATTATAGAAATTCTTTAAACCTCTCATTAAATAATTTTAAAGGAATAATGGAGATCTATTTCAACCATTCTTTCTAGCTTTTCTTAACATCACCGTAAAATAATATAGCATAATAATTTTCTATTGGGGAAACAAAAAACCAATAACTATGATAGTACTGCAAATAAGCAGAAATCTAGATTCTTTGGCAGGTCCTTCAACAGAGATATGTACAGAATACAAAGATGAACAGGCATAAAGTGCAGCTTACTAGCTAGATTTCTTTTATTCTGAAACTTCCCCGTGCTACTTTCTGAAGGAGATTTGAGCAGATAAGTGGTTGCCTTTGCATGATACTATTTCCTATTTAACACATACCTTTGACTCTGTTATTGTTTCCAATGTTTATAGCAGAATGTAGTAGACAAGAAGCAGGAAGCTCAGAAGGAGCCAAAAGTATAGCTAGAAGATTCTGAGGTCATTTATGGAAAAAAGAATCATTAAGTAGGACATTTTATTCCAATAAATATATTTGTAGTACTTTGCAATATATCTAGCAATAGTAAAAAATGCTCTATAATAAACCTAGTGCAATTAAACCCTGTTTGGACTTCATTCTAACTTTTCAAAGAGCTTTCTAGGAGGTACCTGAATCTATCTTGAAGTTTGAAATTGCATAGATTCTGTTCCAATGCAAAGTGTGTTTTTATTCAGATTGTCAGTGGTAGACATACTGCACTGCAAAGGGATGTGCAGAATTGCCAGTAGGAAAACTGTTGAAATCCCAGTAATAAAACTCTCTTCTAGAACACTATATTTTTAAATGTGTTTTTGCTCTTTATGCAAAGGAAATACTGCTTTAATTCTCTTGATAACTGTTGCACTTAGCATCACTGTAAAAGCATTACCGTAGGAGTAAATTTGCTGCACCATTATATTTTACTGTTTTACAGCCACATGTATTTTTCTTATTTGGAGTCAGCAGGTAGCCTTTTGTTCTCAAAAGTGAGGATAAAAATGGATAAGAAAAACATTTTTTCTACAGAAACGGAAAAAAATTAGCACTTGTCTTAGATATTTTACTTGTCAACAAGAAGTCTAATAAAAACTAGTTTTAAATTTTTGTCTTGTCAATAACGTGTTGAAAAGCTTTCATTAAGGGGCTTGCTTTATTTTGCATTTTTGCAAAAATGACAGTGCTATAGGAAGATTATAGTAAGATGTGGAAGGAACATCCTTCTGTTTTCTTTCCACAGGACATGTGAGAAGACAGTTTTGTGGGACAAAAACTTGTATTTTCCAGTCAGATATTTCTCCAACCATTAATAAAAACATAACCCCTGGGAAAAATAAAAAATAATTGAAAGCTTTTTAAATGTAACCAGTCCACTCACAGAGCATTATTTAAAGGAAATGGATGTTACAAACCCAGTAATTCAAAATGGAGACATTCAGCTTTGGACAGCAACTTCACTTTTCATTTGAAATGTTCAGGCAATGGAGCTGTAATGGGAGGTCTTACATGAACCTCAGGAGCCCAGTAGAAGCTTTGTAAATATAGCATTCAATTCAGGTTCCATGCTCTCAGTGAAAATTTGGAAACCTGTGTTAGGTACCTGGGAACTCCAAGTAAGAGTGACACAAATCATCCAGCTCAGCAGGCCAGAAGCCATCGAAGACAGCATCCTGAAGCACAGCATTGCCAGCTGGTCAAAGGAGGTGATTGTCCTGCTCTACTCTGCAATGGTTCAGCCTCAGCTTGAGTGCTGTGAGCAGTTTGGGGCACCACAATATAAAAAAAGGAATTAAGCCATAAAAAGCATTCAAAGAAGGGTCATGAGGATAATGAATGATATGAAGGGGAAGCTATATGAGGAGCAGCTGAGGTCACTTGGTTTGTTCAGCTAGGAGAAGAGGAGACTGAAGAGAGACCTCATGGCAGATACAACTTCCTTGTGAGAGGAAACGGAGGGACAGGTACTGATCTCTTCATGCTCACAGCCAGTGTCAGGACTTGAAGAACTGCCATTCAGGGAATGTCTAGGTTAGATACTGGGTAAAGGCTTTCCACCCAAAGGGTGGTCAAGCACTGAGACAGAGTTCCCAGGGGAGTGGTCACAGCACCAAGCCTATATAAATTCAAGATAATGCTCTCAAAGACATGGGTTGTCTTGTGCAGGGCCAGGAGTTGGACCCAGTGATCCTTCCAATATTCTGTGATTTCATGATTCTAAGTTTGCAGTTTCTTACATTCTTAACTGGCTAATGGAAGAAAACACAGGAGTTAACATTTGTCCCCAATAAAAAAAGGCTACTATGACCCTCCTTCTTTAACAGGAGTTAACATTAGGTTTTGCAAGTGCACAGATCATGTATTTTGAAAGTACTGTATATATTTTCTTCCCATTATAATACATTTGGCTAAAGTTACACCAAATTAATTTGGGGAAAATTGATGTTCTAACTGAAAACTGATTAATGGAGTTGACTGTTATTTTAAATTGAAAGGAAAAGAGATGAGGGACAGTAAATGAGACTCTCATTTTTTGAGCAATTTTCAGTTTCTTTTGGTTTCTCTAGTGATGCCTTAGGTAACACCAGCTAGACTCATTTGTCTCACAGGAATGAATGATAACCTACAGAGATGTGCAATTTATCCTATTATGAAACACTGAAGCTACTTAAGATTACCAAGTTCAAGGTTAAGTAGTGAACCAGTCTCAGTTTGTGAGTATCTTTAGCAGGACAAAACTTTTATAATGAGTCTAGCACACAAAGACACCACAAAGATGTAAGGCCTGGAAACTGAAGACACACAGATTCAAACTAGCAGCAGAGGACACAATTTTTAGGATAAGAAACTAATCATAGAAACAATTTAATGGTGATTGGAATTGATTCTCTGTCAGTGCCATTGTTAATAATATCTGATGGCATAATTGTTTTGTTTTTTTCCTAAAAAGCTATATTACTGCTCAGGGATGCACAGAAGTCCTATTTAGTGTGTAATAAAATAGTTATAATCATATTGCTTCATTCTTGATTAATCATGTATGAGAAATTATATCAGAAATCACTCAAATACACGTTGAGGGTTTCCATCAACAAAAAGAATTGTCACTTTAAGTGATGACATATTTTCCTTACCTTAAGAGGACAATAACATTCCTAAAAATCATGAAATTAGTCAGGTTATGACCTTAAAGAACCATAAAAGGCCTGAGTACTTTTATTTTCATTCTTTCTCTTAAGGAACTATAGGGCAAAGAAATTGCAATCTCCAGTGCTTCCCACAAAAAATATTCCATGTTTCTGTTTACTTGTCACCCACAGCCAGTGCTGTTCTGAAAAATCACTACTTCAAACAGCAGAATCTGATTCTCTCTTCATGTGTAAAGCAGCTGCAAACTGTGGGCTTCAGGCAGGAATTACAAAGTGAAATTCTGTACTCTCTAATTATTCTGTGCAAGCTAGTAATATTGCAATAACAGGGGCATATATAAAGCAATGAACATAAAACATCCTGGCTCAATAACATAGAGTTTATGTATTTAGTACTTACTTTTTCTCACTATATATTTTCCCCCCTTCATTTATATCCCTAAAGTTTCTCTTGGGTTTCAAAATACACGGTTATCTAAGGGAAATCAATGTTGATGAAATAGTATGATGCCAAACTCAGGTTCACTTCAGCAGCAGTTCATCATATTTTCTTACCCAACACCATTCCAGCATGATGGTAAGAACAACTAATTTCCAGTAGACTACATAAACTCTTCTTTTTTAATATCTACAGTGTAATTTTTCTTTACCTGAGTGCTTTATGTCTTTACATTCTTCCTTACATCCCAGAACCAACTACATTTCCCATGAGCATAAATTTTGAAAGGAGAAGTGGCATTTTAAATGGTTTCACACAAATAAAAAATCTTAATGCTGATGATTTTACTGTCATATGTTGTCATCCAGCAGACTTTTATCAGCTGTTGGCTGCACAGTTTAAGAACTGTGTTTTAATATGGTTTTAAAACTGTCATTGACTCTGTATCTCCTAAAGGATAGACCTGAAGGTATTGCTGTTTCTCCCCTTCTCTTCTTGACTGCCAAAAACAGTCAATGAATGCAAGTGTACATATTTTGAACTAGATGTGCCTGAAAGAAAGGTTGCCTAGACTGGATTAAACTTGTATTATGGTAAATTGCATGCATTTGTCTCTCATGTATCATGTTTGATTTGGATAACTCTAATATATATTTTTTAATTATTTTTCATGGTAAAAATTCTTACTCAGTATCAGTTCTGAAATCCATCTTGACTTTATAACATGAAATTCAAGTAAAATAAAACTCAGGTTTTGTTTGCTAATTTTCTGATTACTGCTTTTTATTTAAAGGTTTTTGTTATTCATGTCACAGTCTCCTCTGAAAAGAAAAAAAACCAACAAAACAACAAACCCCAGTTCTTCGGGCTAGGAAAATAACCTGTCACAGGAGGATAGGAAGAAATTTCCACAGGAGATAGAAAAGGTTAGTTTCTCATCTCAAGGCTAGAATGAAGGGGAAAAAAATTCTTTCTGCATAGCAATATCCCCAAAACCTTTGATTTTATTTAAAGCTTGCAATATGGGAGAAGTGAGCCATGTTATATCTAACCCATAAGAAAAGTTCCATTGAATGATGAAATTCATGGCAGACTTTTTTTTTTTTTTTAATGTGGAGCACTCCATATACAGTTGATGGAAGTGCAAAAATGGAAATCAATGCTGATCTTAGCCCCAGAACATTGGGTGAAGAATAATAGCAGACTGAGACTGGAAAAGAAATGAACTGCAGATCAAGTATGAAAGATTTCCTGCATACTGTGCTTGTGCAGAGCTTTACCTTTACCTCAAGAGACAGACCATATTGTTGATCAGTCAAAGGTTTCTCTTTCAGTCTCATAGAGGATTTTTAGGTATAAATTACTTTTAATTGCACATTTATTTTTGTATAGGATTGTAAGCAGGTATATATGACAGCCTGACGTACTAATACAGAAAATGTCACACTATAAATTATTTTTATTTCACAGGTGCAGAAAAGAGTGAATAATTCATATGCAGTGTAACCACAGGGAAAATTCTCTGATATTTCTACACACACCAACTAAGATCTATCCAAGGCATAATCTCCAATATTTATTTGGGAGCTTCATTCCACAATTCCTAGCTATTTTATCTTTTACTGAATATAATTTCTTTGTTTCTTCTCTGGTCACTAGTGTTCTAGTCCCTGAGATTCCAATGATATTTGGTGCAACTAATTCTTTGTAGTTTATGACCTATTTCATTGACTAAGAACAGTGTAATTTAAAAACCAAAACAGGTAAGTATTGAGATTATTTTGAAATTTCATTCCAATTAAGAAATACTGCAAACATAAGAGACACCCGAGAACAGAGTTCCCTAAAACATAATTTACAACCTTAATCTTGCGAAAAAATGCATAATTATGAACAAAACAAACCACATAGTCTTTACCAACTTTGATTGGTTGGCCTATAGATGTGGTAGATTTGCTGATTTTTTTTAAATTTCCTGAAAATTAATTTTATAACGATGCATATGATAGTCACTTTCCTTAGCACTATCACAAATATAAACAAATAATTTATAGTAGCAACGGTAATTTCCTCTCAGATAAAACTCTTACATCTTTCTATAAAAAAGGGGGAAAAAAGGAAGAGGTAAATGGGTTTTTCATAGTACCAATTTAGAATCAATTTAGCTTAGCTACATAATGAAAACCATATGGAAAATTGTGCACTCTTAAGTGTCAACAAGATATACTTATGCTAAAACTTTGTCACCTTCAGTTAGTAAGATGGTTTTCATTTTATACTGTTAAATTCTTTAGTTTTTACAATGATCATTTGCATTAGAAAGATAACTATAGAAACATTATGCAACACCATCTGCAAACAAATACAGGCTAAAACAAACATTGTAAATGTAAAGCCAGAATATTGCACTGAAAAAATTGTTTAAAAAGAATGCCCCAAAAGTACACTGGAAATTTATACTGCTCATAATTTATATTCCTATCTAAATCTTTACTAATGTGTGCAAAAGTATATATGCTGAGAAGACTTGGATTTTAGAATGCCACTGAAATTAAGCACCCCAGACACATACTAAATGAAAGAACTCATATCAGACTTCATAATAAAAAATAATAGGTACAGGGAGCCATATCTGGACTAGAACTTAAGGGTATGGCTCATTATAAAGATGAAAATTGTACCAAGAATCTAGGTATTATGGATAAATTGAAATAAAAGGAAAAAGTCATGCACGTTAAAAACTACCTGGAAGTACAATCCTGAAATAACTCTGTTCAGTGCCCATCTATTATTAAAATTTTACAAAAACATAAAAATTCTATTTCTGTACATCTCAATGAACCATTACTAACTCTTTCACATCTATCACATATTCTTGCTCATTAGGTTTTTCCAAATTTCCATTTCATAGATTGTGAAAGTGACATAGTACAAAACTTTCAGATGTCTACTGGGGTGACTGCAAAGAGTGGTGATCACAACACATTGGAATATTTGAATAAAGTTTTTACAACAATAAGAAACATAACCAAATTTTCAAACCAAACACAGTAAAGGAACAGTCCAAAAAAAAAAAAGTCACTTTCATAGGAGGAAAGAAAAACAGCTAGAAAGTCAAAGGTAAAACTGCAGTACAGTAAGCCAGGTGGTACCTTAAGATGAAACTTGCCAAAGGCATAAAAGATAATAATAAAAATGTTTTCAAGCACAGAAAAAGTAGGACGACTGTAGAGTCAGTGGGGTTGGTAGACTATCAAAGTACAAAAGGAGCACTAAAGAAAGGGAAGACCACTGCTGAAAAAATAAGGGAATCCTTTCATCAGTGTTCACTATGGACAAGGTCAGGAAGGTTCCCTTCTTCACAAGGGATGAGATGGAGAAACTATTTTTTTAAAAAAAGGCATCAGTGGGAGAGGTTTTAGGGCAAATTAATAAATTGAAGAATAACAGTTGTCAAGACCAGGCAATTTGTTCAAGAGTGAAGGAAGTCTAGTATGAAGTTGCTGAGTTACCAACTCATCATACAAAATATTGTAGCATATAAACTATTGCTCTGATAGACTGTGTGGCAAGAGGAATAAAAAACTAAAGAGACAAAATCTTGAGAAAGGACTCCAGTGATGACTTAATGGTCTCTGTATAGCTACTGGGTAACCATCAGGAAAATAGGGAAGAATCATTATTCAAGAATTATTAGATATATACATAAAATGTGTATATATATATATACATTCTTCCTTTCTTCATTCCTTTTCTTTCTTCTGGTTTTTATCCAATATATTTTTTTAGGTTAACTATATTAATGTAATTTCACAAGCCTACACACTATTGGTTTTTTTCAGCTGCTATACCTTTAAGTTACTGAAACAATGAAAAACAGCAAAATCTTTGATGCATACTGGCAGCTATCGAGGCTATTGGTCAGCCAATCTGCAGTATTTCCTAGGGTCCTTTTACAATGAAATTCAGATGGTGTACCCTGTTAATCTAATGATAAATCCATGTCCTAGGATAATTCACAACTCAGTTTTCACCCTAGTGTTTATTCTGTTCAAAATGCAATTAGCATCAAGTTATCAAAAAACACTGTCAATTCTGAGTCCTGTATCATACAGACTAATGCACAAAAGAAAGTCAGTTTTTATGGAAGCTGGACAGAACATCCCTTTTATTATCCTGAAGAACAATTTTCAAAGAGTAAGATAAAAATGCATTTTAAAAAACTTAAATAGGGAACTGCTTCCAGGTATTGGATTTGGATATACTCCTTCTAATTGCCTTTCAGATGTTCTTTTTTAAGTGAAGCAGTGTCAGGAGACAAGTTTGGACTTAGCCTTACATGCTGATGCTGATTTGTTTTGGATTTTTTTAAGACTATTTGCAGAATTGCAGTTTTATAAATCAAATAAGAATATAGCTGAGCTAGATAGAATAGCTATGATTGCAGGACATTTTCATTTCAGCTGCAAACCTTTTGTGTTAGTCAAAGAAAGGATTAAATTCTCTCTCTTGAGAACAAAAGGAAAAGGTCCCTGTTAGCCCCATTTCAGTCCTCTTTTACTCAATTAGAGTATTTAAATTTATTTTATGTTTTATGCAAGAAAACATAATTAAAAATTAGAAAGAAATGTCTCCCCAGTTTCATTTAAGAAAACTTGTTTGAGGGGGACAGAAATTCACCTGAGTGGAAACTACAGTGGTTAGCAATATCAGATATAGCACATAACTACCCATTTCATTTTGTGTCCTATTACCAAAATATGTCATTTTTTAAACCCTCAATTTTTTATTTTCCAACTAAAAGGATGAAAAAGCAATTGCAGTGAACACAAATTTTAATAAAGACCAAAATGAAGCTATTCAGCCCTAGGTCACTTTGTTGATATCTTTGTTTCTATTGCTTGCTAGTTTACTTTAGTAATTGTCTATTTTATCTCTGCTCAGTTTCTTTATTGCCTAATTCCTATCAAAGATTATCATATAAAACAGAGAAAGGGGAAATCAATACACCTGTCTCCCCCCACTCCCACAATAAACAACAACAACAAAAGAACCAAATCAGCAACAATGCTATCATATTTTTCAGTATAGAAAATATTATACGAGTCAGGAAATATCTAAAATCTTAAAATATTTTCAGTTAGTCTGTTTTCTATAGTTAAAAAATACCTGTACCAAGCAGAAAATACTGTTTGCAAAAAAGATTATCTTGGTCTCTGCAATGTCAGTTTTGTGTATTTGAGCAATAGCTGACATTAACATTGGACTGCACAACACAACCTTTAAAAACAAAAGCATGTCTAGTCTGAAAGAATGAAAATGACGACTGCCCAAAATGTTATTTGCTGTAGCCCAGTATGGCATAGCAAATAAAGAACAAGTGACTAGCCTCTTAACTCTCTCTAACCAATAAAACATAAGCCCCAAAATGAATGACAACATTATATTTTCAATTTAAATAAAAAGTTAGTTAATCCAAATCCATTATAGTGCCAGTGAATTTTAGATATCAAATAGAAATCCTAAAGTACATGTAATATTCCATATGTGAAGGCCTCCACCCTTACTATAAACTATCATAATTTTATTCTTATAATAGTTCTGAACTAAATATATTTATTCAGTTGTATTAAAGAATTCAAACAAATTTATAAAAATAATTTTGGTGGGGGCTTGAAGGTTCTTTTGGTTGGTTGGGGGTTCTTTAACTCCAGCACTGTAGCTCTAATACTACAGAATAGATTTTTTTTTTCCTGAGAGAAGTCTTCTATTAGAAGTCTTCCAGCCATAAGTGAGATCAGACAAATTTCAGAATCACATCAAAAAGTCACAAATCAGAAAAAGCAAGTAATGGGATGCCATCTTTTAGGATACAGTAAATATTTTCAAAGACCCCCCTCCCATCAGAGATGACTTTGTGTTAGTAAAAGTGGCTTTGAGAGACTACAAAGACACAATGCTTAGATCCCCAGAGGCTGGCAGAGTTTTTTCTTCTTTTTTATCAAGAAAGCTTGACAAGAATATGGAAAAACTATTTCTGTTTTGGAGGGAGTTGCTAACAAACTAGTTGCAAATTTTGCCATGGCATTATTTTTGTTGATCAGTTCAAACAAACAAACAAAAAAATCTCTTACTAGCATTAAGAGATGTGGCTGATTAAATAAATTTGTATCATATAAGTTACACATTTAGTCAGTATATGTGCAGAATCCAAAACTGTCTAAGACTTTCTGTTCCTAAACATATTTCAAAATGATGTCATAAATATTTTGAGGATTTTTTGGTCTTTAAAGTAAGTTTTATTATGTGGGAAAAAAATATGACCAAATAAAACATATATACCAAAGAATATAGGAAAGAAAAGGACTGAGAAAAGCAGAAATATATTAAAAAAAGTCAAGGGAATAGACAGAAATTAATACATATAATTGGAAAAAAATGGGAACAAGATAAATGAAAATTCTGAGATAAAAGAACGCAGGAAATGGAATGACATTTTTAGCAAGTCCAAATATCTGCACTAATGAGCACTAGACAGAAAAAGGTTTAACCATCTTTCTTGAAAATGAGAGAAAACTCAGAGAATAGGGCTATGAGGAAACCAACAGAAAAGTTTAGAAGATGAAGACCATAGCCAGTCTAAGTGTTTTTATACAGTCTACTGTACCCTCTGTAGTCACAAGGAAAAGGGATGTAGTTTTAGTGATTCAAGGATATGAATAATAGTTTATACATTTCCTTAAATAATTGCTTTGTACCGTGGGGATTTGTTTCTCAAGTCAGTGTATCAGTACTTGCAGCTACACTTATCTAAAAGGATGGAGCAAATATTTGTCTGCTGTGCTGTTTGAGCCCTGAAATGAGAACTTGTTCTCAGAATAACACACTAATTTTTGTCCTCGTAGGTTGAACCATTCTTGATATCTCTAAGGAGTCTGTCTAGAAGGGTGAAACATGCTTACTAGGAACATGGACATACTTTCACTCCTCCATCAGAGCTACTAAAAATTTATTCAGTGTGCACTTCTGTTAAGATCTGAAATGACCTTGGCTGAGATTGGTGCTTTAAGGTGAAAGGCAGTTTAGAAAATTAATACTGGTATAACTTCCAAAACTAAATTTTAGGCGCACTTACATAGTACAGATTATCATTTTAATATAATTTGAAACACTAAATAAGTTATTATAATAATACTATTGGCAGAAACCATTTATAACCTCTGGCAACATGGAAAGAGATTTCCTAATCCACAATCTGTTTCCTAATTGATTGGCAGCACACAATGCAAGACACCAAAAATGTTAAATTCCCACTCATCAATGTCAGAGGCTTATGAAGGAACACCACATTCATAAATTTTGATAATTATTACAATCATATACAGTATTAAATATTTAAATTCATTCTCCCAACTATGTGACATCATTGGGTTCTGATCAATTAGCCTTCACTATGACCCTCACTTCTCTTTAGGCCTGTGCATTATCTTGTAATTATCAGCTCTGCCATTTGCTGCTTCCAGACATTGGAAAAAAACATGGTTGCTGAGCATAAAACCCCTGTGGTAGACCTTTGCTATGTGGAAGATCTTTCAGGCAAAATAGCACCTCAGTGCTCTTGGTTCCTTTTATAGATTCACTGCACATGATTTCTACAACAAACGAAGGATTTTGAGTCCCCAGATTATACACTTTCCTCTTCCACCAACTTTAACAATAGTTTCTAGTACTGCATGTTTTCTTGTTTTCAGTTTTCTCTAGAGAACTGACAAGAGGTGGTAATCGATACTTCATGCTTCTCAGTGCCCCTTAAACTTAGCTTTCAGTCATTTTCTTACTCATCTTTAGCCTTTTCTCTCCTTGATAATTTTGCATCTAATGTATAACCTTTGCAACAATCAAGACAAGCCTCTTTTGTGAGTTACTATGAAAGACAACTGAGGGAAAAACACCATTACCATCCAATCACCAAGAAGTGTTAAGAAGAGCTACTGGTTGAATAAGATAAGCAGGAGAAAGAACTGTGCTAAAAATTTTACCACATTTTTATCTTACTTCAGGCCATATGCTATCTATACTTTATTTGATTTATTTCAAATACTTTTTTATTATTACTTTTTTCTCAATCCAAGCGACTTCCTTCTTTTACATGCTAGTCTTAACAACAGAGACACTGCTTTCATCTGTAATGACCAGTAATAAGAATTACAGCACCAAACAACAGCACAATTAGATGTAGGAGGAATGGCTCATTTGCAAAGATCTGGAAGATCTGGGGAAGCCAGAGAAAACCACAAGTAGGTGGAGCTTGAGATCAAGCTGCCGAGAAATCAATCTATATTTTGTGGAAAAGCAAGATGGACTGAAAAAACTCTTTCAGATCCAAGAATTTCCAGTAACATATTACCACTCCTGAAAAAAAACCAAACCCAACCAAACAAAACAAAACAACAACAACAAAAACAAAAAACAAACAACAAAACACCAAAAAAACCCAATAGCAAAGTGTAAAATCTATAAAACAAAATTTAAAAAAAAACAAAAAAGTAAAATGTCTACTATATCCTTGGAATACATGATTATGTAGTAAGTATTAAACTCTAAAACAAGAGATTTTCATAGGGATGTAGTTACTTTGATGTAATTGTTACCCATTTTATGTGTTACCCAGACTTTATCAACAATTGAGATTCTGTTGGTTTACTGAATGAAATAATCTCATATGTTTACTCCTATTGGTATGTCTAAGTCATCATCTCACACAGGTACCACTGAGGAAGACAGGAAGATGAATTTTTTATTTACTTGATATTATTATTGTTATTGTAGCTGTCATTATGACTATTAAATTTTATTAATATTAATTTTCATTTTGCAGGTATTATTAGCTACAAAATTCCCTGTAAAAATTTGTTATGTTTTAAACCTAAATGCTGCCTGTACCTTATTAAAAACTTGTTTGGCTGCATATTTCTGTTCTAGATATCTGCAGTATACTACATGTTCTATACAGTACTTACCTCCTCACATAACTTTGGCTTAACATTCCTGTGTGTTGTGTCTCAATGCAGATATTTCATTTGTGCTATATTAAGAATGTATTTTTTGTATAAACAATGACACTGCTGATTCTTCTCTTGATTTTGATTAGGTTTCATGTCGTGGGTATAATTTTCTGTTTACGTTGCCTACTACATTTTCTGTGTAACTGTAGTACATCTGGTCTGTAATTATATTAATTAGGTGAAATGTGATTTAAAACATTCACGTATATTTTTAGTAATTATTAAGTAATATGAGGATTAACTCTTTCAAGTGATCTAGAAGGAATATTTCTCAGTATACATATTATGTTGACGGCAAAACAATGCATATAAAATCAGTTTCAGGGACTAAGGCACATTCAGAACTTTTTGTTTCTACAGCTGTTACAGTTTTGACTCAGTTTCTGTTGCCTAATGAGCTGGAGTAGGTACACTTTCATGGAGTAAATATAACAATGGGTAAACCAGGCACTTTGCAGAGTCCACTAGATAGGATTTTTATTTTTTGTAGTAGACAAAGAGAAAATTGATAATTGATAATTGATAATTGATAATTTGAAACTTCAATAGAGGCCTTATTAATAGAGACAACAAAAGAGGAAGAGTTCATAATATCATGGTTTAAAAATTCAGATCAATAAAAATATTATAAAATATTATTCAATAGTTCCTTGGATTTCACACAACTGCCATCCACTTCATTCTCTCCTAGATGCAGTGAACAAGTAGCATTTGATGACTTATTTTCAAGTTTTCCTTACAGTCTTCCAGTGTTTCATCCTTGTGTTCACTATGCAGGAAGCACCACCAAAACATGACTGCTGTAGTTGTAAATTGGCATTACTATTTCTGAGCAAGGATCTTTTTTCCCCCTCTTTGAGACAAGTGTACCCTTGTGTGTCACCAGCAGTGTTGTGTAAACTGACCCGTGATCAAAAAGCCCAAAGATTCTGTTGATAACAGAAGGCTCTGACCATGTATTCACCTGTACGATTTCCCTGTTTCTTCCCTGTAACTTACAGGATAGAGGAGAACACTACTTATGCTCTTGATTCCTCAGCTAGGCATCCCAAGACCCTGAGGTACTACTGATTGTCCTCAGACTTCTTGTTGTGACTTCACTGTTGCCCACCTGAAGAAACAGTAATGGATAATAATTGCACTAGTCTGGAGAGTTTCTTAATGATATTTCTTATCCAGGCCCTAGGGAGACAGCAGTCTTCCATATGGCTTTGTTCCAGTTGGTATATTGGGCCCTCTGTTTATCTCAGAAGGGAGTCATTGATGAAAACTACTGTTCTTTTTTTCTTAACAAAAGTGGAATGCTCTACAAGAGATGGCAACAATAGAACACAGATTGGAATTCTCCATATATTTAACAACACTGGATCTCCAAATTCAGTAATCAGAATTGTGCTGTGTTCTTAGTCCCTCCAGAAGATATGAATCTCTTTCTCAAAATTGCTACCCAATTAACATGTAGAATGGCCCTTTAATGTTTAAAAATCTCAGCCAGAGGAATGACAGCCTCTGATGGAAAGGTCAGTTTTCACTTGAGAGACCTTCCCCCCCCCCCCATTTATGTGCAAAAGCCCATAATGAATGAGCAAACTGTATTTCAGGATTTTAGCTCAACTGGAACATGGAAATTAATTGTGCCAATCAGTCAGCAAGTAGCAACCTGTCACAAGTGCCTTCACATATTAACTATGAAATGAGTCAAAAGAATAAATATTCAGCATGAAACCTTCTGAGCAGATAGCACAGTTATGTCTGCTTCCAGTAAAATCCACAGCACAGCTGTATTTGCTGTGCCAAACCAAGTTAGAAGTCTAAAGCCAAAATTGGATTAATTAAGCAAGTATTGTAGGATCACTGCAGACTGATCCCAGTGTCACAAATGAGATGATGCTTCCAATTCCTCTTGTGTACTGGCCAAAATAATTGTTCTGCAGCAAGCTGTACTTGGAAAGACAGGCTGAAGGCCCTGCTATTTGGGTAACCTCTTACAATTAAGCCACAGATTAATCTGCTTGTTAATGTTTGTCATCATGGAGAGACACTTTAAAAATCCTAGATACATTATTGCTGCCCACTACAGCCATCTGCAACAATCAGCTCCTTGGAATAAATTTTGAAGTAGTGCATTTTTAGCTAAAGCCAGGTTGAAAAGTAATGGCTTGGAAAGGCTGCAGGATTTATCCATTTTATTATATATGGTGTGCTAATCATATACATATGGTATTATTTATGTGTTAAAATTATTATAACAAAGTAAAATTACTGAGATAAGCCTTGAATACTCTGTTTCTGCAGAAGTAGGATGGCTCAGTTACCACCTCTCTCTATGTACCATTTCTGCTCAGAGAAGACAAACATAGCAAGAAAAGTAGAACCACCAGAATTGCATTCCTAGCAACTGCACACAACAGATGAAAAGTTTAAAACTAAGGGACCCCTAAATCCCTCTTGGAAGAGAGATAGGGAGAGAGAACCCAGAATCCATGAGAACACCACAGGCAGAAAGACTGAGGCTAGCTGAAAGGGAGCTTCTCAGCAATCACCCAACAAAACGTTAGGTCTCACTATTAAAGAGCAAGACATCCCCAAGTTAAAAATTTGTCTTGGTCAGATCTCAGTAACATTAGGTGAGATATGCCAGGGCCACCAAGGTAAATTCTTCTTGTTAAATATTGATAATTTTGCTACTTAATTTTTCTCTTTGTCACCCAGTTTCCAGCCTTATAATTAAGTGCACAATCTTTTGATTTGCTAAAATAATTCTGTTCTAATTCTAACCCACAATACACTTTATGACAGAAAAGCATTTATGTGAAATAATAAATTTCAGCACCTTTCCCAAAAGTCAATAGATAGAAATCAAATGGTGTATACATATTACATGTATGTATATCTCTAAAAAAAATTAAAGACCTTAGGCACTGTTTGAAGCATTGCAGCATTCTGCTAATTCAGTGTGGGGACTGGAAACACTTATTGTTTTCTGGGCATGAATTTCCATTAGGACTTAGAATAGCACCTGTTCTGTAAGGAACAGAAAAGAATGAAACCTTTAAATCTTTGTAAGAAAAAGGATAAATTATTAATTTATAATTAAAGAACACTTATTTTTGTCTCAACAGCATTTTAATATACCTGTTACCATAATATTTATGCATCACTATTTTCAGGGACTTCAAGTGAAAGAGGGAAAAAGAACTAATGTCCTTTCTTGCTCCCATTTCTCTTGAATACTTCTACTACCTTTACTTCTACCTAAACAAGAACTCTGATGATAGTAAGTCCTAATCCTGCAAAAGTCTTACAGCTTCTTACTCACTACAGAAAACCAGAGAATCATATATTATCCTGAGCTGGAAAGGACCCACAAAGATGGTTGAAGTACGTCTCCTCACCCTGCATGGGATCAACCCAAAAATCACATCATGTGCCTCAGAGCATTGTCAAAGTAATAGAAATGCAAGTAGAGAAGAGGCACCTGGAAATGATCCTTTATGCACATAGTCAGAATACCAGCTGCACTTATACCATCCCCCCCGGGAACATATGTTTTGTTAAAAAATCATGTAACGTTATAAACAAATAGTCTTTTCATGTTTTCACTCACTGAAGGATTCATGAAGCATGACATCTTCCATCAGAGCAGAGAGTGCTACTATTGCCAAATGTTTAGCAGGGAAAGAAAAATCTGGAAAACTTGAGCACAGCATTGTGGAAGGCTGTGTAGTTTCAGAACAAAACATTTTGTGACAGTTGTAGAATCAAGCTTTATCCAACATTAAGAGCTCTGAGTAAGATGGAAGAAAAAAAAGGAAAAGATGGAGGGAAAAGAGAAAGATTTTATATGGTTTAACATTAAATAGAAATCAACAAGAAATTCTTTATATAAAAGTTTCTTCAAGCATTAAAATAACCAATAAAAGGCTCGATTGTAATTTAGAACAAAGTTAGCTAAAGAGGAAACAAAGATAATTTATTTAGTTACTTTTATAACTGAAACCAAGGGCCAAACAAGTTTTGACTCTAACACCTAGTGTTGGAACATTAAAGACTGTTTAATGGAAGATAGGTGCTTAGGGTTGTGCTACATCAGGCTTTCAGAGTTAATACTGAAAGATGCCTGTAATTACCAAGGTTAGTCATCTGGTCAGGTAGAAGTTTGAAATTATGATATTCACTAGTATAGAACAATTCACAGATTTTTATCAGAACTCAGAGAAAAAACCAAATCAATAACAAGTCTTATGATCTTTTCACATATGCAGTAGAAAATATCATAAAGACAAAAATATGTGCCACAGGCATCAATAAAAAGATAGGAAATATTTATGTTCTGATTCCATAACTTTTACAGTAAAAGAAAGGAACTAACCAAACAGCTGAAGTTTGTAGTGGTTTTTTTTGTTGTGTTCTGTTTGTTTGCTTAAATAGACATAGCTTACTGCAGATGTAATACAGTAGCTACTGTCTCTTCAACTACCTTATTTCAACAAGACTCAGACAACCTTCTAGCTAGATTGTGAAGTCTGATGTAGTGGAATCACTGTCACAGAGCTGGGTTCCAGAAATATTAAGCAGAGGCTTAATTGTAATGTCTGTGTCAATACCTACTATAAACAAGAATTCCATAAAACACGGGATACCTGAAGTTAACACCGTTAGCCCAGATTCCTGCACATCTAAGAAACACAGAAAGAACACTGTGGCTTTTGAGCACAATTATCACCAAGTGAAAAAGGAGGGAGATGAATCTCCATAAACATAGTTTAATATTTATCAAGGTATACTTTAAGGTATACTTTAAGCACTAAATATGTAAGAAGCCAGTTTGAAAAAGAAACATTTTCCTGTGTGGAATCCATAGGAGAATCAAACGCAGAATTCTTGATCTCGGCAAAATGTTTGCATCATTGTAGCACCTGAGACTGCTCTGAGTGCATCTGCACTCTTGTGTGACATCTCTAAAGTAAATTAGTACTTACAAAATTACTAGCAAATTGTTACTTGGATTTTGCAGGGGGCAGATAGAAGGAGAGTCAAATTACTGTGAATAAAACGTATGAATGAAATTATTTAGGGTAATGATTAACTATCTATCTGAAGTCAGTATATATAGAAGCTTCTGGGATAGTTTGCTGAAGTGTTTGAAAAAGAAAACCATAAATAAAAATCCTATCACTGAATGCTAAAATAATGTAGTGCTCATGCAGTTATTTTGTAAAGCAACATGAGTATAAATGCTGGTACATAGCCAATGTTCTTTACAGTAATTAAAAGAGACATGACAGATAGATAGTAATTCTGATCAAGTAGAAATATACAGCATACTGCATAAATTTTGGTAGTGAAAAAAACAAGTTTTCACCTTTGGAGCATAACCAGATTAGAAGTTATATTTCAAGTCATTTAATCACAACATTTCTGCTTAGTTGATGAAAACTCTGCAACATATCCCACATAATAAGCTGACGATCATATGGTGGTCACGAGTACTAGACAATGGTCAAAACAGAACACACTTTACAGTATGTTTATGCACAAAGAATAACCACCAACATGTTGTGGTACAGCTGCATGTCTGACAGACGACTTGGAGTTATTCAATAAAGGACTGAATGGGATGACTTGCCACACACAGTTAAAAATAAGTCTTATTCTTGGGAAAAGTATTTGCAAGATAAGTTGGAAATATTATTTAATTTATGTGAAGGGAACCAAGGCCTTGTCTCAGGAATTCTAAATATGACATTAAATCCACAGTCCAGATTGTAAAAGGCCTATTTCAGAGGTTAGACAACATGTGTAACACAGATGCAACTTTTTCAGAGACAAAACAAAAAAGGGTGCCTTAAGAAATGAGGCACAGTTCAAATCTAGAAAGACTTGTACAGAGTCTCACCTGCAAGGCTGGCTGAAGAGGAAGGCATAAAATGAGAATAATAGAGTCAATGGTATAAGCAAGAGGGGTGGGACCCTGTATTGAAGAATCTGTTATTAGGTTGGCCATAATGTGATGTCAGATCCGTTTTGCTTGGTAGGGAACACATCTTTTACTAGAGGGACACAAGAAAACAAATCCTTGTACAAAAGACCAAGAGTTAAACTGTTAAAAAGAAAGAACAAGCAAGGTGCAGTATAGGTTACAAAATCAAAAATATGGAAGTTGGACCAGGGCCTTCCTCTGTGTAGGTTTATTTGAATACTACACAGTATCTTTAAGAAAATGAAACCAAAACACACTTCCATGATAAAAAGTCCATCTAATTTTACAAGGGGTTTATCTCTTGGAATTATTATCCAGCCTGCAGCACATAAAATACTTTGAGAGCAGCCACATCTTACTAAGGCCAGTGGAAAATTTGAAATTGTCTTCAGGGAAGCCGGAATGAAAGTCAGCAGTCCTATTGATTTCAGCAAGACTACTAATTGTCTGAGGCTATGCACAAGCATGAATCTTCAAAGGAGCAGGGCTTTGAACAATTTGGATGTGCGCATTTACCAGCTGAGAAGCCAACAATATTTTAAAGCAGACTGCAACACTGATATGTGTTTCAAATGAAATTAAGTGCACTGTTGCATTATGTTGAACCTCAGCTATGCACAGTTTGACTGAGAGGAGCATTCTGGATCAGCAGGTATCAGTCCTCTGCTGTGCCTTAAATTTAGAAAACTAAAAGCAAGACCAGCATCCTGCAGCAGAGCGCAGGAGCCATGGTACTCTAGCTCTGCAGTAGGGACCTTGGACAAGCGGGGAACCGCAGGGAACTGCCTTTCAAGGTTTCCAGATCTGCAGTTTTCAGTGCCCCCCCCCCCCCCTTTATTTTTTTTTCAATGGAGTAGAAAGGAGAGGACACCTCCAGACTGAGATAAGATTTCTGGGTGTCTAGTCAGCTAGACAGCTACACTAGTCTAGTCAGGCATGGTATTTCCTTAAGTGTTCACATTCTTTCCAAATTGCATGGCACAGCCTAATTCCAAGAGTTGTACAATTTCTGAAGTCAAAAGCATGGAGGGGAGACCCCAGAGCCAAAAGAGTGCAAGACACTCTCCAAAGATAGAACAACTCTACATTCAGCTTTGCTTCCACATATAAAAACAAACAACCCCTAAAATTTAGGGTTTCAACTTCTACTTTATTTAGTTACAAATTTTCTTTTTGTTCTTGTGCGTGTACAAAAGAAAAAAAGAAAATTTGTACAATCAGAATTTCAACCTTTTCTAACATTGCTAAAATTTATAAATTTTGTAACAGGTTCACACAAGCAAATTTCTTTTCTTGCCAAATGTATTAAATTAAAGCTGAGAACTAAGAAAGAAACAACCTGTAAAGCTTAGAAACACCTCAGTGATACAGTCTATGCCAGACAAGTAATTTCAAGTACAAAATGTACTCAGAAAATACTCTTTTTTTGTTTGTTTGTTTACTCCAATAAATCTGCTTTTTATTTTTAAAATACATATTGTCATCACACTTCTGCTGAGACTGCAGAAGTGTGTTCTGTAAGTTGTTTTTTTGTTTGATAGGGGGGTTTGCCGTTTTAGTTGGGGGGGGTTAGTGGTGGGTTTTTTAGGTTTTTGTGTGTTTGTTTTAGTTTTTACTGTTTTGGTTGTTTGTTTTAGCATGTGACAAGTACAAGAATCACATAAAATAATCCTTCATCATTCTTCTTCTGTTTAACTCCCTCATGCAAACTGGGAATCTTGGGCATGATGTGCACAGATGCTTTTTCCAGTGCACAAGGAAAACATAAAATTGCCCTAGTACAAAACCCACTTCCTTTTAAAGCTGTGTGCTAACTAGAACAACCTGGTTTGTAACTACCACTCTATAACTTGTCTAGTCAACTCTCAAGTGGATATTAGATGCAATTCACCCTCTTTCCCTTTACTATAATTTCTTCGACAGTTGATTTCTTAGTTCCGTAACATCATCCACAAATATAGATATTTAAAGTCTCTAGGCTTTCAGTTCTACTAGACAATACCAGCTCTCTGCAGCTATTTAACTTGAGTCTTTCATAATCTTATTTACTTGAAGTATGTATTTTTACGCTATTTGTATTTCAAACAAATTTTATGATCAATAAAATTAGAGAAACAGATTGCTAACATTTTTTTTTCAAAATCCATGACAAAATTGAACACTAAGGAGTCTAATGCTTTTTATTTATCTGCACCTTAAAATAAAACCATTTTTTTAAAAAACAAACAAAAAAAACCCCACAACAAACTGAAAACCTAAACACTTAAGTTACTACAGTTTACTAATTGTCAGGTTAGCATTTTTAACAACTAAAAAAAAGAATACTAAAATAGTAAAGATGTCTACAAACCTTGTCTACTTTGAACTGTTAACTCTGCATTTAATAATACTGCTATTTAAATGAAAATGTAACATTTAGTCTATAATGTGCAATCAGATTAACCTTTTAATATAATAAAATATAATATATAAAATAATGCAAATAAATAAATAAATAAATAAATAATAGTAGAATAAAAACCCCTTTATCAAATATATTCTAATACTATTTTGCACTTTTAATTTTGTACTGCCTAAAAACAATAATAAAAGAAGTTCACTATATAGAAAAGTACTGAAGTCCTCTATTTTTAATTATTGCTTGGAATGACAAATCAGTTGAGACCTTATCATTAAAAGTTGAGCTCTTTAATAAAGCTTTTTTTTGCAATATGATTAACACTGTGTTCAATTTGGTTTAAATGTGTTTTTCTTTTTGCAGAGAACATTTGAAGGACTGGCTCTACTAAAGGACAGAAAATTTCATGAGAAAAGCATAGATTAAATTAGTTTTGCAGAGTACTTATGATAGATGAATCTCATCTTTATAGTGATGAACACCTGAGACATTATTTGGATCTTAAGATATATTCAGCTATCCGGGGAACAGAAACTGCATTTCATTATTTGTATCACTGATCAAACCAACAAGGATTTTACGCATCCAGAGAAAAAACACTGAAGAAGCTCTTTATGAACAACCTACATATTAATATCCAACCATTAAGAATTCTGAAAGCAGCCTACTCAGGGGGCTTCTTTTTTTTCATATTTTTAGCTTTCTTAACAGAAAAAGGGTAGAGTATGTTTGATAAATTTGATATTGAAATAATTTTTGCATTCTCATTATGAGCTTCAGTTACAAACTGGAATGTGCTCCACCATGTAAACTTACTGTCACCCTGACTGGAAGCCTGCCTGGAGCATCCTCTTCATTTTCCTCTTGAACTTTTCCCATTACGAATACCCCTGAGTAAGGAGCAGCAAGGGCAATACCCCTCATGCCAACATGAGCTGAAGACAGGCACAGCCAGGGCCAGGAAATCCTCAGATTCACCATAGTCTTCCAGATAAGCAACCAGCAGCCAGCTTTGGAAGAACTCAATCAAAACTGGCCGCTGGTAGGCTACATCATTCTCAGCTAATCTATTCAAATGAAACAAGCTTATGGTAAAGCAACATTAAACAAAATGTTCAGGGTCTCCATTTTCAGAATTTCAAAGTTCATCTTAAATCATTTCCTGAAGAATCTTTTCTTTTCTACGAAGCGAAGTAGTCCAGGATTGCTGAATACACCAAATTCTGAATCTTCCAGAAAGCTGAGAGTATCAGTGGAATTAAATGCTTGACGTGAGTATAGCCAGTTTTAACAACCCTCAGAAACACAAAGAGGCTGAATGAAGCTTTCTGCTATAAGGTAGGTGTATGCTCCTGTCTGTGCCATCCTGCCAGTGCTTCAGATATCCAGACCTGAGAACTTAACTGAAAGCTGGTTTATCTTCTCACCTTTGTGAGGATAATTTTGCCTGTGTTCTTCAATTTTCATATAGTGAAAACCAGCATATAAATAAACAAGAAAGTGACATTAGATAATTTAATTAAAACTCCATAAATCATGATTTTATCCCACTTATAGAGAGAATATTCACTAAAAAAGTGTACACCTTCCACCTAGTAAAGTCAAGCACACACTCAAAAAATCATCTCTTCCAGAATGGGAACTTTTTCATGACTATAAGTATCTTCTGTATAAATATCTATCATATTGCTATGCATAAACATACCTTTTATTTTTTTTTCACATTAATAAGATCATGGGGGAAAGACAAGAAAAAAACATACCTTCTCTTCTCAAGGTCAAAAAAAAATGAAAACAAGAGAACATCACAGAGACTGAGATTATAGTATGTAAGATAAAGTGTTGTAAATTAAGTAAATTACCTATATGCCAGCGAGAATGGGGACTAGAAACTGCAATTGCAGTAACATGATGTGTCATGTTGCTGTGGCTAGTTTTTGCCTTCATTTAAAGTAGTTTGCCTCTATGACATCTTAAAATACACACTATAGACATCCAAGAAATTAACCTAAGAAAACATTTAAGTCATACAAGTACAAAAACATACTGGAGGGCAGGGTGGAGAGGAGACAAAGGGGAATATGCACACATATACATAAATTATTTGCACATATTTTAATAATAAGTATGCATTACATATTACATATGTAAGCACATACATATGAAACTACATATGTATTTTTTATTTTTAACAATACTACATATCATATATATTTTATATACAGTTTAAAAAATGTGCAAAAAACTTGCAAGCATTACCTAACAGGTACAAAATATATTCACAGGTGTTCCAGGATCTATGGTTTATTCAACCAATGCATTCAAGTATTTAAAGTGTTTGTCCCTGTCCTTTCCTTTGAAGCTGCAACACCACAAGTAAGAAAATATAAAATATTAACATTTTTCATATTTTAGTTCTTGCTATGTTGGCAGTAACTCCAAACTTTCAGATTTCATGATTTATTTCAGTGGCCAAATAGACTTTTTAAGAGCTCAAAGATTTTCAAATGATAACTATGAGCAGACAGATCTGTACTTGGAGTACAGCACAGAATAAAGAAAAGCTTTTGGTATATTAAGAAACAGAGACCTTTACGAAGGAACCTAATTACTTTGCTCCCTGCAAAGAGTAACTAAATGATCTGGAAAATGAGAAATCCTTGAAAATATTTTTTGTTCCATCCATACTGGGCATTAGAACACAAGTTGAATTTAACAACACATCACTGATGAGCTTCATTATCATGACCCATAGAAAATATTTATAACCAAAAAAAGTGCTTGCTTCAACATAATTTCTTAAAACAAAATGTTCATTTAAAGGTACATTTGGTGAAAAAAAAAATCTCTTTCTGAATTTAATTGCCTTCCTCCAGCCTCTGCATGAAGTGGGACTGCAAGCCTATGTTTTAAAAGGAAGTATACAAGGCAGATAGCCACCCACTTCCCTTTGAAATTCACTGATAGTTTATGCAGCTCCTTTCCTGCCTCCTTAAGAGATTCTCAGTATACAAAGAGCTTTGAAATTGTGGGTCAGAATCACTTTAGAAAAACATTTGTGAAGATAAGGTGCACACTGGCTTGCAGATGGAAATATTATTTTCATTTGTGACATTGTGCTGAAATATAACTTTAAAAAATGTATGTAACCTTAGGATGGAATTTTTACATTATGCAAGAATCTTTTCCATTAAACAGTCTTGTTATGACCTTTTAATTAATTAATTAATATAAATTAATTCCTTGATTCTGAGTCATAGTTGAACAACTATAATTACATTTAATTTTATTTAGGCTTTAACTCTCAGTGGGAAAGACACAGTTTCCATAATATACCCCAGTAACTCCAGAATAAAGCATCCATGAAGCCCTTATAGGATATTAGGTGTTTTTGGGGGTTTTTCTGATATTGATTTGGAAGGGGTTTTTACATCTTAGAATGACACTATGTGCAGAAACCAAATGATTGATTTTAGGTAATGAAGCATTCATATACTTTTTGAACAATCTCATTTACACTTTTTAATTTTCCAGACATGAGAGAGTTTTTGGATATGCCTGATTCTAAGATATGTAACATCATTTTGAGATCCGCCATGCTAAAAGTTAAATTTTAATTAAATTAAATTTAAATTAAATTAAATAAAAATGTTTGGTGAAATCCTGCTTGTATTGAAATCAAATGGAGGCTTTCCTTGGCTTCAGTAACACCACCCAATTGTTTTTGACTTTTCAAAAAATTGAAATTTACTTATTTTTAAGATATCTTAAGAACAGAATTTGGCCTGTATTAGGTGTTGCACATACATTTATGTATCCTGACAAATCAGGGACTTCTGAGTGCTCCTCTTGATTTGTTTTTTTTTAAATTATATTGCATGAAGTGAGATGTTTGCAATACCACATAGCGAAGGAGTGACTTCTGTGGCCTGGGTAATGCTGCACTGTATTGTGCTCAATATTTGCTCATGACACGAAGCTGCTCTCTAAGATTGGAGCGAATGGAAGTGTCTCTCATTTCCAGGACTTCTAATTTCTCTGATCACGTGATCTGTTTATCTCTTTCTGACAGAGGGCACATTTTCTCTTTTCTTTGCCCTCCAGCTCTGTGTAGCAGACATCTTCCACTGGAAACCCAAGCTGAGCTTCTTGCAGTGCTCACCTCTGCAGCATCTTTCTGCTCGGGCTCGTACCAGGCAGTTTAGTTTGTGTAAAGGGAGATTCCAGGAACCCCAATTGTCATAAAACTAATTTTCTCCTGAGAAAAAAAAAAAAAAAATCACACCTGTATGCTATATGGTTACTGGTTCTAAAATGTCAGTGTTTTTTTTCCCAAACCCAGACAAAATTGGCATTCTGTTGTCACTGAAGAATGTCCTAACAAACACTAAGGGCTTTTTTTTTTTTTTTTTTTTTAGTTCCAGCATTGGAAGTGGGCCAGAGAATTCACAGGACAACTGTTACTAACTTCCTGTGCAGAAGGAACCAAGTAAAGACGATAGAAATTATCCCTTTGTGCTGCCAGGGATAAAGTCATTATATCCTAGTGTACATAGGATCTCTAAAATGAATATGGGCCATGTTTATCAATACAAACAGAGAAGAGGATACCTTTGGCTCAGGGAAACAACCAAAACCCAGGCACAGAGTAAGCTATGTTATTATTCAATCTTTTCTAGGCAAGGTGCTGATTTTAGAGCTGTGGTGGCATCAGGAACTTTCCTTTGGGAGATATATAGTTTTAGAGACACAGTTTCATAGTATCAGTAATAAGACTATTTAATAACATTTTAAAGTAACCATTTTTTAAGCACAAAACATACTACTCACATTCTCAACACACTCATGACAATTTTGAAACTAATTTCAGGATTAACCAGACACATCCTTGGAAATAGGCAATTTTAAGTAGGTATACAAGTAGGGCAATAAATATTTCCCTGTGTCATAACATCACTAATAAATTCAACACCACTATTGTCCCAAACTGAGTTTTACTGACATCTTTTTCCCAGTTGATTAGGATAACTGTAGGAAAAAGTTGCAGCCATTAAAAATATTGAAATGTTAGACTTTCAAGTCTCAAACTGAACCCTGATTATTTCTGAGAGGTGGACTAATTTTCAGACTCAAGGGTATTTTTTCTCTTACATAAAAAAAGTCCCAAATGAAGAAAATAAATTAAGTTCAAAATTCTAACTCAGTTAAAACCAGAAATTAAACTTGGCTCGTGATTAGAACAAACTATCAGAAAAATATTGGATTAGTCATCCTTTGAAGTAGCTTGGGTAGCTTTATGGAAATTATAATGCAAAGTGTAATTTACAGAAAGGTGCCTGATCATGTTTACATATTCATAAGATATTTGACAGTACAAGAAAAAAGACAATGGTTTTCTGATACACAAACACACTAGATAATCCAATAGTATCTTCTGACCTTACATTTTTCAAAAATATGGTGATACATTATTTTGTGGGAGATTTGTTTGGTATCTTTTGTTTGGATTGGCTTTTTTGGGGGGAAGAGGATGTTGTTTGTTTGGTTCGTTTTTTGTTTGTTTTGTTGTTTGTTTTTTTAGAATGAAGATGGAATCTAAGAAAATATTTATTTGCTGCAGGTTACTGCTAAGTTGGTTTTGGCTTTAATTTTCTTTTCTTTGTCTTTTTTTTTTTTAACATGTAAAACTGGTGCTATTGCAACAAAGGCAATATAGAGCATATTGAAAATAGAACAATAATTAAAGTTATTTATATGTACCACAGACTGTTAGCTTTGTTTAATCAGCTGCCAGGAAGTGTTTCACTCTAACTTGAAAAAAAAATTCATTAATTTTACAAACCTAAAAGTGAGATCAACCAAAAACAGTTATAACTGGCAGCAATGCTGCAACTCTAGTTTCTTATCACAGGAGTTTCAGAGAACATGAAATATGAGGCATTTTTGTTCCATACAAGAAATTTATATGGACAGTTAGATAAGCTTTTGTACACATAATATATGCATATTAAATACATTATCAAAAATAAATTAATAACATACAAAAATAAGTCAATAAAACCCACAAACCCTCCCATCTAACATCAAAATAAAAAATAAAAACTGAAAGCAAGTAATCCAAACTCTGCTGCAGAATCAGAACAGTTTTAGAACTACACTAGCACTTGGGAGTTCTATCTGGGTCCAGTTCATGCTTTTACCTGTGAGTCAAAAGCAAAGCTGAATGCTGAAAGATTATATTTTAAATCTGTTCTATTCCTCTTGTACAGTAAATTGTAGCAGCATAACCGTGCTCACTATTGCCTCTGTAATTTGAGGGATTTGTTTCACGAGTCTTTTGGCTTCATGTTTTTTGTTTTGTTGGTATTAATCTGTGCTTAAAACTTGTTCTGATCCTTTTAATGAGATTTCACCTGTTAAAATAATTTTAATATGTACAGGTGAGTAAGAAAGCAAATGGATGATGTGATGCCTTAATGAGAATGTTCGCTGTCATAGAGATTAATAGAGAAAGTGGATTAGACCACCAACTGGTGCTGGATTGGATCTGAAGTCTTGTCTGTGTGAATAAAATAATAACTACTGGTGATGGAGTGTGTGGCAGACAGTGCAAATAGGTTTTTGGACAGTTTCTAAATAGTGCAGATTTAAATTACAAAATACATTCTTTTTTAAATGAAGCATTAAAATATCAAAATAGCTAAGTAGTATAGTAGTTTATGAGCTTATACTTTCGGTAGAAGGAATTGAAAAAGCTAAATCATTACTATGAAGTAGTTACAGAACTTTATAAAACAGTACAACCACTTCATCCCATGGCTTTCTTCCAAAGATAAAAATCAGTATTTTAGCTTTAATAACAGTTATCAACAAAGAGAAGGGAGAATAGATTTGTTTTGTGTTTTTTGTGACATGTTTTGATTTTGTTTGGTTGATTTTTGTTGCTTCATTTTGCCAATGCAGAATTTGACAGTCACCTTTTGGTATAGGTATTACACTTGTCTGTGCAAAGAGAAAAGATGGCCTTTGAAAGGTTATTTTCTTTCTGTTAAGCAGAAAAGGTGGCAGCAAATGGGGGTGCAGAATGGCCCTTCAGGTGAAGAACCATAACACAGCTATAGCAGTATCTTATGAAAATATCTTGCATAAGTTTTTTCTTTTCTTTCCTTTTTTTTTTTTTTAAATCTCTGGACCTTGTGACAGAGCCTAGAAAAGATTATAGGTTAAAAAAATAAAACCTAGATATCGGGGTGACAGTGTGTGTCTGGATCTCTTAAGGTCTGAGGTGATTAATGAATGCATCCTTAAGGACCAGAGAGCTACCTGTAGAACGTAGATGCTTTGTAACCAGTAGAATCTCCCCATGTATGTGAGGTGAACTACTGACCAATAGTGTACTGGCATGTTATATACAGGAGCAGATAAAAGTGAAGCTGTTACTAAAGATAAAGTCCTTTGTCTTCAGTGAGCCTTCTGATCACACTGCAGCCTGAGTGTCTCTGCCTCCTCGACTGCAGCTAAGCTAATCTACCTTATCCCAACAAAGGGTGACCCCAATACCTAGATACTATTCTTTTGGATGGTACTCAAATAAGGCAAATTTTGTACTTTATTTCTCTTTTCTCAGCTGAATGCAATTTTGTTACCAGTAATTACTCAAGAGCAGTGTAAACCATGATCATGGAACCAAATCATGAGCTACCTACAGAAATTGTGTGAGTAGTTGCATCAACCACTTGCCCTACAGCAGATGAGAAATTCCTGTCTCCCTGTATTTTTCTTAATTACATTTTTTCTCTTAGTTTATCCCTGGGTGACACATTGAATTTTAAAACCATATACTTTTTGAAAAGCCCATAGTAACCTTTTTTATTTGCTTTTCCCCCTTAGTATATTCTTATTATGGAGTTAGCCGAAAATAAACATATTGAAACAAACTTCAGGGATGTTTATTTATTTATTTTTATGTTTACTGGTTGTTTGACATTTTTTCTAAACAAATCCATAACATATTTCCTGACATCATGATTACAGTGATATTAGGAATAAAGTAAGTACATATTTCTAGAAAGACTAAATTACTAGCCTTGGTTTTATATATAAGATTAAAGCTCTACAGACAACAGTTATTAGCGAGCAGTAAATTGTGCTACTACATGCACAGTATTTATATAAAGTGTGACGATAATGACAAAATGAATACCACTTTGGCACATAATGAAGAATAAAATGACTCCAAGTTACATAGAAGATTAAATAGTATGGTAGCTGGTGACAGACACAAGGCATTCAGATAACATATCTAAATATAATTAGAATAGTTGTGTTAGTATAAAAATTGGACTACTTCACTGAAAAATAGGCACTGAAAGACATAGTTTCCAGATGTAGAGACAATGAAATACATATTTCTATGGTTACTGGAAAGGATTTCCTGTGGCATAGGCCAGTACCCTGTTTAGTCAACTTCTTAACAGCTTAAATTTAATTATTTTACAAATAATGTTGCTCTGTCATTGATCATAACCTCTATCTCTAAAGTTTAGGGATATTTAAATGATAAAAAAATTAATCTTGATTTGTAAACAGAAAAAGAAATAAAATTTATCCAGTCTCCTTCCAAAAAGGAGATACAATAGGTTTCACAACAAAGACTTTGTTATTTGTCATTTGTTTGCATTGTGGTTTGGTTTTGTTTGTTTGTTTTTAAACTGAAGACCTCTCCTCTTAAAACACTGAGTTGAATGAGGTGTGATTCTCATTCTTTGTTAAAATTTTGCTACCTTTGGATAAGAATAAAGATTTATTGTTAGATTCTCTAAGTATTCATCTGTTTTATGGGCTTACTTTTCTTATTCTGTGACTGAAGTTTTGAGCACAGTGAAAAATTAAACATTGGAAATTTATCCCATTGCACATTTTGAAGACTGATGAAACTCTATCCACCTTGAATGACATACTGAATACATGAAACTGTGGATGTGGGACCTATGATGTGAAACAGCAAAGTTATTTTTGATTTACAAGCTCTTGCAGGCTTTACATCAAAACAACAGGAAGGGTTTTCCTATGCTCTAGAATGAATTCTTCTTCTTAGGAAACAGGCAAAAACCCTAAGAATGAAAGTTGATTTAGAGGATGTAATCTTCCTGCAGGTGAAAGCACACCCCTAATGCTACTTACTCTAAATGAGACCCTCAGTTTTATTCCTAGCATCAAGCATTTCTTAGCCTCTGAAGGATTTATTACTCTCCAGCCTGAGTTCCAGCAAACACTTCTCTTCCTCAAAAGATGAGATCAATGGCCTTAAAGTTTTAAAGGTGTAGTCTTCCATAAGTCTGAAATTTCAAGTTATATTCCGGGAAATTACAGCAGATATAGCCTGTAATGAACTGAGCTATAACTACATGTTTAGGTAGCTACTCAAAGTTCTCCTGAACATAAAGTAGAAAAAAAATCATTCATTACTTATCTATATACATTCATACATCTATCTAACTGCATCTTTTCTTCATTTAACATAGATGATGTGTATTGAATGCAGGTGATGCTGGAACACAAACATAACACCCCATCACAGGATAATGAGACACTGATATTAAAGCAACTCCACACTGGCCAGCGCAAAGGCCTTCAGAAAACCACCATGGGGAAAGGCTCCTTCACTCTCCTTCCCCTGCCACATATATCACAAGGGCCAGTACCACCCCAATATACTTCAAGTCCATGCAGTACCCACTCAGCCCACACAACCCAGCTCCTTCTTGGGAAAGCTCTGCAAAATCCTCAGGTGCATTGAGGCAGAATTGCCTATGCCAGGCCATTCTGAGACTACAGTAATGGAAAAGGACCTATTTTGTTAGTCAAAAAGGAAGATAGATAAGGACATAATCCACAATAAAGACATCCACGTAGATACCTGGAATAAGGTATGTGCAGATGCACCTGTGCAAATAAACACATTCATTTCCTACAACTTTTCAGCACTTCTTCCAGCTCCCTTTCTTCCTTGTACTTCAAGGGACTTCAAAGTAATGGGTGAATGATTGTAACATTTTATTATATGCCCAGAAAACAGACACTTTGTTTTGGTTTTGATTTTTTTGGTTTGTTTTGTTGTTTATTTTGGAATTTTTTTTTTTTTGCAGCCATCTGAACTTTGAGAAGACCATTAACATGGTTCTAGTGGAACTTAGGAGAACTCAAAGTTACTTAACTTGGAAGCTGGCTTGCACATACTAAGTATGAAAACTGATTTGAGAGAGATTTCAGGGAAAGCCTGAGGCTGTTTTACCTCTCTGTGGTGCACAGAAGACATGACTGCTTCAAACACTAGAGCAGAGTCCTGGCACTCAGGAAGCAGGTCATCCTCCACAAAGCTGCTGGTATCCAGACTTCTGTTAGGCAAATCCCAGAGCAAATGTTATTTGATAGAGGCAAAAGATATCTTTCTGCCACTACTTTTTTTTTTCCCAGTGGTAGCAATAGTGCTTTTTTTGTTGTTGTATGAAGATTTTTTGCCAATTATGTCTTAACTAAGAGAACTGAACTCTAGTGAGAGCCATAACTATTTTACACAAATCTCACTTGCTGAAAACTTAAAACAGCTCATTCAGACACCACAGCCCCTAGGGTTGTATCATCAGCTCTAGTGTGATAGCAGCATTTATTTCATGGTCACTGTATTTCAATTAGGCACTGGCATCATTGAAATCTACTAAAATAAATGGCAATGAAGTTTATTTCTCTCTATTTTGTGAAAAGGATGGTTACATAATTTTCTACTGTTTTACTTGAAATGTAGAAATGTATAATAGGCAAAGATGAGCAAGAAAAATTAGTTTAATGGAAGACCTCTTCTTATCTTTTAAATTTTTTTCCCTCTTTCCCAGAGATGAAACGTAAATCTGCACATATACCTCTAATGTAGCAGGATATTCAAAATACGTAATTTTGGATTTGTTTCATTTTTTTTTTCTAGAGTAAACCAAACCTTTATCAGGCAAAAATCTATTTTGTTAATATAGCTGAAACAGGCAAGTATTCTAAACCAACCCTCAAAACTACCATTAATAGGTACTTCTGTAATTAGTAAAGTTTCTGGAAAGAGCATAGTGTATAAATAATTTATCCTATTGCAGATTTCATTAAGACATCTGCCAATGCAATCATCTAAAGCAGACATGCAAATGCTTTCTGTCAAAACTATGAGAAGGGTGAAGTTTGTGTGTCAGCTTTTTCAGCTGTGCCCACAGAAGTGTGCAGCTAAAGACATTTGGGTACAGGTGCTCAGAGCTGCAACAAACCCCCTTTCAGACACAGGAGTGGGGTGTGCTCATTCATCTGCTCTTAGTGTACTCATCACTGCCAAGAGCTACAACACTGGTGATACAGAGTCTGACTGGCCCACAGCAAGGCAGGACAGAGACAAAAGCAGCTGTACAGTCATCCTCACTGCTTACTGCTATGGCACTCATGGGCAGTATGGAAAACCCAAGTGCTTTGCATAGTTCAGCACTAGGACAGACACATTCCTTCTCTTTCACCGCTAAATAGTTATGTCAGGGGCCTTCTAGATTCTGAATGGAAGTTTTGAGTGAGCTAAAAAACACAGATATTCACTGTTACAATTTTATGGATTCTATGATCATATATTCGTTAGAGAAACTCTATACATATTGGAAGAACAAAGTTTGGACAGGTTAATTGCTCATTCCATTTTTTGTTTAACTGTCCCCAACCGATATCATCCTTCTTAAAACCACTTTTCTTAATGGAAATACACCTCCAAGATCAACAAATTGGGGCATTTAAGAATCATCTTGAAAACCAGGATTAAGCATTTCAGAGATTTTGAAGACATAACCACTTGTGTATTGTTGCTGAGTGATTTAAACACACTGGAGTAAGCAGGCAACTGATGCAAATTCCTTTTAGTGTTGTTTCAGACTTTTGGCATTACTTTACTGCAATTAGAACTGTTAATTAAATCCATTCAAGTATAACATACTCTAGTAATCATTGAGTTAACTTACTGAGCATTTCACAATTTAAATTATTAAAGATGAAAGGAACTAAAAAGAACCATTGATTAAGCATGCTATGTTTTTCACAATATAATTTTTCTAGATTTTCTATAAAGGAGAAATCTAAATCAACTTGTCCACTACTACATGAATATGTTTCTTTTCCAATATCAGAGCTAATATTAATGCTAAATATCATCCTACTAATTGTTCTTTTTGCTGTCATAAATATATGCAGTCATTTGTCAATATAGTCTCATCTTCCCTAAGAACATCTTTTTATGTGAAGGCTTGTTTTCTTAGTTTTTTTTTGGTTTGGTTTTTTTTTTCCTTTTTCATACCTGTTAAGATGTCACACATTCTCACAGATGTGATATTTCCTTATTCTTCCTGTAGATGAAGAGTCTTAATATTCAGTATGCTTAGTTACCACTGTTTACATTAAATACCACTGCTCAAAGTCAACAAGCCCTATAAAGCTCTAACACATCCTATTAACTTTTTATGGCACCACCACTAGGGCAGGAAGAAATTATAATCATTTTCAGTGGTTCTGGGTAAAATCTAAAGGAAACTATCTGACCATGGAGTGACAACTGATAATGTCACTGCTTCTGAATGTCAGTGATAGTTTTCTGACATCCAAAAACTCTTGGACGATATTGGACTAAGGTTCCCAGACAAGGAAAAAAGAAATAAAATATAGTCCCACTAATGTATCCAGAACAGTTCTGATGAAGCAACAGGTACCTTCAAGCAGCTGTCAGTGCCCAGAGGTCTGCCCTGAGAGCAGACAGATCACAGCCCAAGCAAAAGTAACACAGCAAGTTTTCCCAAACTCTGGTTTATAAATTAAGAAAAAAGGAAACTTTGGATGATTAAATATGAGAGTAACCTCCACCTCAAGACTATCAATGTGTCAAATGACACAATTATTTGTGTTGACAACCAGAAGAAATCAGAAGGCTATGAAAACCTGTTTCAGCTCTTATTCTTTCATATGCTCCACCATGTAGCAGCCAATCCAATAAATTAAATATTATAAGACCAATTTTAAAAAATAACAGAATGATTTCATAGCTTATTAATGCTACATTGTAATGTTTACCTTTGCAAGGAATTACTCTTAAAACTACATTATGGCAGTGTCATCAGGTTCAGGAGCTCAAGCAGTATAGCATAGATAAAATCCCAGAATTTCTTGCAAATAGTATCTTTTCTATCTCATTTTAAAGCCACTTCAACTGCATAAAAGAGCTGTAGGAAAACATTTGCTACCTCTTTACCTACTCCTGCCCAACATTTATGTATTGAACAGTATAGATAATGCACTTCTAATGAGTATTTCACTCGCTCTTCTTGAGATCCAGGCAGAGCACAGTGAGTTTCACTGAGACTGATTAGTGTTCATACAGAACATCACTGATAGAGTGAAGTGTCAGAAACTATTGTTCTCTATAAAAAAGCAACTACTTTTAACACATATATTCCATGGAGAGAGGAAAAATAATCCAGGATTCTTCTATCACTTTGTGGCTATGCTCCTGCTGTCATTGTTAAAATCTTATTACAGTTATACTAATACTGGGATTTAATTCTGCAAATGAATTTTGTTTCTTGCCATGGATTTTATCATACACCAAAAATAAGTTACTATAGAAGGAGTCTATTATAAATCAACTTCAAGCTTTCTGAGAGCTATTGTTTGCTTTCTCTCATTAACTGCAAGTAAAAACTGCTCAATACAGTATAACAAAATAATAAAGGAGATCATTGTTTTTAAATATCAAATTTATATATTGCATATCTGGAAATGACTACAGAAGGAAGTAAATCCTAGAGTAAATCCTCTCAGTCATGAGCAGACCATTATTATTTTATCTAAAGATGTCTTACTCCCCTAGCATTTCAGTGGAACAGTGGTCCATGTTTCTCAGGTTCTGTTCCACAACAACAATGCTCTGGGGTACAGGCAAGTAGCTTGTGGGGAATACCATTCCTATGACATGCTGAGAACACACTCATTCCAAACCATTTCTGGAGAGATCCTTATTGCGGACGGATCCAATGGAGATCGCAACACACCAATGTGGTGTTCAGGCAAATCCTAACTTTATTCAACTTGGACAACATTTATAACCTGAGATGACCCCGCCCCAGGCATATCACATCTGACTCCAATAGGCTAAGGTTAGGAACATGTACTTTTAAGGTAAAGTCCGAGCCTTCTTCCGGGTGAGGTGCTGGCCTTGTTGTTGTTTACCTCTGAGGGAGGTGTTACGTGGTTCCTCTGGACCCACTGGAGTAAAGTGGTCGGCAACAGATCCTTAATAGGATTTTGTACTGCCTGAACGAACTTCTCAATTCAATAATGTTTGATGATGGAGGTCAGAAAGAAAAGGGGAAGCAAGAGGGTGACAAAAAGTTTAAAAGGACATGATGTTACTCCTACAGAAAGTAAACATGGGATTTATTTACTGGGTATTTAGAATTACAAGAATAATATTAGTTTAGCAGAAATCCCTAAAAATAGAAGTCCAGAACGCTAACAGAGCACTCTGAGGGTAAAAGCAAAAGCCAAGGTTAGTTACTGGTCATTGAAGGAACGTAGTCTTTAGGGCTGTGTGGAAGTTGATTTACAGGATTAAATTAGAGGAAGAACATATCCAATAAATTTGAAACAATTCAATATGAAGGTAATACCAAAGAGACAACAAAAAAAAACCTAGCAGGAGTGCCACAGACCTTATGAGAATCAAGGGAGAGCAAAGCAAGAATTATTCTAGCATTATTCTCTGCAGTTCAGGAGGCAACTCCTCACTGTGATAGGTTTGATCTAGGCTTCCTTATAACCAGCTGTAACTAGGGAAGTGGGCATTACATAGGTATTCCATATGCATTTTCCACATAATGGGAGAGAGGAGTTTAGTTTTAGATTTGCTGCTTTTGAGGGAGGCATGGGGAAGAAGAAGACGGCCTAGACAGAGATCTTTTGTTTCACTTGGTTCTGTCCCTTGGGGTGGTCAGACTGTATCCTTGTCAGTTTTGTTTGGTTTTTTTCCCAAAGCTTTTATTGTATTCCATTTGTTGTGGTTTGGTTTTGTTCCTTCTCATTCCCTTCCCCTTTTCCCTTTCTCCCCTCTTCCCTAGGGACCCCTGGGTGGGTACAATTACGTGTGTAGTGACAAATGTTAGAATACATATATATGCATCAATTCAGTCTGGTTTCATTTGAGTTCTTGCTGTCTTTTCAGGTTTTTTTCCCCAGTCCAGGCAGTTTGGCCTTGGTGGGAGAAAGCTGGGCTAAACCCAAGACACTAACCAATGCCTATACTTCAACATCCACATGAGCCACCTCCCTTCAGTAAAGGAAGAATGTCACTGTTTGATTTCCTATTTCCTACAATTTATATATGGTTTCTGAAATTACAGAATTTCAAAGAACAACCTATGCATGCGTCTCACGTCCTTATTAGGAGACAGATATCACAGCATTAATTCACAGTACATGCAAATGCAACATGCATGTGACTAGGAAAGCAGGGATGATGGCAGAGTAAGAAGATCCTGAAGGATGGTTAACAGCAACTGAAGCATGGTTGTAATGCAGGAACAAGTGGTTAGGGACTAAGAAGACAAGAGGCAACTGAGAGAATAAAAACTGTTGCACTCCAAAACAAAACAAACCAAAACAGACAAAAGACACCAAGCCAAAAAATTCAACCCAAAGCACCTAAAACCACAGCAGATTAACTTGGCTTGAGTTTTCCCTCATTTAAGTGGTTTCCTTCCTTCCTTTGTCTGAGACTAGAGTGAAAATATAGGACAGTTCCGGGAAAGGAAATAATTTTCTGTAAAGTCAGCAATGCACAATCCAATTTCTGAGATTGGTTATACTAAATACAATATAAATAAGTGTTTAAAAAGCAAATGTTACATTAATGTACTGCTGAATCTATAGAATATCTGAAAACTACAAATTTTAACTTTTTTTCTAATGAAGTGTATTTCCTGTTACAATAGATTGTGGTTTTGATGATTAGGCATTTAGTTTTCTCAGGCTTCTCACACACACAAGCACCATTTGACACAAGCTGCTTGTACACATTTTAATCTTTGCTATTAAAAACAAAAAAAAGCCAACAAAACCCAACACTCTGCATATACAAGCAACCTCTGTATATCATCTACAACCCAATTATCCTGGTTATCTCTTTTTCAAAGCCATCATATAGTAGTATTAGCATTAACATAGCCTCACAAATTAGGTCTGTATCATCAGATTTCCCTTCTCCATTTTAAATATTTTCACAAGTAAGATATACTCTATTTGCATATAGATTGGCTAAAACTTATGCTCTATATATACAAATGTTATTTTATGTTTTGCATTATATTCTTAAATTTTACTTTTAATTATTTTGATCCCATGTTAATGATGGCATTTCTGGACCTTGCTTATTTTTTTATCCGATACCATTTCAAATCATTTCACTATCTTCCTTCTATAAGCAGCTTCAGTGGTTCCTAAATTCAGTGCCTTCTGAATTCGTGATTGGCTTAACACCCCCTCACCCTCCTTTTTTTTTTTTAGTTCTTCCCTGTAGATATTAAATACATAAGAAAATTGCAGTTTCTGAATATGATGAACTTTTGTTGACAAGAAAAAAGCTTATTTCACAGTATGAATTCTTCAGCCACCCATTTTACATTGACTTGTTGTCAAAACTAATAATAAATAACAAAATTAATAAGATAGCTATGGATATTGGTGTTATTTCATAAGAACAAAACTAACTCCTATAACATGAAAGAGCAACTAATAAAGTGTCACTTAAATCAAATAAATATAAGCCAAAGACTAACCCTAAGAACAGTATACTAGTAATATAATAATATATTGTTCCCATCAGGCTTCGTTACAGTTCCTGGATTTATTTAATTCTATTCATGCCTGGCTCAGCTCTCAGAAAGAACTATTAGACTATATCATCTAGCTTGTCAGAAAAAGAAATACAAGTCATCAATTTCAATCTAAAACTAAAGTTGAAGAAAAAACAAAAACAAACTAAATCACCTTTACCTACTATTTCAATGTGTTCATTCCTTGTTACTGTTAAAATTTCGGTGACATCCATTAAATAACAATGCATAGCAAAACTGAGATCTTGGGAATGACCGTAAAGCTTCTTGAGATATAAGCTGTAAGTTTTGCCTCAGATACAGAGGAGGAAGAATGCAAGCTCAGGAAAACAAAACAAAGTTTGAAAAGAGCAAATAATTTCTATTGAACATTTCAAATATATAAAATGTACATCCATATTGCTCCTCTTTGTAAAGGTCTCAACATGTGAGACATTCAATATGTTGCAGCAAGGAAGGAGGTAAGATCAGGATCCGGTTTCTTCCATTCATGAGACAGGAGAAGGGAATGGTCTCAGTGACCATCACTGTAGGGAATTCCAATTTTGTTGTTTCTTTAGCTACTTTTGTCTTTTTTTGTGCACCCTCCCCCTCACACCTCTCAAAAGTAAAAAAGAATTTTACCCATTGATTTAATGTAAAATGCTGTGCAACAAACTCAAGTTAGAACATAATAATCACAAACAAAATGAACAGGCATCAATGTCAAGTATCATATTAAAGAATGCAATGAAAATGTGATGGTACTCTTCCCCATCTTGTCATAAAGATGCTTTCACCCTTCTAAATAGAAAGCAAACATTTTAAAAAATATCACTGTATATGCTTGTTTTCAACAAAGTTAGTATTTAAAGTAACTCTCTCTATGAAATATTGTTATTCTGAGATCATAGCTGTGATACTTTGGCAAATGAGTCTGTAAATGAGTAAAGACATTAACACCCATTCAATTTCAAACATAACACTAATTTATTTTTGTTGATTGCAACAGCCTTCAGTCTCAAACCTGGTTACCAGAAAACAGATAAATTCCAAAAGCAGAATTTTACTGACTACTTTGCAGGCTGAACTGATTTGGTCAGATTACATTCCAGCTAAGTATCTGAGAAATACCAACAGCTATTTTATTAACAAAGTTTTGATGAAAAAGACATCACTAGGCACTAAGAACTATTTTTATTTATATGTAAGAGGAAACCACAATCTAGATATGTTGATCACTGGTGTATTTGGTTGTACTTTAGCGTAATAATCAGAGGAAAAATGAAGGGTAGATTTTTTTTTAATCTACTTACACCCTTTCCATGATTTTCTTTTTTTTCATAAAAATACTTTTATTAATTTTTTCAAAGTGACCAATTTTTGATCAACTGTAATAAAGTTGTTAATTAAAAATCAATTTTCAACATGCAAGTCTTTGTAAACCTGTCAACTTATTTTACAATTCATCAGAAGTAATTTATTCTAACTCACTTGAGAAAAATCAAGATTGGAATATGAACACTTAAATAAGAACTACCCACAAATACATTATAATCCTCTTAAACAGTCAGCAGCTTAGTGCTGCAAAATAGTCACTTAGGAGGGATTCAGCTGATTAAGAGATAACTGCACCAGACCAGCCAAGCGTAAACCTCACTTTCAGAGGAAAATTATTGTCACTGACCTCAGACAAGATGAATTGCTCCTGACTTGGACCTCACTCTTACTGTTGCTTAGAGAGGTCTACATGACAAGCCTAATCTAGGTACCTGAATTTTACATGCACAAACTTATGTAAAGGGAAAATATCATTAGATTTCATTTATTCATTTTAATCAGCACTTTTAAGACAAAAGTAGTTCAGCTAGGCATCTCATTTTTTATTAAATGCCTCTAAATTCTCTAGGAGAATCCTTCAGATCCTCTATAAGACTCTCTTCTCCAGATAAGGTAGAAACAGAGTCTAAAGTAATCTGAAACCAATTACTCACAGGACCCTCAGAAACAGAAGATTTCTGGAGTAACCTAATTGAAACTTGCCACTTTTCAATTATACTAAATAATTGCCTGTGTTTTCAGCTCTGTGCAACTACAACACCCTTTTTGAATCTTATCCTTCCTACTTGAAGTCAAACATTTTTTCCTGTATTTTGTGTTATATGTTCACTCAGTTTTGCTGGTTAACAGCAATACCAGAGCTGCAATGTTTTTTGTTGTTTTTTGGTTTTTTTCCTGAATCACATCAGCAAGTGAACCCCAAGACCCCAGAAGTTCTAAACAATTTCAGCATAAGCAGCCACCCTGAAGGAGCAGTTCCTGTGTCTGCCTGAGAGCACCGATCTTTTTGAAGTATGAGGCCTCAGAAATCTCTCCTGTTTCCTGAATATACTCCATTTTAGTATTTGAATGTATTAATCACAATGTTTTCATTTATTTCACTTTTTATATTCCCTTTGCTTTATGCTCTGCAAATAGCAGTTTCTAGTAAAAATAACCGGTGTACAAAAGAGTAAAGTTTTTTGCTTTTGACAATACTCTAGTTAAAGGATTTTCATTTATTTTCTGGGAAGTGTAACATTTTGGGTTTTATCTGAGCAAAATGAGGAATAAGAATATCTAGATTTCAGCTTGGATTCAACCAAATCCTAAACCTGATTTCTGCCAAGCATTTCCAGTATTTCGCTTCTCTTTCTTCTTTCAATCACATACAGTTGAAAAAACATTTCTCTCTATAGAGGACAAACTTTACTGGGAAACTTCCTTTTGGCAGAAATGGTTCCAACTTGCCCATCAGTTTTCATTTATCTGAGAATGTACTGAGTTACTTCTTTTGTTAAACACAGACTTCACATGTTTTTTCCTTCACCTAGGTAGTAAAATACTATAATCGGAAAGACAAGCTTGAGAATCACCCTTTCACTGCAAAGTCAAAATATGCACCACTTTTGAAAAGGCAAGACTTAAGATATGCAATTGCATGACAACCAACAAATCATCTGTGTGATCAACATGTATTCAGCCTCACTTGCCCAGAGAAAATTAAGTTATAGGAACTGTCAGTGGCTTTATAAGTAACTTCCTTTCTTGTCTCCTGAAGTACCAGATTTTATTTAGACACAGACTGATTGAAATAAAGAAATTATGGTGTCCCATCTATTTATGAAAATCAGGGTAAAATGCCTTCTCAGTTGCATTTGTTCACATGCGTGATTGTGATCTCTAGGCAAAGAGAGACAGCAGACTAGTGGATCACCCAAGGGTTTGGATAGAAATTTGAAATTCAGAACTTTCATTTTACTAACTGTAGTCTGAAGCAATAATAAATCATTTTAAAACAGTGCAGTGAATAAAAGGTTAGTGGAAATATCACCAGGACCAATAGCCTGGGCATTTTATTCTTGTACTATAATTGCAACTGTAGTTTAGTTTTAGCTAAAAACAATTATCTAGAAACCAGTTTAATGACTTAAAAGCACCAGAACATTTGAACAGAATACTTAAGCTAAAAAGAGTTCTATTTTCCCCTCTAAAAAACCCCCAAAACAACAAAAAAACCCCAAACTCCAACCAACCAACAAAAACCTAAACAAATTAATGCAAAAAGAAAGCACACAAAAAGTTCAGATTTTCATCTGAAATTATGTTATAGCCATAGGAGACATTGGATCCTCTAATTCAACCAGTGGCACAAGTTTTGAGACAAACTAGGAAAAGCCTAGGAAAATTAATTCCTTGGATATAAAATATTTAATATAAAACATTTTGCTTGTGTTCCTTATTTCTACATTTACCTCTGTATTTAAATGGAAACTTCTAGAATTCCACAATAACCCATTTTTGGCTAATGAAATTCCAGAGACAAAACCCTTTGTTATTCTGTTAGTAACTCTGCCTTGTGCTGCACCACTGCACTTCAATCCTTACTTATAAAAGTGGTCTTTCCTAGAGATAAGAGTAACTGGGTATGCATTCTCAGTGAAGAAAACTGATGGTTGTTTCAAAAATTTTATTTACATTATTAATGAATCATATTTCAACTATAAACTGTGTTTTCTTAAAATGTGTCCCTTTGAAGAAATTACTAAAAGAAAATACTTAAATTTTCTCTGGTTAGGATATTTGGAAGTAAACAGTGTCAGTGGTCAAGGTACACTATTAACTTACATTTTCAGTAACAACAGATTTCATCATTGTAAGGGATTCAAAGCGAGTTTATCTTTGTCATATTTAGTTATTCATTATTTAGAATAATCTTCACAGTAAATTATATCATTCTTATCCCCACTTGAGTAAATATCTTTTTTGTCATAATGCCAGCTTCAGAAACCAGATTTATATTAAACAAAAGCTTCAAGGCAATAAGCTAAAAAAAGAAGCCCTGTAGTTCTCATGTAAACAAAACTCAGCTATAAGGACAATTGATTGAAGCCTGGTTTATGCTGATCAGCTGAACTGAACTGCCTGTGTGGGAAAAGAGATGATTGTTAATTTGAGCAAGGCTAATATTCAGCATACAGGTAAAGTAATTTTATGCAAATTTCTTACAAACATGAGAACTAAACCCACTGATCTACCTATTTCTAACCATCAATAAAAGGCCATAATCTCAATTTAAGGAAAAGTGTTTCACAAGTGTTAGCCCCAAATTAAATTCAATTCAAAACTACAGTAAAAAAAAGAGTGAATAGAAACATAAGCTGATGGAGCAAAGTTAAGATGAAACAAAATTGAAAAGACTGTGAAGGGAGGTTAAAGTGCTACAATTATAGCATAGCTTAAGAACATGAAATTCACTTCTGCATGTTTTAAGATAAATGAGCAACTTGATTGAGTGACTGAAAGAAGTTTAGCAATTTTTTTTAATGTATCTTTTTCTTTCCCCCTTCCCTGTGTTGCACAAAAGGGAACCATTTCTTAAACAGTTTATTAGAGCTGAACTAACCCTCCCAGATATGGGAAAAAGAACTGCTTTACTTCTCAGAATTCAGTGCAGGAATGTTCTTCCATTCCAATTGTTCTTAAAGATTGTAACAATAAGTTTTATTGCTAATATAATTTTCTATCATCTTTATTAGGAAATGTATTTCAGTATTTTTGGGGGGTTTAAAAGAAATATCACAGTACAATGATATGAAAAACAAGATAAGAATACGAATAGATTTGCCAGCAGATAGTAGTACCAGTAATTGTATTGGAAAAAAGTATACTTGCATATTACTACTCTGGAAATGTGTGCAGTAAAACAAGAGGTAGTTTTAACTAATTCATCTTTTAAAGGCTGCAGGAAGCTTGGCTAGATAGGACTGGAAAATAAAAACTAAGCTGAGAACCACAGATAAATAACTCAAGACTTGAATGTTCATCCCGTCTCTGATTTTGAAACTAAAAAGGGTTTCATGGAATACAAGAAGTGCTGAAGAGCCCTTTCCAAGAATACCTTTGGGCAAGTTCACTCAAAAGCATGTTGAGTGGTTCTATTATATTATCTACCTGTATTCACTAAAGGTACATTTACACTCTCCATATTTTATTACTTTCAATTCCCCCAAGTCCAGAACATTTAAAGGATAAGTTAACATGGGGAAAATACATCTAAATTGTCCCTTTTACTTCTTATAAAATACAAGCTTTGTACAGATTATCAGCAAGTATATGGATACAGTAACTCTTCCACAAAGAAACCCCAACAAATCTACCCCTACCCCCCACCAAAAAAACCCAACAAAAAAACAAAAGCCAAAAAACAAAGTAGACCAAAAAATTCAGAACAGAAATCATACACAAGTCTACCACTACCACAACAAAAACAAAACCAAGTAGTTCTTTTTTCCTTGAAATAACAAAAACCACCTCTATGGAATTCATAGTGTCTGAAAGGCCATGTTGTAATAAGCTATGCATTTGGATGATATAGTTGTGCTTCATTCATTAAGCAGGTAACAAGAATAGAAAGCTAGGTGACAGACTATGCATTCTTAAACTGAGGCAGACAATTTACCTCAATACCTCATAATTTTCATTGAAAATAGAAAGAGCTTTAAAAATGAGGATGTGGCTTCTACTCTCTCCACAAACCGTATTTTATGGTTACACACTGATTTTTCCTACATAAGCAATTGAAAGATATACATCATAAATTTTTATGATTACATGGAGAAGTAGGTAATATTCCAAGAAGGTAATAAGCTTATAAGTTCTAGAGAAATTAATGGCAAATAGATTACTGGTTCTGCTGCCTTTTAGATACACTTTTCAATAACATTAATCAATCTAAAGGACTTTTATTCAAATACTTATGTTCAGAAGTCCTCTTCCACACAGGACATTCATTGCCTGATGCCAAAACCTGCTACTTGTTTACTGCTGTTGGACATTTTCCATTTCCTACCCCTATAATTTTTGGGCAGTTGGTCTTATTATTGAAGAAAGAAGAACTACCAGGGGAATTCAATCAACAAAGACAGGAGTTTCTATGGTACAGATATGTAGCATATATGCAGAAGCTTATGTGAAGATACAGGCCTAAAATTTGGCTATGAAGAGCCTTCCTCATGAAAGTGAAACCAGTTGTTGGCTATGTCACATGTTCATTGTTGTGGAATTTTCTGGATGAATGAGTTACAAATCTGTACAAACATGATCACACTCACATTCACAAACCACTTCTATGATGTCCTGCATGTATCCATTAATATGTACCAGATATTCAAATAGTCTACAACAGTATCATGACTGAGAAGCAAGATTAATCATGAAACTTGCTAATATTTCTTCTCTTCTGAGATATCTTGAAACTATGCTCACCTTCCTGATAACAAATAGAAATAGATTGATTTGAAAAAATTTTGTCCTCATTATTTTATACATAGTGATAAGGATTGCTGTGCCCTTTTAGCAAAATATGCTAACAAGACATTATGGTGGCCCTGTGATTCATACAGTAGAAACATATTGCAACTTTAGGACTGACAACTAGACAGCGGTGACAGACAAAGTATAATTACTTTAATAGATTAAAAAAAAAGGTGAAAACCACCTTTTTTTTAATTAAATCTTTACAGATCAATCCAGGCTTTCTTTCTTTTTTCTTTTTTTTTTTTTGTCAAAGGAAATCAGCCCAGTTCTTTCATCAACAGACCGACATACTTGCATCAATAAGTATCAGAATTTCCTGAAGAAATATGTATAAATAAAGTTATTGGTTCCACATATTAGGTTGCTATTTCTTATACCTGCTTACATTCTTTGCTTGCAGAGGGAAAAAAGGTATATCAAGTCACCTGGACTGTGAAAGATCTCAAGACCAAGACTGACAATTATAATCAATCAAACCCCACATCTCCAATGACCTCTATTACTTGGAAGATTGCTATGCTAACCAAGGCTGACATCAGAGAGAGGTTACCTCTACCAGCTAACTTGCGGAAAATCTCTCAAATACTTTTAGTTAGACTTGGTGTTGGAATTTAAAAATATGTCTTCTTTCCATCTTAATTTTCACCTGTTATTTTGATCTCGATTATACTTCCTTTAGCTAGGATGTGTTAAAGGAGCGCATAGATTGTCATGGTGCTACAGAATTAAGAAAAATTAAGCTTGGAAGAGACTTTTAAGATCATTGAGTCCAAACATTAACCAAGCACTCCCAAGTCCACCACTAAACCATGTCCCCAGACATCATATCCACATGTTTTTTAAACATTTCCAGGGATGGTGATTTCACCACTTCCTCACACAGCATCTTTCAAAGCTTAACAACATTTTGAGTGAATAATGTTTTCATAATATCACAGCCAAACTTCCCTTTGCACAATTTGAGGCTAGTTCCTCTTGTCCTGTCCCTTTTTACTTGGAAGACGAGACTGATCCCCACCTTGCTCCAACCTCCTTTAAGGTAGTTGTAGAGAACAACAAGGTCCCCCCACGTCTTCTTTTCTCCAGGTTAAGAACACCCTGCTTCCTCAGCTGCTCCTTATAAGACTTGTGCTCCAGACCAGTCACTACCATTTTTGCCCTTCTTTGAACACACTCCAGCATGTCAATGTCTTTCCTGGAGAGAGGGACTCAAAACTGAACACCAGTGCCAAGTACAGGAGAACAATCATGCTCTGGTTCTGTTGGCCAGAATGAAAATCAATTACAATCAGACTGTATTTCTGACACAGTCCAGGATGCTACTGGCCTTCTTGGCCACCTAGGCTCACTGCTGGCTCACATTCAGCCACTGTTGGCCAGCACTCCCAGGTCCTTTTCTACCAGACACCTTTCCACCTATTCTGCCCCAAGTCTGTAACACTGTATGGGGTTATTATGACACATATGCAAGACCGAGAACTTCACCTTATTTAACCTTATGGGCCATAATCCAAGGATCCAGCTTATCCAGAAACTCTGCAGAGCCTTCCTACCCTCCAGCAGATCACAACAGTGTCAAGTTTTTATTAAAGTTCAGGGAGATAATATTCACAGCCTTTCTCTCATCCACTCAGTGGGTCACCTTGTTGTAGAATGAGAGCAGGTTGGTCAAGCAGCACCTGTCTTTCATAAACCCATGCTGGCTGAGCCTGATGCCCTGGTTGTCCAGCACATGTCACCTGATGGCACTCAAGACAATCTGCTTCATGACTGTCCCTGACACCAAGATGAGTCTGACAGGCATGTAGTTGCCTGGATCCTCCTTCCAGCCTCTCTTGTAGATTGGCATCACACTTGCTACCCTCCAGTCAACAGTGTTCCCCCTGGCTAGCCAGGGCTGCTGGTAAATGAAGGAAAGTGGCTTGGCAAGCTCTTTTACTAGCTCCCTCAGCACCCTGAATGTATCTCATCCAGTCCCCAAGTCTGCGTGTGTCCAAGTGCTGTAACAGACCACTGACTATTGCATCTGTTTTCCTTCTGCACCCCATCCTTATCTTCCAGCTCAAGGGGCTGGGTACTCAAAGCGTAGGTGGTCTTGGTATTAAATACTGAGGCAAAGAACATATTAGGTACCTCAGCCTTGTTCTCATTTGCTGTCACTATTCTCCCCCCCCCTCAGTTTGATATAGAATAAAGAGTCTCCTTACCTCACTTTCTGTTTCTGATGTATTTATGGATACATCTTTTTTCATCTTTTATGGCAGTAGCCAGAATAAATTCTAGTAGGGCTTTGGTCTTTCTAATTTTCTCCCTGTATAGATAGCTTCACAACATGCTGCCTGTGGTAAAAGATAGGAAACAAACAATGTGGCCCTTCCTGTCACCCAGACCACTCTAGTTTTGCATAAAACCATTCCCCTGTCAGTAGGTAATGTGCTGGCATTATTCAAATACACAAGTGAAAGATAAATGTGTTATTCTAATAGAAAACTGCATTCACTGAAGAAGAAACAGGAATATCAAAACATAAGTTCAGAATGGATTTGACTCACTAGTGATTCAAAAATAGGCTTTGAAAAGGAAGAAAGAAAAGGCAAAATGGTAGTGATACCAGAGTTTTGAGATGTAACACGTGTGACTGATACACTGGTACTGCTTGCAACAGAATGTACCATAGAAAATTACTGTGTAACCAAAGCCTCAATTTAAAGAAACCAGCCAAGCAAAGTAAAGAAAGGAACTGAAGCAGCCAAGCAGGTAACACTAAGTCGTTATAGAATCCGGTGTATTGTCTTAAAGGAGTCACTACAGTCGTCATTAAAAACCTTGGGAGCTCCAGAGAGAAACAATCAGCAGGGACCCTTGGTGAAGGCCCTCAGAGACCTTATAAGGATATGTGTATATGCTAACAAGTGTTGGAGAAGGACATGAATATGTAAGAAGATTGCAGGAAATGAATACTCATGTAATGCAGACATATAAGCTGCAGTAAAGGTACCTTTATGTGCACTTTGGTGAACTGATTCCCAGTGCATAACATGCTGTAATGAAATAATGCCTGCCTGCTAAAACTCACAAACTGAGTCTTAGGGCTTTCTTTTAAGTGCCAATTTTAGGCAACAGTAGGTGTTTTTGTATATCACAATGTGAACTAGATAGCTGAGGGGCATTACAGGTACTGTACTAAGCAGGAGATATGTAGAAAATGAAGTGGCCTCAGATAATCTAATACAGAAATGGTTTTTAGCTCTGGGAATTTGACAGAAAAGTCAGCAAGCTGGAGGATTAAAGTACTCTGCTGGTGGACACTAGAATGCTCCAGGCAGAGAAAAAGCATTTGCAGTCATGTAATGATTATAACCATTCTTCTCATACAGGGCACTTCTTTCCTTTTATGGAGCACTGAAATACATGTATGAAGCTCTTGTTGCCATTCTGCCTAGGGTATGGTCTTTAGGGAATAAGAAAAATTTGGTTGCATGTTTTAACTGTCAGCATTTCTGCCGATGAACTAGAGAAGAAAATGATACTTATTCTTCCTGTGAGAACAAGCAGTTTCTTATAGGAGCTAAAAAACCCACACAAAACAAAGAAAAATAACCAAACCCAAAACCCACAAAAAAGCACCACCAAAAACAAAATGGAGGGATGTTTTTGTTCTTGTTTATTTTGGGGGGAAGGTTGTTTTATGGTGTGGGGGTTTTTTTGTTTGTTTGTTTTAGTTTAAATATGCTGAAATCTATCTCAGTGAAAAATAGACATCCTTCTGAATTCCAGTGAGGTCACCAGAGTGCTTTAGACTCAGGTCCTATGTGCTTGTGTGAAAGACAAAAAGAACAATCATGAATTTGAAGTATATACATGTCAATAGCCAGGCAAATTATTCTACACAGAATGTAAGCTTAAAATCAAGAACTCCACCCATAATTACGTAGAATTAAAATGCAATTCAAAAGTACCTTAAAGTATAAACTGTTCATGAATTAAAATTACCAATTCATTTAAATTCACAACACCCCTTACTGTCTCACTTTGTTTTGGAATTTTCTTGTTATTGTTGTTAATGCTGTGTTTGACTGAATTTTATAGTCATTTATCTCACTACGCAGACCTGATGCATTGTAAAAAAGGAATGGGACAGGAGATCTGTAGGAGAGAAAGCACAAAAATTCAGAATATTAAAAAAAATCAAAAAGTCAGATAGAGCTATTCTTAATGTAATATCCCAAAAGATCTGATTAGTAAACAACAAATACAATTGGTCTCTGAAGGATGTTTAATGTAAACCTTAAGAAAACTTCCATTTTACTTGGATAGAATAATACTGGGCATTGTGGGAACTGCCACTCAAAAACAGTCTCTGCCTCTTTCTTTGCCTACCTTGCAAGAAAGAAGTAACACCAGATGCTATTCTATGAAAAAAAACATTGTGGAAGAAGAATTTATGTTCAAGAGACTGTAAAAGTCCCATTAGATAGGTCCTACTAGATCCCATAAGAAAGTGCTAAGAAACACTCTGAAGTACTACCCAAGTCACTCTAACTACTGAAAAAATATCTCAGATGTTTAAAACATCTCTATCGTTACTTTTGTTCTTTACAGATATTTAAACCAAGATAAGTGTACATAACTCAAAAGAGCAAATATTTGATCTTAATAGATGGTTTCAATCTCTAGTGTAACTGAATTATATGTATCAAACAACATTCACTTTTAAAGTTTCATGCCCATATGAAGTTCAAGAAATTTAAATTTCTAATGAAAACAGACTTGCAAAATGACCACACTACCCTTAGGAACTGTGGTGGGTTGACCCTGGCTGGACACCAGGTGCCCATAAAAGCTGCTTTGTCACTCACCTTCAACTGGACAGGGGAGGGAAAACATAATGCAAGGCTTCTGGGTTGGGATAAGGACAGGAAAAGATCACTCAGCAATTACCATCACAGGAAAACCAGATTCAGTTTAAGGGAAATTAATTTCATCAAAGTAATAGAAGAAATAAAACTGAATCTTGGCTCACTTTCCCCCTCACCCCTCTCTTCTTCCCAGGCTTAAATTCACTCCTAATTTTCTCTACCGCCTCCCATTAGCAGTGTAGAGGGATGGGAAATGAGGATTATGGTCAGTTCATTGCACACTGTCTCTGTCATTCCTTCCTCCTCACAGGAGGACTTCTCATACGTTCCCCTGATGCAACATGAGGTCCCTCCCATGGGAGACTGCTTCACAAATTTTTCCAATGTGAGTCCTTCACAGACTGCTCCAGGATGGATTTCTTCCACGGGCTGAAGTCCTTCAGGAAAAGCCTGCTTCAGTGTGGGCTCCCCCAAAGGGTCACTTTCCTGCCAGCAAATCTGCTCGAGGGTGGGTTCTTCTCTTCATGGGGCCACAAGTCCCTGCCAGAAACATGCTCCAGCATGGGCTTCCCGCAAGGTCACTGTACCTATGGGCATCCACCTGCTCCAGTGTGGAGCTCCTCCATAGACTGCATGTGGATATTAGCCCCATAGTCTGCAGAAGGACAGCCTCTCTCACCCTGGTCTTCCTTGGGGGCTGCAGAAGGATCTCTACACGGGGGCCTGTAGCACCTTCTCCCCCCACTTCTACCCTAACCCTAGGGTGTTGGAACATCAGACCCATGCTTGATACTGTAGATAGTGGACATCTTAAGCATCATTCTGCTCTAATGGCCCATGAAACTGTCACAACTCAACATCGACATTGCTGCTCTCAGTGAAGTTCATCTTCATGAGGAAGGCAGCTTTAAAGAATATGGTGCCAGCTACACACTACTGGTCAGGCAAACCCAAAACTGAAAGTCACCTTTCAGGAGTTGGCTTCATAATTAAAAACTCCATCACCTCCAAACTTGAAAATATGCTGACAGGTCACTCCGATCACATTATGTCCTTACGCCTCCCACTACACAACAAGCAACATGTTCTTTTTTGCATATATGACCCAACTCTCCAAGTTGACCCAGCAGAAAAAGACAAATTCTACACCTTCCTGCGCCACCTCCCCCTAAAGGTTCCTGAGGTCCAGACAATCTTGGAACAAGCTGACATTGATTCTGTTGGATGTGGAGGAAAGTTTTGGCAAATTCTCACAGAAGCCACCCTTGCAGCCACTGCTCTAACCTTGACACACAAACCCAATACAGGAACAGAGAGCTGACTTATTAGCAAGATATAATTTTACGCTTCTTTACCAGGAAAATATCAGCTAAACACATTTACCTTTAATTTCAAACAACCATGAACATGAATAGCTGCGGGGCCTGCACAACCATGGAAGATTTGATTGGATATGGCTTGAAAAAACAGATTTAAATGTCCAAGTACTACGTATCATAAATTTCTGCATCATTATTTTTCCATTAGATAAGCAATGTTTTTCCTGCCACTGAGGACTATATCAAATGCACTGATCATTTTCTGTTTAACCCAGCAAAAGTTCCTTCTAAGCACCTTTGCTTCCCCTCCAACTTTGTTTGAGTCCTTTATAACCAAAATCAATTCACAAAGAATTGACATCAACAGCTAGTAGACCCTCTGATTAACTCCCCATTCATTACTCTTTAGAGTTTTCATTCAAAGAAGAGAGTTTATGATCACCTCAGAGTATACTTCATTCAATTCTTAATGATGTTTAACATCTGAGAGATGTTTTCCAGCTTAGTCATTGCATACCGAGAATTACAAGCTATGTGTGAACCACAACCATCTGAAAATCAAATTTCAAATCAGATTTCTCCCTATTATGAAAAACTCTTTTTTCCCTAAATTTAATTGTTTAAACCAAAAGCTTCAAAATATATTTTTTTAAAATTAATATGGGATATTTCAAATGAAATACCTAGGTTTTAAATACACATATCAAAAAAAAAAAAAAAAAGAAGATTCTAAAGCCAACTTCTCTGAAAATCTATCATGGCATTCCTGTGTCCTTTTGAGTTAATACACAGCTTTCATTCCTTAAACTACTTTTTAGTCAAAATTTTTATATTAAATATAAAGTGCCCTTTCACTTTGCCATAGGTTTACAGCCAGGGTAAAACAAATATCCATTATGTTTCAAAGTTAGCTCTTGCAGTTTGTGAACCACATGTACTCTTTCCATATGCACTCTGTAACAAGGACAGCATTTTAACTACTAAGGCAACAGACAGGTCATTTCCACTCGTAACCAATGTTCAAAGCTTTCTCTAACACTCTATGAATATAATACCTTTACAAAACCCTTTCCTTTGCTCCCACACTGAATGCCTGAATAAGGCAGGGGAGACCTTTCATCAACCAGTTATTGGCAACTACCAACTGTATCACTCAACTTTGCAAACTTTAAGCAGTTTTGAGCATTTTGTGTTAGCTTACCTTCACATACCACCATCAATCTAAATAAATCAATAGATAAAATTAATTTCAGTACTTAAATTGTCAAATTTTAATGTTTCTGAGAAATTGTCAGGAAAAAAACTCATATGATTTAGGAACTTAATTTTTTATTTATGTGTCCCCTAGTGATAAACTTCACAATAATATTACATTTTTCTGAAAACTGTCAAAATTTTTGAGTATATGCCTTTAAAATATTGCTAGTTATTCAGTAAGTCTAAGTAATCTCAAATTGCCTGAAATTTCTCAGTAGTCAAGTCCTGTCAAGTCTTATTCTACTTGCAGTTTTTAATATTAATCTCCCAGAAGAAAGAAACTGTTTAAAGTATTGTTAGAATTCAACATTCAACAGCTCTTTGGTCAATTTGCATCACACCAGGGTCCTCTCTTCAGCATTCTGTGCAATCTGAAATAGATTTTTTCTTCACAAGAGCAATGAGATCTAATCACTAACTCTAGCAAAGAGAAGAAAAATAATTTGTTTCTTTTCCCTAAAAAAAATACTTTTCCTTAATTTTTTAGACAGTTTTCCCTGTTACATGAATATGGATAAAGGGCCATTTTCAGAGAAACCAGGAAAATGATTTCATGATCATAATAAAAAACTCTAAACATAAGGAAATTTTTCAGGCATAAATTAAAAAGCCACAACTAAAAATGGTTTAAATTAAAATCCAATTGAAGTTAATAATTTAACTTAAAAAAAGTAATTTTTTACACTCAAAATATCCGCTTCAAGAATTATAAACGTATTGTTCAGGTATCTGATAAAAACCAACCCAAAAATCTAAAATACTGATTTATAAAACGTAAAGGAAATGCCACTTAACAAAAACATTTCTATGCATTAGTAATGTATTTTGTAGGTTTTCATGTGACAGGGAAAAAAAAAAATCAAACATTTTCTTCCTCTCTCTAAAGAGTGTTCACCAAAATTCTAGTAAAATTTTAAAGTTTTACCAGATTTTTTTTCATATTTGCAATCATACAACGGACTGAAAACTGTTGAATTTTAACTACTGCATAATTTTGTCACTCCATGTGTAACAACCTTTTGTGGAGGGATTATTTTATGTGGTGTTTGGGCATTGGCTCCCAGAACAGTCTGAGACAGACTTGATAAAGGGATCTTGACCTTAACTGCTCCTTCTTCATCTTTTTTTTTCCTGGTATAATTAAGTGCTATAAAACTTTCCATGATTAGACTGCTGGTTATCAACTTGTCCAAGGTTACTACATTTCATGAGCTGAATCCTGTGCTATGGTGGCTATCACAGGGATCAAATAAAATGAATGTGCACCAGGCATAGCAGTTGCAAAACGAAAGACCAAAATTAATCTGCTCCGGTGGAAGGACCAGTCAGTTATGCACTCCCTTTCCCTGAACCAAGACAAGAGAGTGAGCATTTTATGCAAGGTTACTGGGGAAAGCAACATCATGATATTAAAACCATCACATGAAGGGGGAAAGAAAAAGATTTCCACTGTAAGATGAAAGTAAAGCAGATTGTGTCAGTAACTCCCTGCAAAATTTAGCAATGAAAACTCAGCCACTGCTCTTGATATGGAATCAATGTTTGCATCATGAGGCAATTCTGTTTCTCTCTGCAATGGGAAGGGCACATTGTCCTTGACTACTTGGAGGATTTGCACAATTAATAGCTGTTATGCATCAACAAACTGCTCACCATGAAGATCAAAGGTCTTTGATTCCCAACACTTTCCCAACACAGCACAACCCCACCCCCCCACTCCTCCCCCCGCCCCCCAAAAAAAGAAAAACGAAAACAATCCCCCTCCTGCTAAATAGAAAACCAAACAAGAAACATCCCACCAACCCCCTCCGCCCTCCAAAAAAAACTACCAGAAGAGGAAACTACCTATCAAATCATAGAAACAGTAGCTAACATTATTTTCTCTGAGAACTCTGAGCATTGTGTCTGTTCTGCCACTCCCTCACCTTCGTTCCTAAACTATCCTCAAAATTTTACACCATAAATCAGTATTTTTTAAACAAAACAATACACAAAAATTTATAACTACAGATAATCCTCACACCACGCACACCCCAAAAACAACACGCTTGTTTCCACATCTTCAAATGCCATCAGAAAAACTTTCTCCTCCCCCAAACAAGTTCTAAATATACAGGTTATCACAAGAAATTTATAGGAGTGCAGTTAACCCTTAAAGATTTGTAATCACCAATCTTAAAATACATTGTCCATTGCTTTTTTCCTATTTCAAACACAAATACTGAAATGCACATATATAAATAGAAAATAATCATATGGGACAGCAAAAGAAAAATATCTATTATGCATTTTACTGGTTTTGATGGCTCAGGACAGAATTAGTATAAAACCTCAGCTACAGTGTGTTTTATTATGAATGCACTAAAGATTCTTTAAAGGCATTTAGTTAATTTTATATCACTAAATGTATCATATTGAAAAATACCAACAATCTAACAAAACTCACAAACACATCCTTAAAAGTGAAATTAAATGGTTCCTCTATATGCGTTAATGTCTGTTCTATCAATTTGTTAACTATATAATGGTTTGCACAAGAAAAATTCTTCATGCATTGTGGGGTGATGGCCCTGATAAACCTGGATGGGTTGAGGGAAACACCTCAGGCCCCTGTAGGGGTGCTCCCAGCCAAGGACAAAAGTCTTCAAAGTGATGAGATTAACAAAGGATGGAGTGTTAAAAAATGACACGCCCCCCCCCCCCCCCCCCCCCCCTTTGCGAGCCACCATCCTCAGGCATCGGTATCACCCCCTATAAAAGATTGACTTTAGTCATGCAACCACCTGAAGAAAAAAAAAGGTATAAAAAGAGAGAAAGTTTTAATTGCAGGAGAGAGAGAGGAATGCCATCATCTCTGTTGAGGTAGCTGCTGGCAACTTTGTCCTGCCTCCTCCTACCTCCTGGAACAATGTAGGGGTAAGGAAACCATGTGCTTTCTATTTTTTCTATACTTTACTTTCTTAACTTTACTTTCTTACAAAGCTTATTCCTTTATACATTCTATTTTACATCTTATGCTAACAGCGACTTTGATTCTTGCTGTATAAGCACCTCCTTTACTAACTGTGTTTTGCTACCTTAATACTAATAACTGTAGCTTCCTTTACACTTTGCTACTTCATATTAGTTATTGCTTTCTCTTGCAATGTGCAGTTGATTTATCATATGTGTTGATAAGAAGCAGTTCTGTCCTTTCCTTTTGCTTTGTGTTACAGAGAGAGAGTGGTGTGCAAGTTATTTTATTGCCCTATGTTACTGAAAGAGTGTCTAGATAAGTGTTTTAGATGACTGTGTTTTTAGTTAGTCGTTCTTTGTTGCTAGTTTTTGTCTGTCTTGAAAATGGGACACACTGCTGTATTGAAACCCGAGTTTGGTGTGCCTGTCTCTGCAAAATGTGTTTTGTGCTGGTTTCTTTCTGAGGTCTTTTATTATCAATTAAATACAATCTTGCAGCTAAACGTTATCACCGGCAAAGTGGAACCCACAATAATGGTCACATACTTGTATTAATAAATGTTATTTTGGGAGCTGTTGTGGGGAAAGTTCTTTTCTAGCTATTAAGTGTGGCTTCAAAAGCAGAGGTTAGAAATCCTTCCACCATGTGTTCTGTCCAGCAGTTCAGCAGGCAGTGCTGGGTTCATAAGACTAATTTTTCTGTAAGCGCTTATTTAGCTGATGAGTTCTCCCTGGCTTAAGTCTTGGCTTCACATCAGAGGTCAGAAACCCTTCCAACCTGTGTGCTGTCCATAGTTGATAGGCAGTGTTGGGAACATAAGGATCTGATTGCCTAGAAGTGCTTATTACTAATAATTTCTTATTAATACAGTTAAGACTAGAAATCTTTGCATTTCTGTCTCCCTCTTTCCTTTCACATGACAGGCATAGAGCACATAAGCTGACTTTGACAATTAAGCAGGCAGGAATGAAGAAAACAATATTTTACTTAAGATTGCAACATTCCACTAATTCAATATAACTCTAAAGGTCAATTTATTTACATATAGGTGAGGTGACCAATCCAAATTGAAATGAATAGTAGTCTAAAAATGTTAATTAGAACATGCTACAAGATATAGGTCTTAAGTTGGTTGCAACATCGGCTTGCCACCTTGGAAAGTCAAAGGGACTGTAAGATGTATGTAATAACAGTAGACAATTCCTTTAACTTCCCTTATAAGATGAAAGCAGGGGGCGGTGTATTATGTGTGTGTGTGTGTTACTAAACATTAAGTTAGTATTATTTACTCTTGCACTTCAAATTGGATACCTTTATTGCTAGTGAATGGGATGACTGATTTCTTTAGCTGGACAAAATAAGGACAAAATAATGTGTCTGTGTGTGCCTGTGTGTGCATGCCTTTATGTAGGTCTGGCTATATCTTCAGTTTGGCTGCTAACGTTAGAAGATAATAGAAACAAATAAAGACTTTATGTATAAAACATACCAAGACTTCATTATTAAGCATCATCTCAGTTTTATGTTGTAAGAGTACTTTTTTTTTTTCATCTGTGGAATACCCCTGGATTATCAACGGTAATATATGGAGGTAATAAAGGTTGCTGCTGATCTCAGATTTTCTGGAGTATTGTATATTTTACAGAGTCAATTTTGAGAAATTTGTCATTTCCACGGTGCTTGCAATTTCATGGTATTTGAGTGTTAACACCCAGCTGCACAAGAGTTCTACTATCCTGTATTTCTTCCCTTAAATCTGCTGTACTGCAACAAAATCAAGTAGATATGAGTCCATGTTTTCTATTTGTTATTTAATAGTAGTGATATCTTGTTGAAACTTCCAGAGGAGTCGTACATTTTCTTTCCATAGCTGACACATGTTACAGAAACACTGCTTAAGCGTGCCTCTCCACTTCTCACCAAAGATAGAGGAAGATTTTATTTCAGCATATATTTTATCTCTGAAAGATATCACAACAGCCTGCTACCCTTTTAAGGAACACTGAAGATTTATTTTGTTTAGGAACTCATTCTTGCCGAATTCAGAACTAAGTGCAATGTAATGCTAATATCATTGCTCATGGCAGAGTGCCATTTCCCTTCTATAGGTGCTTTCAAACAAACAAACAAACAAAAAGTACCAAAACAAAACAGAAACACTTGCACAAAAAGAAAAACTCCCCACCAACCCCCCACACCATGTAACATTAGTAGATATTTCATAATCAATGCTTTTGAGCATAGCAAGCTATATCCTTGTGTTTCTTACGGATCCATGCAGGCCAACATCTCTACAACTACAGGAGTTTTGTGCCTGTCCATCCAAAATAACTTCAGTAAAGAATATGTCAGTGACAAACATCATCATTTTATCCAATAACCCTTCCTGGTTTGTGCAGAAAAACCTGCAGTTTGCTAACTTCATTCTTTCTTACCAGTGCTTTTTGTAGCAAGTTACACAAAGCACCATCATTTCTATTTTAAGCCTTAACAGAAAAGGACAAGAATTATACCTAGATGATTCTAACAGGCCTTTTTGATTCTGAAAGAGGTTATAGGAATAGACTTGCGGTATACAGCACAAGGGAAGAAGAATTTTAAGACCTCATTTTTCTTGAAATATTCACTTGCCTAAAGGTACAGTAGTAGGTTATTTGTGCACATAGAGCACTAACTATGATATTTAATAATGTAGGTCATCATTTCCCTGTGATTTAGTTGTCAACAACTATTTCTTTTTTATATATATCAATGGTAATCTCTTCAGAGTAGTAACTGCACGTGGTGTGTCTAACCAATGAAATCAGTATTCATTAATAAAATATCTATGTTTACAGCAGTGAAGGGAATGCTTCAAAACAACTATTCTGCAACATGAAGGTGGGCTGCTCTGAATGGTTGAAGAAACTTGTGTAAAAACTTATAATGTTACCCTTTTTTTCATGTTGATGATATTTTATATATCTATATACTATTAGTATTGTCTTTTTAAATTTAAATAACATTTTAAAGAAATAATATCAAACAACTCAGCATATATGGAAATTATTTTTGTAAAACAGAGATAGTTCCTGTTCTTAGACCAAATGACTACACTTTGCTCTTGCCTGTCTAAAATCCTCCAGTTCCAATTGATATAATTGTATTTAAATGTTTTATTCCCTGCTCTCCCTCCCAACTTTGTTTATCAGATGCTGATGGGTAGAGCATCTATAACAAAATTCTCAGTGCACTGGCATTAAATAAGATGATGTGGAAAACTGCACACTGTCGAAGTAAAATTATATTTTTGTTACACGGACAAGATATAAAGTAATCCGAAAAGCTTAACAATGCTATATTTATCCAAAGATGCTGGCTGGTTGCAAGTACCAAAACAGGCTTCTGAGGCTAAGTCCAGATAATTATGAAATATGTACAAAATGCATTAGATAACCCAGAATTTTATGCTTCAAAAAGGAGATGGACTACTAAGAAAAAAAAATCCTGCTTGAGATACTCATCAAGCTTAGCTAAAGGTGATTGGGCTGCTTTTACTTTGTTGTGATATAAGTCAAATGACATAGTACCTCTCCTTAAACCTCCAAACTTCATATAATTTCTCTAACAGTCTCTTAAGCATTACAAGTATTTCTTCATTTCTGTCTTGGTTTGAAAGGTATGTCTGCCAAGGAAGGGGGGAATTTTCCTGGAACAGAAAGACCACCTCTTCCTCTGAAGTACTATAACCTTGAAATTAAGAGGCTTTCTATAAGACGACTTTGAATTTTATCTGCTTTAGCATGGATTGTAAAACAATGAATAGAAATGTGGGAAGTGTTTCTTATTTTGTATTTAAATAAAGAAAAAAAAAACCAACAATCCCCAAACCCTAAGTTAATAAAACTGCTTTGTACATCAACAGGCACAGGAACAAAATCATTAAGTTCAACATTTGTCTATTTAAGGGAGTAATTAAAAACAGAATTGAACTTTTTAATGTATTTTAAATTTCATAGAAGTTGCATCATATTTAGCTTGCTAGTTTCATATTATGCACATTAATGCATGTTTTCTATGAATGCATTAAGTTGTCATATTGCTAGAATTATTTTATTTCTATGCCTACCTCATATATAATGAAATTTTTATCATCTTAAAGCTATTAAGAACTAATCTGGTTTTATTCTATAGTTTAAGTGTTGTATGAATTTCATATTCCTCTGTCACCAATAAAAGCAGACACAAACTTAATTTGTCATTACTTTATAAGGCATTTCTTTTAGTTTCTATGTGAAGTCTCTGGCCCTTTAACCCTACATTAGCCTATATTTTTCCATTAAACATTGTAAATAATATTTTAATTGTGGAGCTATTTTTACAAAATCATAGTTCAAAATTATTTGTTAACTCATTTTCCTACTAGTTCACTTGTTTCAATGAGGTTACACAGGAAAAATCATGGGGAAAAAATCATTACACACTATTTTGGAAGTAAAGATTTAAAGATTCAAAGATTCATCTGTGCATCAGATTTGGTAACTAAAGAACTAACCATAGGGTACTGAAAACTATTAAAATCTTCACAGGTTTTTGTATATAGACTAGCAATTGAACACATGTGGAAAAAGGCTTCCATTTAGTGGGATTCAGTTTAAAAAATAAACAAATTAAAAATTCAGACCCAGATCTTCACCAAATGGAAATCATGTGACCTATCTGAAGAAAGCACATCAACACTAACTTACAGAAAAGAACATATCTCCATATTTCATTAATTTAAATAAATAGTCAAAAATCTATGTTGCTTCTGTTACAGTTTTAAGAAATCTTGCCTAAGATTATTTAACATTATCAAGCTGATGTGGTTACAGGTCAAGTGATAAAAAGAAAAATTATAGGAAAAGCACAAGTATAAGCACACATACAAGCTTTAGCTGCAAACACAATCATGAAAAACTCATCTTCCTCTTTATTTGTGACTTAAGGCTCTCAGTGGAAAAAAAAAAGACCCCTTGAATTTTTTTTGAGATATATGAAGTATTTGATGGCTTTATATTCTTTCAAAATTGACCTTTTTTCCCTGCTACTCCTACTTATAAGTAATACAAGTTCTTTCCAACACTAAAATGTAATATGTGTCAAAATTCAAAAAAACTTCATTGTCTGAATTTATCAGGTAAAAAAACTAAGACACTGAAGGATAAAATGTCTTACTGATATTGTAATACACAAATTCGATACTTCATCTGCTTTTTAGCAAGCAAAGCACACAATAGTGTTTTATTCAGTTCACATATATCTCTCAAATTTCTTCAGCCTTTGTTCTCTATTACAAAGTGCTTTTCAAATTACTATAGAAATAAAGCAAAGGATTCCCTCCTCCCAACACTCCTCCCTACAACTTGCATATAAGTACAGCTATAATCTTTCTAGCTGGAGTCCTTTGGATGCAAGGTACCTTTTCAAGTGAGATATCTTTAGTGTTGCCTGAAGCTACTATGATGTAGGCATTTTCTTTGACCTCTAAGCATTTTTCAGAATAGTAGAGCAGCATTACAACCCCAGAGCAGATAAGTACCCACACCACAGAACATGTGTTTTGAAGGGAGATTTATTCCACTGAAGCATGGAAATGCCTTCAGATAGAATAACTCTTGGGCTTCATCTGAATATCTTAAGTGTGACGCCAAAACCAAAGTTCTATTCAAGTTATAGTTTTGGTCTTGAATTTCCCCCGGTGGTAAATGTGATGTGATAATGTGTCACAATAGGAGGAAAACCAGAAGTTTCAAAGCATCGTTGAACAGAAATACACAAGACTAATATGCACATGCTACTTATCACATAACTTGCGCCGGACTGTTTAATTGAAAAGTGTATAATGTGTTTTCATCTCCCAAGCATTCTTCAAGGTTTTAGTGATAAAACCCTTTGGGGATATCTTATCCATAATAACACAGTGTTTGCAGCACTGGATGAACAAAGCAGCATTGCTGAATACATCCTATTACTGTGAATATCTCAGTATGACCCCCTATAAAAGTCCACAAAGACTCTTCAGAAAATGGAAGTCACTGTCAAATGCCCCAAGATGGTAGAGGACCAGACTCTTGTTTTTCACATGTAAGAGAAATTTTCTTACCTTGCAGAAGGCAAAATGATAATTTAGAGAAAAATAAGAGAGATTATTCTTTGTGTTAGTGGGGAACTACACTTAATGATCCAAGAAGGCATTTAAAATTCTATTTGATATGGATGGACAAAACCCTTCAGTCTAGTATGCAGATTTTGCAGCCTGTGAACATCACTGTCCATGGCTAGAGTTTAAAACAAACAAAGAATCTAAACCTGCATAGTTTGTTCACTTAGAATTTCAAGGGCATATGAAAATAAAACAAAATTAAATTATCTGCCAGGGAAATTAAGACCTGTGTGACCAAAATACTGGACATGTATATGTTCAAAAAGGATTGTATGAGGTCTGTCTACAAGATCAGCAAGGGGTCAATATGTTCATATCTTACAGATAACTAGTAGTATAATTGTTGAAGTAATGTTAAAAATAATTATACCTAAAGAAGAATCATACAAAAAAATATTGAATTTTAAAGAACTGGTTTGCACTTCAGACACTATCAAGTTTGTGTTCTGACTAAGGTTATCAAATAGAATTCAAACCACCTTTGTACCTTTGCAACTAATGCCAATACAAAAAAGAAAAACTATGAGAGTTTTCCCCCAACACACCCAACTCCAACCACTGAAGTATGTTACTTTCAGAAGGTAGTTGAAAGGGATGTATGACTCACTAATGTCACTTTTCTCAAGTATATTCTAACAGAGGATACTCTTTTAAGACTATAAGTAGTAATATTAACAATAAAAATACCATTCCATTTATGTCTCATTTCCCTAAAACCCAAGTCTTTGCATAAGGTTTTTCAAGGTTGTTGGGAGAGAGCATATTCTTAAAGTTGCAACCTATACCTGCTACATTTTCCAAGTTGCTTTAAATCATACCAGTATACTCCCAAGAAATGTGATCATGATTTTATTTTTACTTCATGCAAAGTATATGAAAATAGAACAAATAACTATGCTTCACTAAGACTGAATTATTGCTTAAATCATTACTGAACCTCTAATTTCCTTTGAATTTAGCTTTGGCATTTACTGCCAGATTCAAATTGCTACCTGATATAAAATGGTAGTAGAATAAGTAATAAGATATAAGGAAGGCATATTAGAAGTTGAAAATCACTGAAAATCATAGAAAAATAAACAGTGAAGCTGCATGCAGAAAGCAGCAAAAAGAAATACAATATCAACAATTTTGAAATTAAGAAAAAAATGTTCAGAAAAACCTAACCATATTGTTAATATTAAAATATTCAGCCCAAGACTTCCACTTTACCATGTTAAAACTGCATTTTCGTCCCAGAGCAGACAGTGATCTGTTCTAAATACAGGACTGTACTGACTCCATAATACTGCAACTGTACCTCTTAACACCTTCTCTTCCTAAATACTCACATTTGAATGAAAGAAAAGGAAAGATGGATAGGGAAGTCCTGTTCTTCTATGAGCTTTAATATTTAGCCTTTTTATTCTGACTCTAAACACTTTCATGTCTTTAGTCTGAGTAAGCTCTCAGCATGAAAAACTCTTTACTTCTCTACTACTTCCATAACACACATCTAATACATATTTATAGGTTTTTAAGCAGTTAACTGAAGTCAAGATAGTTGTGTCTTTAATTCATCTCTTGGTTTTAACCAATGCATAAACTATAGAGATTCATATTTTACTTTTCATCTCTTTGGATGAAAGATAAGAGATGATTCACAAAAAGTTTAAAAGTTTCTTAGCTCCAGTGACTATGAAATCATACAAATATTTTAACCAAAGGACCTACAATGAGTTCTATGCTACTGAGAGGATTCTACTTGTTTTCTTTGTTACCTCCTTTATACAGTTATGCTTTCATCACTGCCTGCCTTAACCCCTTTAATTAATCTACTTGGAGATCACCTCAGGTCATGCTTATTCAGAGCAGACAAGTTCTACTACATGGAGCTGATAAATCAAAGGCAGCACAGAGTTGTTCAGAACAGACCTTTGTTTCAGCTTCTCCTCAACAGTTCTGAAGGACTGTCACACCACATATGTACAACTCCAATGAGACAGAGGTGTGATTTTAAGGAAAGTTTTCCTATAATCACTTCTACATCGTGTTTTTCTAGTGGATTCCAGATGTTTTACAAGTCCTTCTCCGTCTCTCCCTACATCTTTGTTTCTAATGGTAGTATTATTAAAGAAAAAAAAATCAAGACAGTAAATCATGGAGTAAGAATAAAAGACTATGTCTATATAAAGACTTGCATGTTAGAACAGAGAGGTACAAGAGCTTCATTCAGGAGTTATGTAACAGCAGTTAGATAAGCTTCCCATGCTCAGGATTCTGCTATAGAAGTCTGCCCATGCTTTATAGTGGTGGTGGTGGTGGTGTATCACCTATGAAATCATCATCCCACCAAGTACTTGGCACTGAGAGTGGGATTTTGAACAAGTCAGCCTTGTTACCAGCTGAATATTTGATCTATTGGTTCACAGCATAAGTAAAATATAGATCTTTATGTTAGGGAAAAAAATCTCCACAAAACAAAACCCAAAACAAACAGCTCAATTACAGAAGACAGAGCACTGATAAATGTAGATACTTCACTTTTCCAAAGCAGTAGCCAAAAATGCAGTTGCTTGGGTTTTTTTGGGGTTTTGTTTGGTTGTTTTTGTTTTGTTTTGTTTTTTTATTTACCAGTTTCTCCAGGAAATGTACAGGGAACCACTTGGCAGTAGTACATTCAAAATTCATTTGTGGTTCAAGCTTGTGTTACATTTGTGGCTCTGCCAGCCATAAACAGCATTACTGAGTCAGTCTCTCTTGTTGCAGGAAAAAAACATGGTGTCCTCCCAAAACACTTTTCCCATTTCTATGGCAAAATAGCTTCTTTTAGAAGTGTGAACTCGGTAGGTTTAAAAGACACGACTGTAGAGGAGTGAGTGAAGAATTTGGTAGGGCTGGGGAGGTGGTGAAAGATAGAGGGTTCTAATACCCTCAACAGAGCATTAAAGCTTTCCAGTTTTCTCAAACACCTTAGAGTCATTTTACAGCCCTCCTCTGACTCATCTCAGTCACCAAATGTATTAGCAAGCTCAAAACCACTTCTGTTGCTGTGGGGCAGAAATTTTTCTCCCTCAAGGTTCCTGAAATTGCCAAGTTGTTTTCTCTTTATCCTTAGACCAGTGAATTTCAGATATGGTTTAGAGTGTTGAAAAGATTGAAACAACTCTTAAGGAAAGGACAGTCTTAAATTTCATTTTGCTCTAGTGCCTAGACTTCTTAAGGTAGGTTGTAGAGAAATGGAGCTCTTAGCTGGGGATTCACATCCCTGAATCCTCTTCTGGATTTCAGTGTCTAAATCTCTTCTTTCAAAAAGTTTTCTTTTCAAAAATGGTCCCAGGAAATAAAGAAGTGATACAGGTCTTCCAGCTAATGAATGGAATAATAGTTAAAGCTAAAATGCTATTTCATTTATCTTCTCTACTTGAAAACATTCAAATTACTCAGACAGTTTCTCTTATTTTAATGCTTTTCCATTTCATGTCATAAGGGAAGTGCAAGAGGGATCATGCCACTTTATCCTATTAGCTTGAACACTCAAATGGTGCATTAAAGAGCAGGAAGTTTGTTAATGACACTTTACTAACTAACCATATTTAAAAGTAACAACCAAAAATTGGTTTTACAATTTTAACCAAATTATTGCAATTTTGCTCTACAGTAAAATCATATTCGGATTTGCAGCCCCCAAAACCTTGATGAATCAAATCCCCAGCATAACTGGCATCACACCTTAAAAAGATCTTTGGTCTGTGCCATTAGCACAAAGTCAAGTTTTATTTCACTTCCTTCATAACGTAAAGCTTTACATTGTGACTGTGTAGGCAGTTATACCTTTATTTTTGGACAGTCATTTTCAAGCCTTTGCATGGTAGAAGTTCCAAGCCAACAAAAGTTGAAATTTCACTAGTCTAAGAGAGCATGGTAAAGCAAAGTATTTATATCTCTGCAACACTAACAGACGTTAAAAAAAAAATGAAGAGGTGCACTCTGCTGATAATCAGCTTATACAAAATTGTGGCTGTTTAGCATCTTCATCAACTTTTTCTTTTTATCTTGAAACAAATCCAGTTGTGTCCCTGGATTTACTAAGCACATTCTGTCTCATGAACAAAATATAATGGTCAATTTCTTCCACACCGACATTTAGAACAGTATGTGGGACATTTCACTGATAGTTCAGGGAATGGTTAAGGTAGGAAAAAACCCTCTACAATTGTCAAGTTCAATCATTAAATTAGTACTGGTGTATTCAACACCAAACCATGCCCCTAAAGTCGCACACATACTTTTTGAAAACTTACAAGGATGGTGATTTTACCACTTTCTCTGGGCAGCCTGTTCCACTGCCTGACCACCTTCCCAGTGTTTTTTTTTCCTAATATCCAACATGAATTTCCCCTCATGCAACTTGAGGCTGTTTCCTCTTGTCCTGTCACTAGTTGCCCAGGAAAAGAGGTCACCCCCTACCTGGCTACAATCCCCTTTCAAGTAGTTATAGAGAGCAATAAGGCCACTATGTCAGTGCTTATCCCCCTACCATGGTTCCTCATATTGCTGAGCTACATTCTACCAAAACAGTATTTAACAGTACTCAGGTAACCAAGTGTACACACAGATAAGTTTTAATTGTATTCAGGCTCTGTCAAAAAGTGTCATAAATTTGTACAACAAATTCCTGTAAGCTTGCCACTTGGCATGGGGAAAGATAGCAGAAAATAACAGAAGTGAGGGGAGAAAAATTGAACCAAACAAAACACCAACCCAAATCACATCACAAGAAACATGTATGATATCACAGAAAGTCAGAATGGCTTTTCAGAAGGGAAAGAGCACCAGTAGACTTGGGAAATAGAATTTTAAAGAGTTAACAAATTCATGGATAAGAGAAACCTGACCAAACTGTCACCTACAAGGCTTTCAAGAAGATTGCTTGCCAAAGCGTCTTAAAGAAGATAAGTACCCACATGGGATAAAAGGAAGGCCCTGTACAATTTGATGAAAGATTGGATAAGGTGAATTTTCATAGTAGAGGAATGCTGAGGAGAGGGTTTGACATGTGCTGGTTTACATGCTAATCAACCCTACAAATACCTAAAATACCTGGAAAAGGATAAAAGGAATGATGTGGCAAAGGTTGCTGATGAAATTACTTTGTTCAAAATAGAAGAGCTGAAGGATGACTGCAAAGAACTGAAAAAGACTCTAGGAAACTTACTGGATTTTAAAAATGTGAAATTTTATTTAACATAAAAACATGAAGTGATGCAAGGAACAACAACAACAAAACAATAATCCCAGTATCTATATATAGTAAGAAGATCACTTGTATTAAAAGAAGGCAAAATTTGGGGCTACAACAGATAATTCTGGAAAAAAAAAATAAAGACAGCCTAAAGTGTAATAGTAGTCAAAATAAATTTAGTAATTATTTGGAAAGCTGCTGTGCTTGATAGAGCACACAGTGAAACTATCTGGATCTCGATAAAATCAAACAGCTCTCAAAAAGGTCAGAGGCTGATGAAGTATAAATTAGGAGCTCAAATAAGTCCATGGTGAAAAGGTAGCTGTTTCCAAAACATATTAGAAGCTGTGTGGAATGATATCTCAGTAACCAAAGTAGTAATATCAGCACTAGAAGAAATGAATTGGTAAAGAAAATGTATAGTGCAACAAAGAGCTTACTCTGAACACAGAAGTTTAAATGTACTTCCTGAGCTCTGCTTT